>NC_133653.1:18159289-18485353 GCF_009905375.1 Apium graveolens
TCCAGCCTTGCCTTGTTCCTTACAATTATGCCATCACTGTCAGTTTTGTTTCTGAATACCCACTTTGTACCAACAACCGATCTATTCTTAGGTCTTGGCACTAAGGTCCAGACTTTGTTTCTTTCAAATTCATTCAACTCTTCCTGCATTGCTTGCACCCAATCAGCATCTTGAAGAGCTTCTTCCACTTTCTTTGGCTCAGTCTGAGAGAGAAAAGAATTGTAAAGACATTCATTCGAAGTACCTGTTCTAGTTCTGACACCTGCCTCAGGATTTCCAATTATCAAATCAGGTGTTTGTGATTTTGTCCACTTCCTTGCAGATGGAAGATTTTCTCTAGAACTGGATGCTCCCCCATAATTCATGTTGTCTTCGGTTTCATTTTCTGATGCTCCCCCTGAAACTATGCTCTCTGAGTTGGATCCTTCAGTATTTAGATTTTCAGTACTTGGCTTATCAGAACTTGACGAATCAGAATTTGAAGAGCCAGATGTATGTTCTGATGCTTCTTGAGATGTGATAATATCTTGAGTATGCTCCCCCTGCATTGGTGCATCTTCCTTTGACGTAGTCACCACAGTTTCAATAACATCAGAGTTTAATCCATCAGAATTTACAGTATCAGGACTTAGACTGTCAGGACTTGAGGTATCAGAATATGAATCTTCATTTTCAAATCTCAGCTGATCATGATCAATGCAATCTTCAAGTCCAGTGATCTTCTTGTCATCAAAAGAGACATTGATAGATTCCATGACCACTTTTGTTCTCAAATTATAGACTCTGAAGGCTTTTGTAGAAAGTGGATATCCAACAAAGATTCCCTCATCAGCTTTTAGATCAAACTTGGATAGCTGTTCAGGATGAGTCTTGAGAACAAAACACTTACATCCAAATACATGAAAGTATTTGAGATTTGGCTTCTTGTTCTTCACCATCTCATATGGTGTTTTTCCATGCTTGTTAATGAGTGTTGCATTTTGAGTAAAACAAGCAGTCTGCACAGCTTCAGCCCAGAAATAGGTTGGAAGCTTTGCTTCTTCAAGCATTGTTCGTGTAGCTTCAATGAGAGTTCTATTCTTCCTTTCAACAACTCCATTTTGCTGTGGAGTTCCAGGAGCAGAAAATTCCTGCTTTATTCCAAGATTTTTGCAGAACTCTTCCATTATCAGATTCTTGAATTCAGTGCCATTATCACTCCTCAAAATTTTCACAGAATCTTTGATCAATTTATCCAGATGTTTGACATGATCAATCAGGATAGATGCAGTTTCACTTTTTGTGTGCAAGAAATACACCCATGTGTATCTGGTGAACTCATCTACTATGACCAACGCATATTTCTTCTTTGCAATAGACATGACATTCACTGGACCAAATAGATCAACATGAAGCAGATAATAAGGCTCAAGAATTGATGATTCAGTCTTGCTCTTGAACGAAGATTTTCTTTGTTTAGCCTTTTTACATGAGTCACAAAGACCATCAGGAACAAACACTGATTTTGGCAGTCCTCTCACAAGATCTTTCTTGATCAGTTCATTTATCTTGTTGAAGTTTAAATGAGAGAGTTTCTTGTGCCAATTCCAGCTTTCTTAAGTTGAGGCTCTACTTACTAAACAGATTGCAGAACCATCAGAACTTGTTGAAAGCTTAGCTTCATAAATGTTACCACACCTGAATCCCTTCAGAACAATTTTTTCTTTAGATTTACTAACTATTTCACAATGTTCTGCAAAGAAATCAACATGATAACCTCTGTCACAGATTTGACTTATACTCAGTAAGTTGTGTTCAAGTCCTGAGACCAGAGCTACATCTTTAATGATGACATTCCCAAGATTGATATTGCCATATCCCAAAGTTTTTCCAATGTTGCCATCTCCATAAGAAACACTTGGGCCACCTTTCTCCACAAAGTCTGATAGCAGGGCCTTATTTCCAGTCATATGTCCTGAACATCCACTGTCCAGAACTAAAATATTTTTCCTGTTGCCCTGCAATCAAAAAGACCACTAATTATTAGTTTTAAGGACCCAGACTTGCTTGGATCCTTTGGCCTTTTTAGGTTTGTTAACATTTGCAGCGGATTTAGCATCAGATTTTATGTTAACAGTTTTCTCATCAGAACTTATACTACCAGACTTTGAATCAGAACTTACACTAGAAGGAACAACAGAAACTTTCTTTAAAGAAGGTTTTATTTGATAATAATCATAGTACAAACTATGATATTCCTTACAAGTATAAATGGAATGCCATAAACTACCACAATGAAAACAAGGATTTTGTGGTTTGTATCTAACAGACTGACTCTTAACTCCTGATTTTGAAGATAAGGAGTTAATATTCTTATTTTTCCTGCAAAAAGAAGCCAGATGGTTAGAACTTCCACAGTTATGACACGCTTTCCTAGGAGCATCAGGAACAGATTTATAGTTATTGCTTTTATTCACACCTTCCTTTCCATTCCTGTTTTTCCTAGGTGATTTTACCTTGTTTGCATTCTTAACATCTTTCAGCTTATGCTTAAGCTGCTTCTTTGTCATTAAGCCTATGTTAACTTCAGCTGTCTTTTCCTGTTTTAGTTTGTCAGAAGCTAATTCCTTTTTAACTTCTGATTTCTCATTTTCAGATTTTTCAGTTACAAACTTAACAGGTTTTAACTTCGGCTTTTGCTTATCAACAGGCTTAATTTCTACAGTTCCTTTTTCATTTTTATTTTCTCCATAACCTAAGCCCTCTTTCCAGTTTCCACTGCTTAGCAAATTTTGAGTTGTTTTGCCAGAGTTAGTCCAAGTTCTGATAATCTCTCTCTCCTTTTCTAACTCAGTTTTTAGAGATTCATTCTTTTTTAGCACTTCATCCCTAACATAAAAAGCATCATCTCTATCCTGCTGAGTTTGATGGAACATGACTAACTCTTTTTCTAAGAAATCATTTCTTTTCCTAAAAGCAAGATTTTCAGAAGTTAATCTTTCACATGTTAAAGTTTGATCTCTATAACTAACAAACATGGTTTTAAGATATCTTCTCAACTCATTAATATCATCACTATGAAAAGCATAAGTAGTCTGAGGTACCTTTGTTTCAGCAGCTTCAGAACTGCTCTCAGAACTTGATTTATCAGCATTTGCCATCAATGCATAGTTCTCCTCACTTTCAGAGTCTGAGGTGTCTGTCCAGCTTTTCTGCTTTGTGACAAGAGCTTTGCCTTTGTCACTCTTGGTCTTCTTGCAATCAGGAGATATGTGGCCTTTCTCACCACAATTATAACATTTAACATTAGCGTAATCTCCTCTGTCAGACTTTCCTCCTCTTCCTTCAGATCTTCTAAAATTCTTCTTATCAGAACTTATGCCTTTTCTGGAAAACTTCTTTCCCTTCCTGAACTTCCTGTATGCAATCTTTGTGATTCCTTTCACCATAAGAGCACACAGCTTCATCATCTCCTCATCAGCATCAGTTTCAGGCAAGCTTTCAGAATCTGAGTCATCATCACTCTCAGAACTTGATGACTCAGTATCAGACTTTATGATAAGAGCTTTACCCTTGTCTTTCTTTGAGGAAGGTGGTTTGGGGGATTCCTCTTCAGCCTTGAGAGCAACTGTCCTTGACTTTCCTCCTTTCCTCTTGCTTCTTTGTTCCATCTCAAGTTCATGAGTCTTGAGCATTCCATAGATTTCATCAAGAGTTGTTTCATCAAGATTGTAGTTGTCTCTTATTGTTGTTGCCTTCAAATCCCAACATTCAGGAAGAGCTAACAGGAATTTAAGGTTTGTATCTTCAAGATCATACTCCTTATTAACCAATGACAAGTCATTCAAGTGTTTGACAAATCTATCATATACATCAGTCAATGACTCATTAGTCCTAGAGTCAAAGTGTTCATACTCTTGAGTGAGTATTGTCTTCCTGTTCTTCTTAACTGTTTTAGTTCCTTGACACCTTGTCTCCAGTGCATCCCATATCTCCTTAGCAGTCTTGCAGTTGATTACCCTATTTGACATTACATTATCAATGGCACTATGCAATAAGTGTCGTACCTTGGCATCCTTAGCAATAGATGCTATATCTTCAGCAGTGTAATCACTCTTTTCCTTTGGTACGGTCTTTGTTGCTTCACCTGCAACTACAACAGCGAGCTTGGTAGGTTTGTGAGGCCCTTCCTTGATTCTATCAAGGTATTCTGGATCTGTTGCTTCCAGAAACATGGTCATCCTTACCTTCCATATGGGATATTCAGATGGTCTCAATATGGGAACTCTGATAGTCTCATATCGACTCTGAGTTGATGTCTTTGATGATTCCTCAGTTTTGGTAGGCTTAGTTGGAGTTTCTGTGTCAGACATGATTGTGTTTGGATCTTTAACTGTATGTGTGTTAACAGAAGACTCTGATACCACTTGTTAGGTCACACTTTCACTGTAGAGGGGGTGAATACAGTGTTTATTACAATCAAATCAAACTTCAAGAACTTATGTAACAGAAAACAAACTTTATTGAAACAATAAACTCTGTTACAATCTGGAACTGTTATCTCTCAGTGATGAACAAAATATCACGAGAGCTGCTAGGGTTACAGTAAATAATATTCTCGATAATGATAACACTTATAGTGTAAACCCTATGTCTGTGTTTATATACTACACAGTTACAAGATAATCGCTAATTGATATGGAATATAATTCTGCTTCCTCATATATATCAATCAGATATCTTCTATTCCAAGTATTCCATTCTTCACGGAATTCCTTCTTCATGCATATCTCTTCTTATGTTTATCTTGATCTTCTTAACTTCAATCAGCTACTGTCCTTATCTGATCATCCTTCAACACTTAAGTTCCGATATCTATCTCCTGATGCTTATCTCCTGATAACATAAGTACTGATATCCCTTAAGTTCTGACGTCCAGTATAAGTACTGATCAGTTAAGTACTGATTTGTTCTGTTCAAATAAGATCTGAAATCTAAACATAAAACATATTAGCCATGACATTATCAAATATATCTAACAAAAGTCATTTTAAAAATTAATCTTGTAAATCGGGAAAGAGTCTCGTTGTTGGGAGTGGTACTTTTACCGGATTTTTCTAATCCTAACATGCAAGATGAATTTCAAATTTGTTAATAATTTTTTCATATGACTAAAATTGATATATCTTAACATCCATACAGTTGGATCGTCAAAAAAATCATTTTAAAAATTAATCTTGTAAATCGGGAACGAGTCTCGTTGTCGGGAGTGGTACTTTTACCGGATTTTTCTAATCCTCACATGCAAGATGGATTTTAAATTTTTTAATAATTTTTTCTTATGACTAAAATTGATATATCTTAACATCTTTACGGTTGGATCATCGAAAAAATCATTTTAAAAATTAATCTTGTAAATCGGGAACGAGTCTCGTTGTCGGGAGGGGTACTTTTACCGGATTTTTCTAATCCTGACATGCAAGATGAATTTCAAATTTTTTAATAATTTTTTCATATGACTAAATTTGTTATATCTTAATATCCGTACGGTCGGATCGTCGAAAAAATTATTTTAAAAATTAATCTAGTAAATCGGGAAAGAGTCACGTTGTTTGGAGGGATACTTTTACTGGAATTTTCTAATCCTGACATACAACAAAAATTTCAAATTTGTTAATAATTTTTTCATATGACTAAAATTGATATATCTTAACATTTGTACGGTTGGATCGTTGAAAAAATCATTTTAAAAATTAATCTTGTAAATCAGGAACGACTCTCGTTGTCAGGAGGGGTACTTTTACTGGATTTTTCTAATCCTGACATGCAACATGGATTTCAAATTTGTTAATAATTTTTTCATATGACTAAAATTGACATAGATTAACATCCGTATGGTTGGATCGTCAAAAAAGTCTTTTTAAAAATTAATCTTGTAAATCGGGAATGAGTCTCGTTGTTGGGAGGGGTACTTTTACCGGATTTTTCTAATCCTAACATGCAAGATGAATTTCAAATTTGTTAATAATTTTTTCATATAACTAAAATTGATATATCTTAACATCCGTACAGTTGGATCATTGAAAAAATCATTTTAAAAATTAATCTTGTAAATCGGGAACGAGTCTCGTTGTAGGGAGGGGTACTTTTACCGGATTTTTCTAATCCTGACATGCAAGATGGATTTAAAATTTGTTAATAATTTTTTCATATGACTAAAATTGATATATATTAACATCCGTATGGTTGGATCGTTGAAAAAATCATTTTAAAAACTAATCTTGTAAATTGGGAACGAGTCTCGTTGTCGTGAGGGGTAATTTTACAGGATTTTTCTAATCCTCACATGCAAGATGAATTTCAAATTTGTTAATAATTTTTTTATATGACTAAAATTGATAGATCTTAACATCCGTACGGTTGGATCGTCGAAAAAATCATTTTAAAAATTAATCTTGTAAATCGGGAACGAGTCTCGTTGTCGTGAGGGGTAATTTTACAGGATTTTTCTAATCCTCACTTGCAAGATAAATTTCAAATTTTTTAATTTCTTATGACTAAAATTGATATATCTTAACATCCGTACGGTTGGATCGTCGAAAAAATCATTTTATAACTTAATCTTGTAAATCGGGAACGAGTCTCGTTGTCGGGAGGTGTACTTTTATCGGATTTTTGTAATCCTGACATGCAAGATGAATTTCAAATTTTTTAATAATTTTTTAATATGACTAAAATTGTTATATCTTAATCTCCGTACGGTTGGATCTTCGAAAAAATTATTTTAAAAATTAATCTAGTAAATCGGGAAAGAGTCACGTTGTTCGGAGGGATAATTTT
Source organism: Apium graveolens (assembly GCF_009905375.1). Lineage (NCBI taxonomy): Eukaryota > Viridiplantae > Streptophyta > Magnoliopsida > Apiales > Apiaceae > Apium > Apium graveolens. The sequence goes on from NC_133653.1 coordinate 18,166,109, forward strand.
ACTGGATTTTTCTAATCCTGACATGCAAAATGAATTTCAAATTTGTTAATAATTTTTTCATATAACTAAAATTGATATATTTTAACATTCGTACGGTTGGATCGTTGAAAAAATCATTTTAAAAATTAATCTTGTAAATCGGGAATGAGTCTCGTTGTTGGGAGGGGTACTTTTACCGGATTTTTCTAATCCTAACATGCAAGATGAATTTCAAATTTGTTAATAATTTTTTCATATGACTAAAATTGATATATCTTAACATCCATACAGTTGGATCGTCGAAAAAATCATTTTAAAAATTAATCTTGTAAATCGGGAACGAGTCTCGTTGTCGTGAGGGGTAATTTTACAGGATTTTTCTAATCCTCACTTGCAAGATAAATTTCAAATTTTTTAATTTCTTATGACTAAAATTGATATATCTTAACATCCGTACGGTTGGATCGTCGAAAAAATCATTTTATAACTTAATCTTGTAAATCGGGAACGAGTCTCGTTGTCGGGAGGTGTACTTTTATCGGATTTTTCTAATCCTGACATGCAAGATGAATTTCAAATTTTTTAATAATTTTTTCATATGACTAAAATTGTTATATCTTAATCTCCGTACGGTTGGATCTTCGAAAAAATTATTTTAAAAATTAATCTAGTAAATCGGGAAAGAGTCACGTTGTTCGGAGGGATAATTTTACTGGATTTTTCTAATCCTGACATGCAAGATGGATTTCAAATTTGTTAAAATTTTTTTCATATGACTAAAATTGACATAGATTAACATCCGTATCGTTGGATCGTCGAAAAAGTCATTTTAAAAATTAATCTTGTAAATCGGGTAAGAGTCTCGTTGTTGGGAGGGGTACTTTTACCGGATTTTTCTAATCCTAACATGCAAGATGAATTTCAAATTTGTTAATAATTTTTTCATATGACTAAAATTGATATATCTTAACATCCATACAGTTGGATCGTCGAAAAAATCATTTTAAAAATTAATCTTGTAAATTGGGAACGAGTCTCGTTGTCGGGAGTGGTACTTTTACCGGATTTTTCTAATCCTCACATGCAAGATGGATTTTAAATTTTTTAATAATTTTTTCTTATGACTAAAATTGATATATCTTAACATCTTTACGGTTGGATCATCGAAAAAATCATTTTAAAAATTAATCTTGTAAATCGGGAACGAGTCTCGTTGTCGGGAGGGGTACTTTTACCGGATTTTTCTAATCCTGACATGCAAGATGAATTTCAAATTTTTTAATAATTTTTTCATATGACTAAATTTGTTATATCTTAATATCCGTACGGTCGGATCGTCGAAAAAATTATTTTAAAAATTAATCTAGTAAATCGGGAAAGAGTCACGTTGTTTGGAGGGATACTTTTACTGGAATTTTCTAATCCTGACATACAACAAGAATTTCAAATTTGTTAATAATTTTTTCGTATGACTAAAATTGATATATCTTAACATTTGTACGGTTGGATCGTCGAAAAAATCATTTTAAAAATTAATCTTGTAAATCAGGAACGACTCTCGTTGTCAGGAGGGGTACTTTTACTGGATTTTTCTAATCCTGACATGCAACATGGATTTCAAATTTGTTAATAATTTTTTCATATGACTAAAATTGACATAGATTAACATCCTTATGGTTGGATCATCAAAAAAGTCTTTTTAAAAATTAATCTTGTAAATCGGGAATGAGTCTCGTTGTTGGGAGGGGTACTTTTACCGGATTTTTCTAATCCTCACATGCAAGATGAATTTCAAATTTGTTAATAATTTTTTCATATGACTAAAATTGATATATCTTAACATCCGTATAGTTGGATCGTTGAAAAAATCATTTTAAAAATTAATCTTGTAAATCGGGAACGAGTCTCGTTGTAGGGAGGGGTACTTTTACCGGATTTTTCTAATCCTGACATGCAAGATGGATTTAAAATTTGTTAATAATTTTTTCATATGACTAAAATTGATATATATTAACATCCGTATGGTTGGATCGTCGAAAAAATCATTTTAAAAATTAATCTTGTAAATTGGGAACGAGTCTCGTTGTCGTGATGGGTAATTTTACAGGATTTTTCTAATCCTCACATGCAAGATGAATTTCAAATTTGTTAATAATTTTTTTATATGACTAAAATTGATAGATCTTAACATCCGTACGGTTGGATCGTCGAAAAAATCATTTTAAAAATTAATCTTGTAAATCGGGAACGAGTCTCGTTGTCGTGAGGGGTAATTTTACAGGATTTTTCTAATCCTCACTTGCAAGATAAATTTCAAATTTTTTAATTTCTTATGACTAAAATTGATATATCTTAACATCCGTACGGTTGGATCGTCGAAAAAATCATTTTATAACTTAATCTTGTAAATCGGGAACGAGTCTCGTTGTCGGGAGGTGTACTTTTATCGGATTTTTCTAATCCTGACATGCAAGATGAATTTCAAATTTTTTAATAATTTTTTCATATGACTAAAATTGTTATATCTTAATCTCCATACGGTTGGATCGTCGAAAAAATTATTTTAGAAATTAATCTAGTAAATCGGGAAAGAGTCACGTTGTTCGGAGGGATAATTTTACTGGATTTTTCTAATCCTGACATGCAAAATGAATTTCAAATTTGTTAATAATTTTTTCATATGACTAAAATTGATATATCTTAACATCCGTATGGTTGGATCATCGAAAAAATCATTTTAAAAATTAATCTAGTAAATCGGGAACAACTCTCGTTGTCGTGAGGGGTAATTTTACAGGATTTTTCTAATCCTCACTTACAGGATGAATTTCAAAATTTTTAATACTTTTTTCTTATGACTAAAATTGATATATCTTAACATCCGTACGGTTAAATCGTCGAAAAAATCATTTTAAAAATTAATCTTGTAAATCAGGAATGAGTCTCGTTTTCGGGAGGGGTACTTTTACCGGATTTTTCTAATCCTGACATGCAATATGAATTTCAAATTTTTTAATAATTTTTTCATATGACTAAATTTTTTATATCTTAATATCCGTATGGTTGGATCGTCAAAAAAATCATTTTAAAAATTAATCTTGTAAATCAGGAATGAGTCTCGTTGTCGGGAGGGGTAGTTTTACCGGATTTTTCTAATCCTGACATGCAAGATGGATTTCAAATTTGTTAATAATTTTTTCATATGACTAAAATTGATATATCTTAACATCCATACAGTTGGATCGTTGAAAAAATCATTTTAAAAATTAATCTTGTAAATCGGGAACGAGTCTCGTTGTCGGGAGGGGTACTTTTACCGGATTTTTCTAATCCTGACATGCAAGATGGATTTTAAATTTGTTAATAATTTTTTCATATGACTAAAATTGATATATATTAACATCCGTATGGTTGGATAGTAGAAAAAATCATTTTAAAAATTAATCTTGTAAATTGGGAACGAGTCTCGTTGTCGTGAGGGGTAATTTTACAGGATTTTTCTAATCCTCACATGCAAGATGAATTTCAAATTTGTTAATAATTTTTTTGTATGACTAAAATTGATATATCTTAACATCCGTACGGTTGGATGGTCGAAAAAATCATTTTAAAAATTAATCTTGTAAATCGGGAACGAGTCTCATTGTCGTGAGGGGTAATTTTCCAGGATTTTTCTAATCCTCACTTGCAAGATAAATTTCAAATTTTTTAATAATTTTTTCTTATGACTAAAATTTATATATCTTAACATCCGTACGGTTGGATCATCGAAAAAATCATTTTATAACTTAATCTTGTAAATCGGGAATGAGTCTCGTTGTCGGGAGGTGTACTTTTATCGGATTTTTCTAATCCTGACATGCAAGATGAATTTCAAAATTTTTAATAATTTTTTCATATGACTAAAATTGTTATATCTTAATCTCCGTACGGTTGGATCTTTGAAAAAATTATTTTAAAAATTAATCTAGTAAATCGGGAAAGAGTCACGTTGTTCGGAGGGATAATTTTACTGGATTTTTCTAATCCTGACATGCAAAATGAATTTCAAATTTGTTAATAATTTTTTCATATGACTAAAATTGATATATTTTAACATTCTTACGAATGGATCGTCGAAAAAATCATTTTAAAAATTAATCTTGTAAATCAGGAACGAGTCTCGTTGTCGGGAGGGGTACTTTTACTGGATTTTTCTAATCCTGACATGCAAGATGGATTTCAAATTTGTTAATAATTTTTTGATATGACTAAAATTGACATAGATTAACATCCGTATGGTTGGATCGTCGAAAAAGTCATTTTAAAAATTAATCTTGTAAATCGGGAATGAGTCTCGTTGTTGGGAGGGGTACTTTTACCGGATTTTTCTAATCCTAACATGCAAGATGAATTTCAAATTTGTTAATAATTTTTTCATATGACTAAAATTGATATATCTTAACATCCGTACAGTTGGATCGTCGAAAAAATCATTTTAAAAATTAATCTTGTAAATCGGGAACGAGTCTCGTTGTCGGGAGTGGTACTTTTACCGGATTTTTCTAATCCTCACATGCAAGATGGATTTCAAATTTGTTAATAATTTTTTCATATGACTAAAATTGATATATCTTAACATCCGTATGGTTGGATCATCGAAAAAATCATTTTAAAAATTAATCTTGTAACTCTGGAACGACTCTCGTTGTCGTGAGGGGTAATTTTACAGGATTTTTCTAATCCTCACTTGCAAGATGAATTTCAAATTTTTTAATACTTTTTTCTTATGACTAAAATTGATATATCTTAACATCCGTACGGTTGGATCGTCGAAAAAATCATTTTAAAAATTAATCTTGTAAATCGGGAACGAGTTTCGTTTTCAGGAGAGGTACTTTTACCGGATTTTTCTAATCCTGACATGCAAGATGAATTTCAAATTTTTTAATAATTTTTTAATATGACTAAATTTGTTATATCTTAATATCCGTACGGTTGGATCGTTGAAAAAATCATTTTAAAAATTAATCTTGTAAATCAGGAACGAGTCTCGTTGTCGGGAAGGGTAGTTTTACCGGATTTTTCTAATCCTGACATGCAAGATTGATTTCAAATTTGTTAATAATTTTTTCATATGACTAAAATTGATATATCTTAACATCGGTATGGTTGGATTGTCGAAAAAATCATTTTAAAAATTAATCTTGTAAATCGGGAACGAGTCTTGTTGTCGGGAGTGGTACTTTTACCGAATTTTTCTAATCCTCACATGCAAGATGGAATTCAAATTTGTTAATAATTTTTTCATATGACTAAAATTTATATATATTAACATCCGTATGGTTGGATCGTCGAAAAAATCATTTTAAAAATTAATCTTGTAAATCGGGAATGAGTCTCGTTGTCGGGAGGGGTACTTTTACCGGATTTTTCTAATCCTGACCTGCAAGATGGATTTCAAATTTGTTAATAATTTTTTCATATGACTAAAATTGATATATCTTAACATCCGTATGGTTGGATCGTCGAAAAAATCATTTTAAAAATTAATCTTGTAAATCGGTAACGAGTCTCGTTGTCGTGAGGGGTAATTTTACAGGATTTTTCTAATCCCCATATGCAAGATGGATTTCAAATTTGTTAATAATTTTTTCATATGACTAAAATTGACATATATTAACATCCGGACGGTTGGACCATCAAAAAAGTCATTTTAAAAATTAATCTTGCAAATCGAGAACGAGTCTCGTTGTCGGGAGGGGTACTTTTACCGGATTTTTCTAATCCTGACATGCAAGATGAATTTCAAATTTTTTAATAATTTTTTCATATGACTAAAATTGTTATATCTTAATATCTGTACGGTCGGATCGTCGAAAAAATTATTTTAAAAATTAATCTAGTAAATCGGGAAAGAGTCACGTTGTTTGGAGGGATACTTTTACTGGATTTTTTTAATCCTGACATGCAACAAGAATTTCAAATTTGTTAATAATTTTTTCATATGACTAAAATTGATATATCTTAACATTTGTACGGTTGGATCGTCGAAAAAATCATTTTAAAAATTAATCTTGTAAATTGGGAATGAGTCTCGTTGTTGGGAGGGGTACTTTTACCGGATTTTTCTAATCCTAACATGCAAGATGAATTTCAGATTTGTTAATAATTTTTTCATAGGACTTAAATTGATATATCTTAACATCCGTACAGTTGGATCGTCGAAAAAATCATTTTAAAAATTAATCTTGTAGATCGGGAACGAGTCTCGTTGTCGGGAGGGGTACTTTTACCGGATTTTTCTAATCCTGACATGCAAGATGGATTTCAAATTTGTTAATAATTTTTTCATATGACTAAAATTGATATATATTAACATCCGTATGGTTGGATCGTCGAAAAAATCATTTTAAAAATTAATCTTGTAAATTGGGAACGAGTCTCGTTGTCGTGAGGGGTAATTTTACAGGATTTTTCTAATCCTCACATGCAAGATGAATTTCAAATTTGTTAATAATTTTTTTATATGACTAAAATTGATATACCTTAACATCGGTATGGTTGGATCGTCGAAAAAATCATTTTAAAAATTAATCTTATAAATCGGGAACGAGTCTCGTTGTCGTGAAGGGTAATTTTACAGGATTTTTCTAATCCTCACTTGCAAGATGAATTTCCAAATTTTTAATAATTTTTTCTTATGACTAAAATTTAAATATCTTAACATCCGTACGGTTGGATCATCGAAAAAATCATTTTAAAAATTAATCTTGTAAATCGGGAACGAGTCTCGTTGTCGGGAGCGGTACTTTTAACGGATTTTTCTAACCCTGACATGCAAGATGGATTTCAATTTTTTTAATAATTTTTTCATATGAATAAAATTGACATAGATTAACATCCGTACGGTTGGATCATCGAAAAAGTCATTTTAAAAATTAATCTTGTAAATCGGGAAAGAGTCTCGTTGTTGAGTGGGGTACTTTTACAGGATTTTTCTAATCCTGACATGGAAGATGAATTTCAAAATGTTAATAATTTTTTTATATGACTAAAATTGATATATCTTAACATCCGTACGGTTGGATCGTCGAAAAAATTATTTTAAAAATTAATCTTGTAAATCGGGAATGAGTCTCGTTGTCGGGAGGGGTACTTTTACCGGATTTTTCTAATCCCGACATGCAAGATGGATTTCAAATTACTTAATAATTTTTTATATGACTAAAATTGATATATCTTAACATCCGTATGGTTGGATCTTCGAAAAAATCATTTTAAAAATTAATCTTGTAAATCAGGAACGACTCTCGTTGTCGTGAGGGTTAATTTTACAGGATTTTTCTAATCTTCACTTGCAAGATGAATTTCAAAATTTTTAATACTTTTTTTTATGACTAAAATTGATATATCTTAACATCCGTACGGTTGGATCGTCGAAAAAATCATTTTAAAAATTAATCTTGTAAATCGGGAACGAGTCTCGTTGTCGGGATGGGTACATTTACCGGATTTTTCTAATCCTCACTTGCAAGATGAATTTCAAATTTGTTAATAATTTTTTCATATGACTAAAATTGATATATCTTAACATTCGTACGGTCGGATCATCGAAAAAATCATTTTAAAAATTAATCTTGTAAATCAGGAACGAGTCTCGTAGTCAGGAGGGGTACTTTTACTGGATTTTTCTAATCCTGACATGCAAGATGGATTTCAAATTTGTTAATAATTTTTTCATATGACTAAAATTGACGTAGATTAACATCCGTATGGTTGGATCGTCAAAAAAGTCATTTTAAAAATTAATCTTGTAAATCGGGAATGAGTCTCGTTGTTGGGAGGGGTACTTTGTTAATAATTTTTTCATATGACTAAAATTGATATATCTTAACATTCGTACGGTCGGATTGTCAAAAAAATCATTTTAAAAATTAATCTTGTAAATCAGGAACGAGTCTCGTTGTCAGGAGGGGTACTTTTACTGGATTTTTCTAATCCTGACATGCAGGATGGATTTCAAATTTGTTAATAATTTTTTCATATAACTAAAATTGACATAGATTAACATCCGTATGGTTGGATCGTCAAAAAAGTCATTTTAAAAATTAATCTTGTAAATCGGGAATGAGTCTCGTTGTTGGGAGGGGTACTTTTAGCGGATTTTTCTAATCCTAACATGCAAGATGAATTTCAAATTTGTTAATAATTTTTTCATATGACTAAAATTGATATATCTTAATATCCGTACAGTTGGATCGTCGAAAAAATCATTTTAAAAATTAATCTTGTAAATCGGGAACAAGTCTCGTTGTTGGGAGGGGTACTTTTACCGGATTTTTCTAATCCTGACATGCAAGATGAATTTCGAATTTTTTAATAATTTTTTCATATGACTAAATTTGTTATATCTTAATATCCGTACGGTCGGATCGTCGAAAAAATTATTTTAAAAATTAATCTAGTAAATCGGGAAAGAGTCACGTTGTTTGGAGGGATACTTTTACTGGAATTTTCTAATCCTGGCATACAACAAGAATTTCAAATTTGTTAATAATTTTTTCGTATGACTAAAATTGATATATCTTAACATTTGTACGGTTGGATCGTCGAAAAAATCATTTTAAAAATTAATCTTGTAAATCAGGAACGACTCTCGTTGTCAGGAGGGGTACTTTTACTGGATTTTTCTAATCCTGACATGCAACATGGATTTCAAATTTGTTAATAATTTTTTCATATGACTAAAATTGACATAGATTAACATCCGTATGGTTGGATCGTCAAAAAAGTCTTTTTAAAAATTAATCTTGTAAATCGGGAATGAGTCTCGTTGTTGGGAGGGGTACTTTTACCGGATTTTTCTAATCCTCACATGCAAGATGAATTTCAAATTTGTTAATAATTTTTTCATATGACTAAAATTGATATATCTTAACATCCGTATAGTTGGATCGTTGAAAAAATCATTTTAAAAATTAATCTTGTAAATCGGGAACGAGTCTCGTTGTAGGGAGAGGTACTTTTACCGGATTTTTCTAATCTCGACATGCAAGATGAATTTCAAATTTGTTAATAATTTTTTCATATGACTAAAATTAATATATCTTAACATCGGTATGGTTGGATCGTCAAAAAAATCATTTTAAAAATTAATCTTGTAAATCGAGAACGAGTCTCGTTGTCGTGAAGGGTAATTTTACAGGATTTTTCTAATCCTCACTTGCAAGATGAATTTCAAAATTTTTAATAATTTTTTCTTATGACTAAAATTTATATATCTTAACATCCGTACGGTTGGATCGTCGAAAAAATCATTTTAAAAATTAATCTTGTAAATCGGGAACGAGTCTCGTTGTCGGGAGGTGTACTTTTACCGGATTTTTCTAATCCTGACATGCAAGATGGATTTAAAATTTTTTAATAATTTTTTCATATGACTAAAATTGACATAGATTAACATCCGTATGGTTGGATGGTCGAAAAAGTCATTTTAAAAATTAATCTTGTAAATCGGGAAAGAGTCTTGTTGTTGGGTAGGGTACTTTTACCGGATTTTTCTAATCTTGACATGGAAGATGAATTTCAAAATGTTAATAATTTTTTCATATGACTAAAATTGATATATCTTAACATCCGTATGGTTGGATCGTTGAAAAAAGTATTTTAAAAATTAATCTTGTAAATCGGGAATGAGTCTCGTTGTCGGGATGGGTACTTTTACCGGATTTTTCTAATCCCGACATGCAAGATGGATTTCAAATTTCTTAATAATTTTTTCATATGACTAAAATTGATATATCTTAACATCCGTATGGTTGGATCATCGGAAAAATCATTTTAAAAATTAATCTTGCAAATCGGGAACGACTCTCGTTGTCGTGAGGGTTAATTTTACAGGATTTTTCTAATCCTCACTTGCAAGATGAATTTCAAAATTTTTAATACTTTTTTCTTATGACTAAACTTAATATATCTTAACATCCGTACGGTTGGGTCGTCGAAAAAATCATTTTAAAAATTAATCTTGTAAATCGGGAACGAGTCTCGTTGTCGGGAGGGGTACTTTTACCGGATTTTTCTAATCCTGACATGCAAGATGAATTTCAAATTTTTTAATAATTTTTTTATATCACTACACCATATATGGCCTATCGCAACGCCCTCCCTAAAGAATATTACCTAATATGTTACCCTAGATATGCTACACATGAGCTAATTTAACATTGTGTTTTTTGTGTTACCTTAGCAAAAAATGTGGTGTTACATTAGGTGAAAAGTGTTGCAGCTTGCAATATTCTTATTAAAATGTTACCTTAGAGTATTCATACATAAATATAATATTTTTAAGAATAAATCTTAATTTAAATATAATATTTTTAAGAATCTAAGGTGATATACACGATTTTTTTACATAACAAAATTAAAAAAAATCATTTAATGATTTTTGAAAGTAAAAAAATTGAAAAGTTTAAATTAGGAATTTTAAAAGTAATAAAAGTCAAAAGTGTAAAAAATAATTTGTCTTAATATGAGAACTAATATAAAAATATTTTAAATAAAAAATATTAGAGATGTAATATACGAATTTTTTAAAGTGATAAAGTAAATATTTTTTCCTATAAAATAATTTAGTTTTATTTTTTTCTAAATAATAAAAAATACTTCAGTGCTACACTCAAACCGGGGGAACTTTTGGGCTACGGAGGGCAAATTTTGGGCTTTAGCCGCCCAAATTTTTAGACAATTTCAAATATTTCGGACCCCTTACTGGAATTTTTCTCACGCAATTCATTCACTCACCCATTTTATCTGTTTGGCTATTCTATCTGTATAATCTCTTTGGCTAATCTCTCATTAATCTCTCACTACAACTTCCATTCTCTGGCCACCACTTTCAATCTTTAGCACGTTATTATGTATTTTAATTTTTATTTAGGGCTCAATTGATTGGCATCTCATAATTGGGCTCAATCGATTTGATAAGTGGAGACTTTTGTTCTTCAAATTCGGGTTACTGTTCTTTATTTTTTATATTTACGTTCCTTTAAACCTCGTTTAATCTCTCACTTTTCTCATTTAATTTCAGGTGTTCTTCAATTAAGGCTTCCAATGGATTTAAGGTAATTTTTATTTTAGGGCTTCGTTTTTTTGGTTATGTTCTTCATTTTTATGTTTATTTTGTGGAATTTCCTACTATAGCTTTGATTCATTTAGTTTTACATTTTCTTATTTTTATGTTCTTCACTATATGTTTTGTAATTTACTCTGGTTTTATTTTTTATTATTTAGTATGACATTGTTTTTAATTTAAAATTTAGAGTATAACACTAGTATATAGTTTGTCGCTTGCATCGGAGATGAAGCTTTTTCTTTTTCATGAGAAAATGCTTTGTCAACATTATAGTATTTGTAAATCTTTTTGTCTTTTATATGTGTACTGCAATTGCAATATGAAAATATGGTGTAGTGTGGAATTCCATTTTCTGATTTCTCTCATAATGATGTACGGGATGTAGCAGATTATTGGATAGGGGTTATCATAGCTCACTATGATGTATAGAATAAATACCATTGTTGTTATTGAATGGAAGGAACCATTACTGTTATTGAATTCCCTGGTCACTAGTAGAGAAAGATAGGCCTCTTGCACTTTACAAGTTATTTTCTGGCTTTACTCTTTGTTGATTAGTGATCTAAAGTAACGATACCTAACACAAAGAGAACCGATTAGGGTGCGAGTTTCCATTGGCTTGGTAGCTACTGGAACAACTAGTTAGCCTTCCAATCTATAATTAATAACGATAATTATAGAGTGACTTTGTTTGGCGTTATCGATGTATTAATTTATTACATTTCAGCTGATGCAAGGACCGTGGTTCAACAAGCAAGAAATGAAGCTGCTGAATTTTGGCATAAATATGGATATGAGATGCCAGCTCATACACTTGCTAGATGGTACAAAAATATATTACTCGTAGGATGCAGGTTGTAGTTTGTTAATTTGCTCGGGCCTATGGCGCATTTTTTTTTGGCTCTTCAATACTTTTGATTTCGTTAGTTTTTCAAAATAACTTGAGTAACTGTCAATTAAATCTGGCCATGTAATCTAGTGATGATGTCATAACAACTGTTAATTTGGTATTATTGATAAATCTGGATATGCATAAAAGTGTAAATATTTTTTGCAATGAGCCTACAACTTTTCTTTTGCAACTTAAATGTCATGTTTTAATAACATATCACTATGATGTATGCTATCTATTCACCAGTGGTGCGACACTAAATTTTAAATATGCATTATGAGATGCTCTTTTGATCTAATTTTATATATACTTTTGAGACGGGTGGAAATATGCATTTGATCTAATTTTATGTATACTTTTGATCTAATATGCATCTTGGTGGTTATGGTAGACCTTACCCTGTCACTGAAGATCAGTTGGTTGACTGGTCAGATTCACTAATGTTTCGGCTCTTCCCAGTCCTGGCTAGGAAGCTTAAGTTATGGCCAAACAAACCAGCAGAACTCAAGTATGTTCTTGTATCCACCATGCTACTATTTCAACGTTTCCATATTTTCTCTATAATAATAATTTATAATACTTTTAAGTTGAAATGTTATCTGTGCAGAGTGGTTGTTGAAGCATACTCTGTTGAAATTGGAAATGTTAGCAGAAGACTCCTTGGTTCCTTATCCTTGATAATGGGGATGGACAGTAATGATCTTCCTGAACTACACAAGGAAATGCAAATATCTATGCGAGTAAATTACTATCCTGTCTGCTGTGAGCCTGAAAAAGTAATGGGAATGAGTTCACACTCTGATGCAACCACCATAACTATACTTTTACAGGATAACAACATTAACTATACTCATACATGATAAATGTGCCTTAATAATCAGTTTAATAATCTGCAATTTCTGTATCAGCTGCTCGTTTTTTCTTATTGCATATTTTTTATGTTCCACTTCTAGATAGCCAAAGTAGCGTGCAGATGTCGGTGATTTCTGAGTACACCTGTATGATCTTGCTTGAGGCAGAGAAGGGAAGTAAAGGCAAGACAAACTTGGCAGAAAAAGGTAAGGGAAAGAAAGGCGCGTCACACTCATCTGAAAAGAAAGAGGTATGTGCTTCATAGTATGAACATAGTTGTATGCATGCATTCAGTAATGTGGCATGTGCACCCGTCTTATATTGGAAATTTAAGTAAGATTAGAAAACACACTAGTTTTAATATAAATGTTTGATTCACAAAACTTTAAGATGCATGAAGCCGCATAAATAATCTCATCGTTATACAGCACAGGGATTGGTTTTTATATAGAGTTCATCCCTTCTCTAGGTAATACTCCAGTACTTAATAATTTCAGGAGCCCAACAAGTTCATAAAACAGGTGTTACTGTCCTAACCTCTAATGGCAGAATAAGAGAAAGCTTCTTTGGGTACTTGGACAAATTATGACATGCCTTGATCTTGAAGTCGAGGAGAAAGTGAAGCAAATCCAAGCAGAAGTCTGAGAGCAGTGGCTTGTAGTATTAATTTTTTTATATATAGTTTACATTCTTTCTTTTTTAAAGTTTATAATCTTTAGCAGTTGGTAACCTGTTTAGATTTTAGATGAGCGGATGTTTGATTTGTGTAAATGGAATTATTGTGGTAATGAATTGGTATTTCGGGATTGTATATATTATAATAGAAATTTTTAATTTTTTTTGGCAAAGTGTTACAATAGCTTTATAAAGTGTTACAGTGGCCCCTTGTGGGCCCCAATGTGGGTCCCACTTTTTTAAAAACATTTTAGAACTCTAAGGTAACATAAAAAACAAGTTACATCTCATCTCTCTTTTTGTTGCATTAGCAAGCTAAGGAAATATATAAACAAGTTAAAAGTACGATGTTGCCTTAGGCACCAAAGATGTTACCTTAGACCCCTAAGGCAACATGGAAAAATCTATCTTTAAGAAAATGTTACCTTAGCTTAAAAGTGGGGCAAGAGCAACATATTTACCCCCTAATGCAACGTTTTTTTGGTGTTACAGTAGGCATTTTATGGTGTAGTGTATGACTAAAATTGTTATATCTTAATATCCGTACGGTCGGATCGTCGAAAAAATTATTTTAAAAATTAATCTAGTAAATCGGGAAAGAGTCACGTTGTTTGGAGGGATACTTTTACAGGATTTTTCTAATCCTGACATGCAAGATTAACTTCAAATTTGTTAATAATTTTTTCATATGACTAAAATTGATATATCTTAACATTCGTACGGTTGGATCTTCGAAAAAATCATTTTAAAAATTAATCTTGTAAATCAGGAACAAGTCTCGTTGTCAAGAGGGGTACTTTTACTGGATTTTTCTAATCCTGACATGCAAGATGGATTTCAAATTTGTTAATAATTTTTTCATATGACTAAAATTGACATAGATTAACATCCGTATGGTTGGATTATCAAAAAAGTCATTTTAAAAATTAATCTTGTAAATCGGGAATGAGTCTCGTTGTAGGGAGGGGTACTTTTACAGGATTTTTCTAATCGCGACATGCAAGATGGATTTCAAATTTGTTAATAATTTTTTCATATGACTACAATTGATATATCTTAATATCCGTACAGTTGGATCGTCGAAAAAATCATTTTAAAAATTAATCTTGTAACTCAGGAACGAGTCTCGTTGTCAGGAGGGGTACTTTTACTGGATTTTTCCAATCCTGACATGCAAGATGGATTTCAAATTTGTTAATAATTTTTTCATATGACTAAAATTGATATATATTAACATCCGTATGGTTGGATCGTCGAAAAAATTATTTTAAAAATTAATCTTGTAAATTGGGAACGAGTCTCGTTGTCGTGAGGGGTAATTTTACAGGATTTTTCTAAAACTCACATGCAAGATGAATTTCAAATTTGTTAATAATTTTTTATATGACTAAAATTGATATATCTTAACATCCGTATGGTTGGATCGTCGAAAAAATCATTTTAAAAATTAATCTTGTAAATAGGGAATGAGTCTCGTTGTCGGGAGGGGTACTTTTACCGGATTTTTCTAATCCCGACATGCAAGATGGATTTCAAATTTGTTAATAATTTTTTCATATGACTAAAATTGATATATCTTAATATCGGTATGGTTGGATCATCGAAAAAATCATTTTAAAAATTAATCTTGTAAATCGGGAATGAGTCTCGTTGTCATGATGGGTAATTTTATAGGATTTTTCTAAACCTCACTTGCAAGATGAATTTCAAAATTTTTAATAATTTTTTCTTATGACTAAAATTTAAATATCTTAACATCCGTACGGTTGGATCGTCAAAAAAATCATTTTAAAAATTAACCTTGTAAATCGAGAACGAGTCTCGTTGTCGGGAGGGGTACTTTTACCGGATTTTTCTAATCCTGACATGCAAGATGGATTTCAAATTTGTTAATAATTTTTTCATATGACTAAAATTGACATAGATTAACATCCGTACGGTTGGATCATCGAAAAAGTCATTTTAAAAATTAATCTTGTAAATCGGGAAAGAGTCTCGTTGTTGGGAGGGGTACTTTTACCGGATTTTTCTAATCATGACATGGAAGATGAATTTCAAAATGTTAATAATTTTTTCATATGACTAAAATTGATATATCTTAACATCCGTATGGTTGGATCGTCGAAAAAATTATTTTAAAAATTAATCTTGTAAATCGGGAATGAGTCTCGTTGTCGGGAGGGGTACTTTTACCGGATTTTTCTAATCCCGACATGCAAGATGGATTTCAAATTTCTTAATATTTTTTTTTATATGACTAAAATTGATATATCTTAACATCGGTATGGTTGGATCGTCGAAAAAATCATTTTAAAAATTAATGTTGTAAATCGGGGACGAGTCTCGTTGTCGTGAGGGGTAATTTTACAGGATTTTTCTAATCCTCACTTGCAAGATGAATTTCAAAATTTTTAATAATTTTTTCTTATGACTAAAATTGATATATCTTAATATCTGTACGGTTGGATCATCGAAAAAATCATTTTAAAAATTAATCTTGTAAATCGGGAACGAGTCTCGTTGTCGGGAGAGGTACTTTTACCGGATTTTTCTAATCCTGACATGCAAGATGAATTTAAAATTTTTAATAATTTTTTCATATGACTAAAATTGTTATATTTTAATATCGGTACGGTCGGATCGTCAAAATTTTTTTTTTAAAAATTAATCTAGTATATCGGGAAAGAGTCACGTTGTTCGGAGGGATACTTTTACTGGATTTTTCTAATCCTGACATGCAAGATGAATTTCAAATTTGTTAATAATTTTTTCATATGACTAAAATTGTTATATCTTAACATCCGTACAGTTGGATCGTCGAAAAAATCATTTTAAAAATTAATCTTGTAAATCGGGAACGAGTCTCGTTGTGAGGAGGGGTACTTTTACCGGATTTTTCTAATCCTGACATGCAAGATGGATTTCAAATTTGTTGATAATTTTTTCATATGACTAAAATTGATATATATTAACATTCGTTTGGCTGGATTGTCAAAAAAATCATTTTAAAAATTAATCTTGTAAATTGGGAACGAGTCTCGTTGTCGTGAGGGGTAATTTTACAGGATTTTTCTAATCCTCACATGCAAGATGAATTTCAAATTTGTTAATAATTTTTTCATATGACTAAAATTGACATAGATTAACATCCGTACGGTTGGATCCTCGAAAAAGTCATTTTAAAAATTAATCTTGTAAATCGGGAAAGAGTCTCGTTGTTGGGAGGGGTACTTTTACCGGATTTTTCTAATCATGACATGGAAGATGAATTTCAAAATGTTAATAATTTTTTCATATGACTAAAATTGATATATCTTAACATCCGTATGGTTGGATCGTCGAAAAAATTATTTTAAAAATTAATCTTGTAAATCGGGAATGAGTCTCGTTGTCGGGAGGGGTACTTTTACCGGATTTTTCTAATCCCGACATGCAAGATGGATTTCAAATTTCTTAATATTTTTTTTATATGACTAAAATTGATATATCTTAACATCGGTATGGTTGGATCGTCGAAAAAATCATTTTAAAAATTAATGTTATAAATCGGGGACGAGTCTCGTTGTCGTGAGGGGTAATTTTACAGGATTTTTCTAATCCTCACTTGCAAG
Source organism: Apium graveolens (assembly GCF_009905375.1). NCBI lineage: Eukaryota > Viridiplantae > Streptophyta > Magnoliopsida > Apiales > Apiaceae > Apium > Apium graveolens. The sequence goes on from NC_133653.1 coordinate 18,183,234, forward strand.
ATGAATTTCAAAATTTTTAATAATTTTTTCTTATGACTAAAATTGATATATCTTAATATCTGTACGGTTGGATCATCGAAAAAATCATTTTAAAAATTAATCTTGTAAATCGGGAACGAGTCTCGTTGTCGGGAGAGGTACTTTTACCGGATTTTTCTAATCCTGACATGCAAGATGAATTTAAAATTTTTAATAATTTTTTCATATGACTAAAATTGTTATATTTTAATATCGGTACGATCAGATCGTCAAAAAAATTATTTTAAAAATTAATCTAGTATATCGGGAAAGAGTCACGTTGTTCGGAGGGATACTTTTACTGGATTTTTCTAATCCTGACATGCAAGATGAATTTCAAATTTGTTAATAATTTTTTCATATGACTAAAATTGATATATCTTAACATCCGTACGGTTGGATCGTCGAAAAAATTATTTTAAAAATTAATCTTGTAAATCGGGAATGAGTCTCGTTGTCGGGAGGGGTACTTTTACCGGATTTTTCTAATCCCGACATGCAAGATGGATTTCAAATTTCTTAATATTTATTTTATATGACTAAAATTGATATATCATAACATCGGTATGGGTGGATCATCGAAAAAATCATTTTAAAAATTAATCTTGTAAATCGGGGACGAGTCTCGTTGTCGTGAGGGGTAATTTTACAGGATTTTTCTAATCCTCACTTGCAAGATGAATTTCAAAATTTTTAATAATTTTTTCTTATGACTAAAATTGATATATCTTAATATCTGTACGGTTGGATCATCGAAAAAATCATTTTAAAAATTAATCTTGTAAATCGGGAACGAGTCTCGTTGACGGGAGGGGTACTTTTACCGGATTTTTCTAATCCTGACATGCAAGATGAATTTAAAATTTTAAATAATTTTTTCATATGACTAAAATTGTTATATTTTAATATCGGTACGGTCGGATCGTCAAAATTTTTTTTTTAAAAATTAATCTAGTATATCGGGAAAGAGTCACGTTGTTCGGAGGGATACTTTTACTGGATTTTTCTAATCCTGACATGCAAGATGAATTTCAAATTTGTTAATAATTTTTTCATATGACTAAAATTGTTATATCTTAACATCCGTACAGTTGGATCGTCGAAAAAATCATTTTAAAAATTAATCTTGTAAATCGGGAACGAGTCTCGTTGTGAGGAGGGGTACTTTTACCGGATTTTTCTAATCCTGACATGCAAGATGGATTTCAAATTTGTTGATAATTTTTTCATATGACTAAAATTGATATATATTAACATTCGTTTGGCTGGATTGTCAAAAAAATCATTTTAAAAATTAATCTTGTAAATTGGGAACGAGTCTCGTTGTCGTGAGGGGTAATTTTACAGGATTTTTCTAATCCTCACATGCAAGATGAATTTCAAATTTGTTAATAATTTTTTTATATGACTAAAATTGATATATCTTAACATCCGTACTGTTGGATCGTCGAAAAAATCATTTTAAAAATTAATCTTGTAAATCGGGAACGAGTCTCGTTGTTGGGAGGGGTACTTTTACCGGATTTTTCTCATCCTGACATGCAAGATGGATTTCAAATTTCTTAATAATTTTTTCATATGACTAAAATTGATATATATTAACATCAGTATGGTTGGATCGTCGAAAAAATCATTTTACAAATTAATCTTGTACATTGGGATTGAGTCTCGTTGTCGTGACGGGTAATTTTACAGGATTTTTCTAATCCTCACATGCAAGATGGATTTCAAATTTGTTAATAATTTTTTCATATGATTAAAATTGACATAGATTAACATCCGTACGGTAGGATCGTCGAAAAAGTCATTTTAAAAATTAATCTTGTAAATCGGGAACGAGTCTCGTTGTTGGGAAGGGTACTTTTACCGGATTTTTCTAATCCTGATATGCAAGATGGATTTCAAATTTGTTAATAATTTTTTCATATGACTAAAATTGACATAGATTAACATCCGTACGGTTGGATCATCGAAAAAGTCATTTTAAAAATTAATCTTGTAAATCGGGAAAGAGTCTCGTTGTTGGGAGGGGTACTTTTACCGGATTTTTCTAATCCTGACATGGAAGATGAATTTCAAAATGTTAATAATTTTTTCATATGACTAAAATTGATATATCTTAACATCCGTATGGTTGGATCGTCGAAAAAATTATTTTAAAAATTAATCTTGTAAATCGGGAATGAGTCTCGTTGTCGGGATGGGTACTTTTACCGGATTTTTCTAATCCCGACATGCAAGATGGATTTCAAATTTCTTAATATTTTTTTATATGACTAAAATTGATATATCTTAACATCGGTATGGTTGGATCGTCGAAAAAATCATTTTAAAAATTAATCTTGTAAATCGGGGACGAGTCTCGTTGTCGTGAGGGGTATTTTTACAGGATTTTTCTAATCCTCACTTGCAAGATGAATTTCAAAATTTTTAATAATTTTTTCTTATGACTAAAATTGATATATCTTAATATCTGTACGGTTGGATCATCGAAAAAATCATTTTAAAAATTAATCTTGTAAATCGGGAACGAGTCTCGTTGTCGGGAGGGGTACTTTTACCGGATTTTTCTAATCCTGACATGCAAGATGAATTTAAAATTTTTAATAATTTTTTCATATGACTAAAATTGTTATATTTTAATATCGGTACGATCAGATCGTCAAAAAATTATTTTAAAAATTAATCTAGTATATCGGGAAAGAGTCACGTTGTTCGGAGGGATACTTTTACTGGATTTTTCTAATCTTGACATGCAAGATGAATTTCAAATTTGCTAATAATTTTTTCATATGACTAAAATTGATATATCTTAACATCCGTACGGTTGGATCGTCGAAAAAATTATTTTAAAAATTAATCTTGTAAATCGGGAATGAGTCTCGTTGTCGGGAGGGGTACTTTTACCGGATTTTTCTAATCCCGACATGCAAGATGGATTTCAAATTTCTTAATATTTTTTTATATGACTAAAATTGATATATCTTAACATCGGTATGGGTGGATCGTCGAAAAAATTATTTTAAAAATTAATCTTGTAAATTGGGGACGAGTCTCGTTGTCGTGAGGGGTAATTTTACAGGATTTTTCTATTCCTCACTTGCAAGAGGAATTTCAAAATTTTTAATAATTTTTTCTTATGACTAAAATTGATATATCTTAATATATGTACGGTTGGATCATCGAAAAAATCATTTTAAAAATTAATCTTGTAAATCGGGAACGAGTCTCGTTGTCGGGAGGGGTACTTTTACCGGTTTTTTCTAATCCTGACATGCAAGATGAATTTAAAATTTTTAATAATTTTTTCATATGACTAAAATTGTTATATTTTAATATCGGTACGGTCGGATCGTCAAAATTTTTTTTTTAAAAATTAATCTAGTATATCGGGAAAGAGTCACGTTGTTCGGAGGGATACTTTTACTGGATTTTTCTAATCCTGACATGCAAGATGAATTTCAAATTTGTTAATAATTTTTTCATATGACTAAAATTGTTATATCTTAACATCCGTACAGTTGGCTCGTCGAAAAAATCATTTTAAAAATTAATCTTGTAAATCGGGAACGAGTCTCGTTGTGAGGAGGGGTACTTTTACCGGATTTTTCTAATCCTGACATGCAAGATGGATTTCAAATTTGTTGATAATTTTTTCATATGACTAAAATTGATATATATTAACATTCGTTTGGCTGGATCGTCAAAAAAATCATTTTAAAAATTAATCTTGTAAATTGGGAACGAGTCTCGTTGTCGTGAGGGGTAATTTTACAGGATTTTTCTAATCCTCACATGCAAGATGAATTTCAAATTTGTTAATAATTTTTTTATATGACTAAAATTGATATATCTTAACATCCGTACTGTTGGATCGTCGAAAAAATCATTTTAAAAATTAATCTTGTAAATCGGGAACGAGTCTCGTTGTTGGGAGGGGTACTTTTACCGGATTTTTCTCATCCTGACATGCAAGATGGATTTCAAATTTCTTAATAATTTTTTCATATGACTAAAATTGATATATATTAACATCAGTATGGTTGGATCGTCGAAAAAATCATTTTACAAATTAATCTTGTACATTGGGATTGAGTCTCGTTGTCGTGACGGGTAATTTTACAGGATTTTTCTAATCCTCACATGCAAGATGGATTTCAAATTTGTTAATAATTTTTTCATATGACTAAAATTGACATAGATTAACATCCGTACGGTAGGATCGTCGAAAAAGTCATTTTAAAAATTAATCTTGTAAATCGGGAACGAGTCTCGTTGTTGGGAAGGGTACTTTTACCGGATTTTTCTAATCCTGACATGCAAGATGGATTTCAAATTTGTTAATAATTTTTTCATATGACTAAAATTGACATAGATTAACATCCGTACGGTTGGATCATTGAAAAAGTCATTTTAAAAATTAATCTTGTAAATCGGGAAAGAGTCTCGTTGTTGGGAGGGGTACTTTTACCGGATTTTTCTAATCCTGACATGGAAGATGAATTTCAAAATGTTAATAATTTTTTCATATGACTAAAATTGATATATCTTAACATCCGTATGGTTGGATCGTCGAAAAAATTATTTTAAAAATTAATCTTGTAAATCGGGAATGAGTCTCGTTGTCGGGAGGGGTACTTTTACCGGATTTTTCTAATCCCGACATGCAAGATGGATTTCAAATTTCTTAATATTTTTTTTATATGACTAAAATTGATATATCTTAACATCGGTATGGTTGGATCATCGAAAAAATCATTTTAAAAATTAATCTTGTAAATCGGGGACGAGTCTCGTTGTCGTGAGGGGTATTTTTACAGGATTTTTCTAATCCTCACTTGCAAGATGAATTTCAAAATTTTTAATAATTTTTTCTTATGACTAAAATTGATATATCTTAATATCTGTACGGTTGGATCATCGAAAAAATCATTTTAAAAATTAATCTTGTAAATCGGGAACGAGTCTCGTTGTCGGGAGGGGTACTTTTACCGGATTTTTCTAATCCTGACATGCAAGATGAATTTAAAATTTTTAATAATTTTTTCATATGACTAAAATTGTTATATTTTAATATCGGTACGATCGGATCGTCAAAAAATTATTTTAAAAATTAATCTAGTATATCGGGAAAGAGTCACGTTGTTCGGAGGGATACTTTTACTGGATTTTTCTAATCCTGACATGCAAGATGAATTTCAAATTTGTTAATAATTTTTTCATATGACTAAAATTGATATATCTTAACATCCGTACGGTTGGATCGTCGAAAAAATTATTTTAAAAATTAATCTTGTAAATCGGGAATGAGTCTCGTTGTCGGGAGGGGTACTTTTACCGGATTTTTCTAATCCCGACATGCAAGATGGATTTCAAATTTCTTAATATTTTTTTATATGACTAAAATTGATATATCTTAACATCGGTATGGGTGGATCGTCGAAAAAATTATTTTAAAAATTAATCTTGTAAATCGGGGACGAGTCTCCTTGTCGTGAGGGGTAATTTTACAGGATTTTTCTAATCCTCACTTGCAAGAGGAATTTCAAAATTTTTAATAATTTTTTCTTATGACTAAAATTGATATATCTTAATATCTGTACGGTTGGATCATCGAAAAAATCATTTTAAAAATTAATCTTGTAAATCGGGAACGAGTCTCGTTGTCGGGAGGGGTACTTTTACCGGATTTTTCTAATCCTGACATGCAAGATGAATTTAAAATTTTTAATAATTTTTTCATATGACTAAAATTGTTATATTTTAATATCGGTACGATCGGATCGTCAAAAAATTATTTTAAAAATTAATCTAGTATATCGGGAAAGAGTCACGTTGTTCGGAGGGATACTTTTACTGGATTTTTCTAATCCTGACATGCAAGATGAATTTCAAATTTGTTAATAATTTTTTCATATGACTAAAATTGTTATATCTTAACATCCGTACAGTTGGATCGTCGAAAAAATCATTTTAAAAATTAATCTTGTAAATCGGTAACGAGTCTCGTTGTGAGGAGGGGTACTTTTACCGGATTTTTCTAATCCTGACATGCAAGATGGATTTCAAATTTGTTGATAATTTTTTCATATGACTAAAATTGATATATATTAACATTCGTTTGGCTGGATCGTCAAAAAAATCATTTTAAAAATTAATCTTGTAAATTGGGAACGAGTCTCGTTGTCGTGAGGGGTAATTTTACAGGATTTTTCTAATCCTCACATGCAAGATGAATTTCAAATTTGTTAATAATTTTTTTATATGACTAAAATTGATATATCTTAACATCCGTACTGTTGGATCGTCGAAAAAATCATTTTAAAAATTAATCTTGTAAATCGGGAACGAGTCTCGTTGTTGGGAGGGGTACTTTTACCGGATTTTTCTCATCCTGACATGCGAGATGGATTTCAAATTTCTTAATAATTTTTTCATATGACTAAAATTGATATATATTAACATCAGTATGGTTGGATCATCGAAAAAATCATTTTACAAATTAATCTTGTACATTGGGATTGAGTCTCGTTGTCGTGACGGGTAATTTTACAGGATTTTTCTAATCCTCACATGCAAGATGGATTTCAAATTTGTTAATAATTTTTTCATATGACTAAAATTGACATAGATTAACATCCGTACGGTAGGATTGTCGAAAAAGTCATTTTAAAAATTAATCTTGTAAATCGGGAACGAGTCTCGTTGTTGGGAAGGGTACTTTTACCGGATTTTTCTAATCCTGATATGCAAGATGAATTTCAAATTGTTAATAATTTTTTCATATGACTAAAATTGATATATCTTAACATCCGTATGGTTGGATCGTCGAAAAAATCATTTTAAAAATTAATCTTGTAAATAGGGAATCAGTCTCGTTGTCGGGAGGGGTACTTTTACCGGATTTTTCTAATCCTGACATGCAAGATGGATTTCAAATTTGTTAATAATTTTTTCATATGACTAAAATTGATATATACTAACATCCGTATGGTTGGATCGTCGAAAAAATCATTTTAAAAATTAATCTTGTAAATTGGGAACGAGTCTCGTTGTCGTGAGGGGTAATTTTACAGGATTTTTCTAATCCTCACTTGCAAGATAAATTTTAAATTTTTTAATAATTTTTTCTTATGAATAAAATTGATATATCTTAACATCCGTACGGTTGGATCGTCGAAAGAATCATTTTAAAACTTACTCTTGTAAATCGGGAACGAGTCTCGTGGTCGGGAGGTGTACTTTTACCGGATTTTTCTAATCCTGACATGCAAGATGAATTTCAAATTTTTTAATAATTTTTTCATATGACTAAAATTGTTATATCTTAATATCCGTACGGTCGGATCGTCGAAAAAATTATTTTTAAAAATTAATCTAGTAAATCGGGAAAGAGTCACGTTGTTCGGAGGGATAATTTTACTGGATTTTTCTAATCCTGACATGCAAGATGAATTTCAAATTTGTTAATAATTTTTTCATATGACTAAAATTGATATATCTTAACAGTCGTACGGTTGGATCGTCGAAAAAATCATTTTAAAAACTAATCTTGTAAATCAGGAACGAGTCTCGTAGGGAGGGGTATTTTTATTGGATTTTTCTAATCCTAACATGCAAGATGGATTTCAAATTTGTTAATAATTTTTTCATATGACTAAAATTGACATAGATTAACATCCGTATGGTTGGATTGTCGAAAAAGTCATTTTAAAAATTAATCTTGTAAATTGGGAATGAGTCTCGTTGGTTGGAGGGGTACTTTTACCGGATTTTTCTAATCCTAACATGCAAGATTAATTTCAAATTTGTTATTAATTTTTTCATATGACTAAAATTGATATATCTTAACATCCGTACAGTTGGATCATCGAAAAAATCATTTTAAAAATTAATCTTCTAAATCGGGAACGAGTTTCGTTGTCGGGAGGGGTACTTTTACTGGATTTTTCTAACCCTGACATGCAAGATGGATTTCAAAATTTTTAATAATTTTTTCAGATGACCAAAATTGATATATATTAACATCCGTATGGTTGGATCGTCGAAAAAATCATTTTAAAAATTAATCTTGTAAATTGGGAACGAGTCTCGTTGTCGTGAGGGGTAATTTTACAGGATTTTTCTAATCCTCACATGCAAGATAAATTTCAAATTTGTTAATAATTTTTTTATATGACTAAAATTGATATATCATAACATCCGTACAGTTGGACTGTCGAAAAAGTCATTTTAAAAATTTATCTTGTAAATCGGGAACGAGTCTCGTTGTCGGGAGCGGTACTTCTACCGGATTTTTCTAATCCTGACATGCAAGGTGGATTTCAAATTTGTTAATAATTTTTTCATATGACTAAAATTGATATATATTAACATCCGTATGGTTGGATCGTCAAACAAATCATTTTAAAATTAATCTTGTAAATTGGGAACGAGTCTCGTTGTCGTGAGGGGTAATTTTACAGGATTTTTCTAATCCTCACATGCAAGATGGATTTCAAATTTGTTAATAATTTTTTCATATGACTAAAATTGACATAGATTAACATCCGTAAGGTTGGATCATCGAAAAAGTCATTTTAAAAATTAATCTTGTAAATCGGGAACGACTCTCGTTGTAGGGAGGGGTACTTTTACCTGATTTTTCTAATCCTGACATGCAAGATGAATTTCAAATTGTTAAAATTTTTTTCATATGACTAAAATTGATATATCTTAACATCCGTACGGTTGGATCTTCGAAAAAATCATTTTAAAAATTAATCTTGTAAATCGGGAATGAGTCTCGTTGTCGAGAGGGGTACTTTTACAGGATTTTTCTAATCCTCACTTGCAAGATAAATTTTAAATTTTTTAATAATTTTTTCTTATAACTAAAATTGATATATCTTAACATCCGTACGGTTGGATCGTCGAAAGAATCACTTTAAAACTTACTCTTGTAAATCGGGAACGAGTCTCGTGGTCGGGAGGTGTACTTTTACCGGATTTTTCTAATCCTGACATGCAAGATGAATTTAAAATTTTTTAATAATTTTTTCATATGACTAAAATTGTTATATCTTAATATCCGTACGGTCGGATCGTCGAAAAAATTATTTTTAAAAATTAATCTAGTAAATCGGGAAAGAGTCACGTTGTTCGGAGGGATAATTTTACTGGATTTTTCTAATCCTTACATGCAAGATAAATTTCAAATTTGTTAATAATTTTTTCATATGACTAAAATTGATATATCTTAACAGTCGTACGGTTGGATCGTCGAAAAAATCATTTTAAAAACTAATCTTGTAAATCAGGAACGAGTCTCGTAGGGAGGGGTATTTTTATTGGATTTTTCTAATCCTCACATGCAAGATGGATTTTAAATTTGTTAATAATTTTTTCATATGACTACAATTGACATAGATTAACATCCGTATGGTTGGATCGTCGAAAAAGTCATTTTAAAAATTAATCTTGTAAATCGGGAATGAGTCTCGTTGGTTGGAGGGGTACTTTTACCGGATATTTCTAACCCTGACATGCAAGATGGATTTCAAAATTTTTAATAATTTTTTCATATGACCAAAATTGATATATATTAACATCCGTATGGTTGGATCTTCAAACAAATCATTTTAAAATTAATCTTGTAAATTGGGAACGAGTCTCGTTGTCGTGAGGGGTAATTTTACAGGATTTTTCTAATCCTCACATGCAAGATGGATTTCAAATTTGTTAATAATTTTTTCATATGACTAAAATTGACATAGATGAACATCCGTAAGGTTGGATGATCGAAAAAGTCATTTTAAAAATTAATCTTGTAAATCGGGAACGAGTCTCGTTGTTGGGAAGGGAACTTTTACCGGATTTTTCTAATCCTGACATGCAAGATGAATTTCAAATTGTTAATAATTTTTTCATATGACTAAAATTGATATATCTTAACATCCGTACGGTTGGATCGTCGAAAAAATCATTTTAAAAATTAATCTTGTAAATCGGGAATGAGTCTCGTTGTAGGGAGGGGTACTTTTACCGGATTTTTCTAATCCTCACATGCAAGATGGATTTCAAATCTGTTAATAATTTTTTCATATGACTAAAATTGATATATCTTAACATCTGTATGGTTGGATCGTCGAAAAAATTGTTTTAAAAATTAATCTTGTAAATTGGGAACGAGTCTCATTGTCCTGAGGGGTAATTTTTCAGGATTTTTCTAATCCTCACATGCAAGATGAATTTCAAATTTTTAATATTTTTTTCTTATGCCTAAATTTGATATATCTTAACATCCGTACGGTTGGATAGTCAAAAAATTATTTTTAAAATTTAATCTTGTAAATCGGGAACGAGTCTCGTGTCGGGAGGGGTACTTTTACCGGATTTTTCTAATCTTGACATGCAAGATGGATTTCAAATTTGTTAAAAAAAATTTCATATGACTAAAATTGATATATATTAACATCCGTATGGTTGGATCATCAAAAAAATAATTTAAAAAATTAATCTTGTAAATTGGGAACGAGTCTCGTTGTCGTGAGGGGTAATTTTACAGGATTTTTCTAATCCTCACATGCAAGATGGATTTCAAATTTGTTAATAATTTTTTCATATGACTAAAATTGACATAGATTAACATCCGTACGGTTAGATCATCGAAAAAGTCATTTTAAAAATTAATCTTGTAAATCGAAAACAAGTCTCGTTGTTGGGATGAAGTACTTTTACCGGATTTTTCTAATCCTGACATGCAAGATGAATTTCAAATTGTTAATAATTTTTTTATATGACTAAAATTGATATATCTTAACATCCGTATGGTTGGATCGTTGAAAAAATCATTTTAAAAATTAATCTTGTAAATCGGGAATGAGTCTCGTTGTTGGGAAGGGTAATTTTACAGGATTTTTCTAATCCTCACATGCAAGATGAATTTCAAATTTTTTAATAATTTTTTCTTATGACTAAAATTGATATATCTTAATATCCGTATGGGTGGATCGTCGAGAAAATAATTTTAAAAATTAATCTTGTAAATCGGAAATGAGTCTCATTGTCGGGAATGGTACTTTTACCGTATTTTTCTAATCCTGATATGCAAGATGAATTTCAAATTTTTTAATAATTTTTTGATATGACTAAAATTGATATATCTTAACATTCGTATGGTAGGATCGTCGAAAAAATCATTTTAAAAATTAATCTTTTAAATCAGGAACGATTCTCTTTGTCGGGAGTGGTACTTTTCACTAGATTTTTCTAATCCTGACATGCAAGATGAATTTCAAATTTTTTAATAATTTTTTCATATGACTAAAATTGATATATTTTAATATCCGTACGGTTGGATCGTCAAAAAAATCATTTTAAAATTAATCTTGTAAATCAGGAACGAGTCTCGTTGTTGGGATTTGTAATTTTACTAGATTTTTCTAATCCTGACATGCAAGATGAATTTCAAATTTTTTAATAATTTTTTTATATGACTACAATTAATATATTTTAACATCCGTACGGTTGGATCGTCGAAAAAATCATTTTAAAAATTAATCTTGTATATCGGTTACGAGTCTCATTGTCGGGAGGGGTACTTTTACCGGATTTTTCTAATCCTGACATGCAAGATGGATTTCAAATTTGTTAATAATTTTTTCATATGACTAAAATTGATATATATTAACATCCGTATGGTTGGATCGTCAAACAAATCATTTTAAAATTAATCTTGTAAATTGGGAACGAGTCTCGTTGTCGTGAGGGGTAATTTTACAGGATTTTTCTAATCCTCACATGCAAGATGGATTTCAAATTTGTTAATAATTTTTTCATATGACTAAAATTGACATAGATTAACATCCGTAAGGTTGGATCATCGAAAAAGTCATTTTAAAAATTAATCTTGTAAATCGGGAACGAGTCTCGTTGGTGGGAGGGGTACTTTTACCCGATTTTTCTAATCCTGACATGCAAGATGAATTTCAAATTGTTAATAATTTTTTCATATGACTAAAATTGATATATCTTAACATCCGTACGGTTGGATCGTCGAAAAAATCATTTTCAAAATTAATCTTGTAAATCGGGAATGAGTCTCGTTGTCGGGAGGGGTACTTTTTCCGGATTTTTCTAATCCTGACATGCAAGATGGATTTCAAATTTCTTAATAATTTTTTCATATGACTAAAATTGATATATCTTAACATCCGTATGGTTGGATCGTCGAAAAAATCGTTTTAAAAATTAATCTTGTAAATTGGGAACGAGTCTCATTGTCGTGAGTGGTAATTTTACTGGATTTTTCTAATCCTCACATGCAAGATGAATATCAAATTTTTAATATTTTTTTCTTATGACTAAAATTGATATATCTTAACATCCGTACGGTTGGATCATCCAAAAATTCTTTTTAAAATTTAATCTTGTAAATCGGGAACGAGTCTCGTTGTCGGGAGGGGTACTTTTACCGGATTTTTCTAATCCTGACATGCAAGATGGATTTCAAATTTGTTAAAAAAAAATTCATATGACTAAAATTTATATATATTAACATCCGTATGGTTGGATCGTCAAAAAAATAATTTTAAAAATTAATCTTGTAAATTGGGAACGAGTCTCGATGTCGTGAGGGGTAATTTTACAGGATTTTTCTAATCCTCACATGCAAGATGGATTTCAAATTTGTTAATAATTTTTTCATATGACTAAAATTGACATAGATTAACATTCGTATGGTTAGATCATCGAAAAAGTCATTTTAAAAATAATCTTGTAAATCGGAAACGAGTCTCATTGTTGGGATGAAGTACTTTTACCGAATTTTTCTAATCCTGACATGCAAGATAAATTTCAAATTATTAATAAATTTTTTATATGACTAAAATTGATATATCTTAACATCCGTATGGTTGGATCTTCGAAAAAATCATTTTAAAAATTAATCTTGTAAATCAGGAACGAGTCTCTTTGTCGGGAGTGGTACTTTTCACTAGATTTTTCTAATCCTGACATGCAAGATGAATTTCAAATTTTTTAATAATTTTTTCATATGACTGAAATTAATATATTTTAACATCCGTACGGTTGGATCGTCGAAAAAATCATCTTAAAATTAATCTTGTAAATCAGGAACGAGTCTCGTTGTTGGGATTTGTATTTTTACTAGATTTTTCTAATCCTAACATCCAAGATGAATTTCAAAATTTTTAATAATTTTTTCATATGAGTAAAATTGATATATCTTAACTTCCGTACAGTCGGATCGTCGAAAAAAATCATTTTAAAAATTAATCTTGTAAATCAGGAACGAGTCTCGTTGTCGGGATTCGTACTTTTTACTAGATTTTTCTAATCCTGACATGCAAAGTGAATTTAAATTTTGTTATTAATTTTTTAAATATGACTAAAATTGATATATCCTTAACATCCGTAAGGTCGGATCGTCGAAAAAAGCATTTTAAAAATTAATCTTGTAAATGCGGAACGAGTCTCGTTGTCGGGAGGGGTACTTTTACTATATTTTTCTAATCCTAACATGCAAGATGAATTTCAAATTTGTTAATAATTTTTTCATATGACTAAAATTGAATAGATTAACATCCTGTAGGTTGGATCATCGAAAAAGTCATTTTAAAAATTAATCTTGTAAATCGGGAACGAGTCTCGTTGTCGGGAGGGGTACTTTTAACGGATTTTTCTAATTCCTGACATGCAAGATGAATTTCAATTTTTTAATATTTTTTTCATATGACCAAAATTGATATATCTTAACATCTGTACGGTTGGATCATCGAAAAAATTATTTTAAAAATTAATCTTGTAAATCGGGAACGAGTCTCGTTGTCGGAAGGGGTACTTTTACCGGATTTTTCTAATCCTGACATGCAAAATGAATTTCAATTTTTTAATAATTTTTTTATATGACTAAAATTGATATATATTTAACATCCGTACGGTTGGATCATCGAAAAAATCATTTTAAAAATTAATCTCGTAAAATCGAGAACGAGTCTCGTTATCGGGAGGTGTACTTTTACTGGATTTTTCTAATCCTCACATGCAAGATGGATTTCAAATTTGTTAATAATATTTTCATATGACTAAAATTGACATAGATTAACATCCGTACGGTTGGATCGTCGAAAAATTCATTTTAAAAATTAATCTTGTAAATCGGGAAGAGTCTCGTTGTTGGGAGGGGTACTTTTACCGGATTTTTCTAATCCTGACATGCAAGATGAATTTCAAATTATTAATAATTTTTTCATATGACTAAAATTGATATATCTTAACATCCGTATGGCTGGATCGTCGAAAAAATCATTTTAAAAATTAATCTTGTAAATCAGGAATGAGTCTCGTTGTCGGGAGGGGTACTATTACCGGATTTTTCTAATCCTGACATGCAAGATGGATTTCAAATTTGTTAATAATTTTTTCTTATGACTAAAATTGATATATCTTAACATCCGTATGGTTGGATCGTCGAAAAAATCATTTTAAAAATTAATCTTGTAAATCGGGAACGAGTCTAGTTGTTGGGAGGGGTAATTTTACAGGATTTTTCTAATCCTCACATGCAAGATGAATTTCAATTTTTTTAATATTTTTTTCTTATGACTAAAATTGATATATCTTAACATCCGTACGGTTGGATCGTCGAAAAAATAATTTTAAAAATTAATCTTGTAAATCAGGAACGAGCATCATTGTTGGGAGGGGTACTTTTACCGGATTTTTCTAATCCTGACATGCAAGATGAATTTCAAATTTTTTAATAATATTTTCATATGAATAAAATTGATATATATTTAACATCCGTACAGTTGGATCTTCGAAAAAATCATTTTAAAAATTAATCTTGTAGATCGAGAACGAGTCTCGTTGTCGGAAGGGGTACTTTTACCGGATTTTTGTAATCCTGACATACAAGATGGATTTCAAATTTGTTAATAATTTTTTCATATGACTAAAATTGATATATCTTAACATCCGTATGGTTGGATCGTCGAAAAAATCATTTGAAAAATTAATCTTGTAAATCGGGAACGAGTCTAGTTGTCGTGAGGGGTAATTTTACAGGATTTTTTTAATCCTCACATGCAAGATGAATTTCAAATTTTTAATAATTTTTTCTTATGACTAAAATTGATATATCTTAACATCCGTACGGTTAGATCATCGAAAAAATCATTTTAAAAAATTAATCTTGTAAATAAGGAACGAGTCTCGTTGCCGGGAGGGGTAATTTTACAGGATTTTCTAATCCTCACATGCAAGATGAATTTCAAATTTTTTAATAATTTTTTCTTATGACTAAAATTTATATATATTAACATCCGTACGGTTGGATCATTGAAAAAATCATTTTAAAATTAATCTTGTAAATCAGGAACGAGTCTCGTTGTTGGGATTTGTAATTTTTACTAGATTTTTCTAATCCTGACATGCAAGATGAATTTCAATTTTTTTAATAATTTTTTCATATGAGTAAAATTGATATATCTTAACTTCCGTACAGTTGGATCGTTGAAAAAAACATTTTAAAAATTAATCTTGTAAATCTGGAACGAGTCTCGTCGTCGGGATTCGTACTTTTTACTAGATTTTTCTAATCCTGACATGCAAGGTGAATTTAAATTTTTTTATTAATTTTTAAATATGACTAAAATTGATATATCCTAACATCCGTACGGTCGGATCGTCGAAAAAAAGATTTTAAAAATTAATCTTGTAAATGCGGAACGAGTCTCGTTGTCGGGAGGGGTACTTTTACTATATTTTTCTAATCCTAACATGCAAGATGAATTTTAAATTTTTTAATAATTTTTTCATATGACTAAAATTGACATAGATTAACATCTGTACGGTTGGATCGTCAAAAAAGTCATTTTAAAAATTAATCTTGTAAATCGGGAACGAGTCTCGTTGTTGGGAGGGGTACTTTTAACGGATTTTTCTAATTCTGACATGCAAGATGAATTTCAATTTTTTTAATATTTTTTTCATATGACCAAAATTGATATATCTTAACATCTGTATGGTTGGATCATCGAAAAAATTATTTTAAAAATTAATCTTGTAAATCGGGAACGAGTCTCGTTGTCGGAAGGGGTACTTTTACCGGATTTTTCTAATCCTGACATGCAAAATGAATTTCAATTTTTTAATAATTTTTTTATATGACTAAAATTGATATATATTTAACATCCGTACGGTTGGATCATCGAAAAAATCATTTTAAAAATTAATCTCGTAAAATCGAGAACGAGTCTCGTTATCGGGAGGGGTACTATTACCGGATTTTTCTAATCCTGACATGCAAGATGGATTTCAAATTTGTTAATAATTTTTTCATATGACTAAAATTGACATAGATTAACATCCGTACGGTTGGATCGTCGAAAAAATCATTTTAAAAATTAGTCTTGTAAATCGGGAACGAGTCTAGTTGTTGGGAGGGGTAATTTTACAGGATTTTTCTAATCCTCACATGCAAGATGAATTTCAAATTTTTTAATATTTTTTTCTTATGACTAAAATTGATATATCTTAACATCCGTACGTTTGGATCGTCGAAAAAATAATTTTAAAAATTAATCTTGTAAATCAGGAACGAGCATCATTGTTGGGAGGGGTACTTTTACCGGATTTTTCTAATCCTGACATGTAAGATGAATTTCAAATTTTTTAATAATTTTTTCATATGACTAAAATTGATATATATTTAACATCCGTACAGTTGGATCTTTGAAAAAATCATTTTAAAAATTAATCTTGTAGACCGAGAACGAGTCTCTTTGTCGGAAGGGGTACTTTTACCGGATTTTTGTAATCCTGACATACAAGATGGATTTCAAATTTGTTAATAATTTTTTCATATGACTAAAATTGATATATCTTAACATCCGAATGGTTGGATCGTCGAAAAAATCATTTGAAAAATTAATCTTGTAAATCGGGAACGAGTCTAGTTGTCGTGAGGGGTAATTTTACAGGATTTTTTTAATCCTCACATGCAAGATGAATTTCAAATTTTTAATAATTTTTTTCTTATGACTAAAATTGATATATCTTAACATCCGTACGGTTAGATCATCGAAAAAATCATTTTAAAAAATTAATCTTGTAAATAAGGAACGAGTCTCGTTGCCGGGTGGGGTAATTTTACAAGATTTTCTAATCCTCACATGCAAGATGAATTTCAAATTTTTTAATAATTTTTTCTTATGACTAAAATTGATATATATTAACATCTGTACGGTTGGATCATTGAAAAAATCATTTTAAAATTAATCTTGTAAATCAGGAACGAGTCTCGTTGTTGGGATTTGTAATTTTTACTAGATTTTTGTAATCCTGACATGCAAGATGAATTTCAATTTTTTAATAATTTTTTCATATGACTAAAATTGATATATCTTAACTTCCGTACAGTCGGATCGTTGATTTTTTTTTAAAAAAATTAATCTTGTAAATCAGGAACGAGTCTCGTTGTCGGGATTGGTACTTTTTACTAGATTTTTCTATTCCTGACATGCAAGGTGAATTTCAATTTTTTTATTAATTTTTAAATATGACTAAAATTGATATATCTTAACATCCGTACGGTCGGATCGTCGAAAAAAAGATTTTAAAAATTAATCTTGTAAATGCGGAACGAGTCTCATTGTAGGGAGGGGTACTTTTACTATAATTTTCTAATCCTGACATTCAAGATGAATTTTAAATTTATTAATAATTTTTTCATATGACTAAAATTGACATAGATTAACATCCATACGGTTGGATCGTCGAAAAAGTCATTTTAAAAATTAATGTTGTAAATCGGGAACGAGTCTCGTTGTCGGGAGGGGTACTTTTAACGGATTTTTCTAATTCTGACATGCAAGATGAATTTCAATTTTTTTAATATTTTTTTCATATGACCAAAATTGATATATCTTAACATCTGTACGGTTGGATTATCGAACAAATTATTTTAAAAATTAATATTGTAAATCGGGAACGAGTCTCGTTGTCGGGAGTGGTACTTTTACCGGATTTTTCTTATCCTGACATGCAAGATGAATTTCAATTTTTTAATAATTTTTTTATATGACTAAAATTAATATATATTTAACATCCGTACGGTTGGATCATCGAAAAAATCAATTTAAAAATTAATCTCGTAAAATCTAGAGCGAGTCTCGTTATCGGGAGGGGTACTTTTGCTGGATTTTTCTAATCCTCACATGGAAGATGGATTTCAAATTTGTTAATAATTTTTTCATATGACTAAAATTGACATAGATTAACATCCGTACGGTTGGATCGTCGAAAAAGTCATTTTAAAAATTAATCTTGTAAATCGGGAAGAGTCTCGTTGTTGGGAGGGGTACTTTTACTGGATTTTTCTAATCCTGACATGCAAGATGAATTTCAAATTATTAATAATTTTTTCATATGAATAAAATTGATATATCTTAACATCCGTATGGTTGGATCGTCGAAAAAATCGTTTTAAAAATTAATCTTGTAAATTGGGAACGAGTCTCATTGTCGTGAGGGGTAATTTTACTGGATTTTTCTAATCCTCACATGCAAGATGAATTTCAAATTTTTAATATTTTTTTCTTATGAATAAAATTGATATATCTTAACATCCGTACGGTTGGATCATCCAAAAATTCTTTTTAAAATTTAATCTTGTAAATCGGGAACGAGTCTCGTTGTCGGGAGGGGTACTTTTACCGGATTTTTCTAATCCTGACATGCAAGATGAATTTCAAATTTGTTAAAAAAAAATTCATATGACTAAAATTTATATATATTAACATCCGTATGGTTGGATCATCAAAAAAATAATTTTAAAAATTAATCTTGTAAATTGGGAACGAGTCTCGATGTCGTGAGGGGTAATTTTACAGGATTTTTCTAATCCTCACATGCAAGATGGATTTCAAATTTGTTAATAATTTTTTCATATGACTAAAATTGACATAGATTAACATCCGTATGGTTAGATCATCGAAAAAGTCATTTTAAAAATTAATATTGTAAATCGGAAACGAGTCTCGTTGTTGGGATGAAGTACTTTTACCGAATTTTTCTAATCCTGACATGCAAGATGAATTTCAAATTATTAATAATTTTTTAATATGACTCAAATTGATATATCTTAACATCCGTATGGTTGGATCGTTGAAAAAATCATTTTAAAAATTAATCTTGTAAATCGGGAACGAGTCTCGTTGTTGGGAAGGGTAATTTTACAGGATTTTTCTAATCCTCACATGCAAGATGAATTTCAAATTTTTTAATAATTTTTTCTTATGACTAATATTGATATATCTTAACATCCGTACGGGTGGATCATCGAGAAAATAATTTTAAAAATTAATCTTGTAAATCGGAAACGAGTCTCGTTGTGGGGTAGGATACTTTTACCGTATTTTTCTAATCCTGATATGCAAGATGAATTTCAAATTTTTTAATAATTTTTTGATATGACTAAAATTGATATATCTTAACATTCGTATGGTAGGATCGTCGAAAAAATCATTTTAAAAATTAATCTTGTAAATCAGGAACGAGTCTCTTTGTCGGGAGTGGTACTTTTCACTAGATTTTTCTAATCCTGACATGCAAGATGAATTTCAAATTTTTTAATAAATTTTTTATATGACTAAAATTGATATATTTTAATATCCGTACGGTTGGATCGTCAAAAAAATCATTTTAAAATTAATCTTGTAAATCAGGAACGAGTCTCGTTGTTGGGATTTGTAATTTTACTAGATTTTTCTAATCCTGACATGCAAGATGAATTTCAAATTTTTTAATAATTTTTTCATATGACTGAAATTAATATATTTTAACATCCGTACGGTTGGATCGTCGAAAAAATCATCTTAAAATTAATCTTGTAAATCAGGAACGAGTCTCGTTGTTGGGATTTGTATTTTTACTAGATTTTTCTAATCCTAACATCCAAGATGAATTTCAAAATTTTTAATAATTTTTTCATATGAGTAAAATTGATATATCTTAACTTCCGTACAGTCGGATCGTCGAAAAAAACATTTTAAAAATTAATCTTGTAAATCAGGAACGAGTCTCGTTGTCGGGATTCGTACTTTTTACTAGATTTTTCTAATCCTGACATGCAAGGTGAATTTAAATTTTTTATTAATTTTTAAATATGACTAAAATTGATATATCCTAACATCCGTACGGTCGGATCATCGAAAAAAAGATTTTAAAAATTAATCTTGTAAATACGGAACGAGTCTCGTTGTCGGGAGGGGTACTTTTATTATATTTTTCTAATCCTAACATGCAAGATGAATTTTAAATTTGTTAATAATTTTTTCATATGACTAAAATTGACATAGATTAACATCTGTACGGTTGGATCGTCGAAAAAGTCATTTAAAAAATTAATCTTGTAAATCGGGAACGAGTCTCGTTGTCGGGAGGGGTACTTTTAACGGATTTTTCTAATTCTGACATGCAAGATGAATTTCAATTTTTTTAATATTTTTTTCATATGACCAAAATTGATATATCTTAACATCTGTACGGTTGGATCATCGAAAAAATTATTTTAAAAATTAATCTTGTAAATCGGGAACGAGTCTCGTTGTCGGAAGGGGTACTTTTACCGGATTTTTCTAATCCTGACATGCAAAATGAATTTCAATTTTTTAATAATTTTTTTATATGACTAAAATTGATATATATTTAACATCCGTACGGTTGGATCATCGAAAAAATCATTTTAAAAATTAATCTCGTAAAATCTAGAACGAGTCTCGTTATCGGGAGGTGTACTTTTACTAGATTTTTCTAATCCTCACATGCAAGATGGATTTCAAATTTGTTAATAATTTTTTCATATGACTAAAATTGACATAGATTAACATCCGTACGGTTGGATCGTCGAAAAATTCATTTTCAAAATTAATCTTGTAAATCGGGAAGAGTCTCGTTGTTGGGAGGGGTACTTTTACCGGATTTTTCTAATCCTGACATGCAAGATGAATTTCAAATTATTAATAATTTTTTCATATGACTAAAATTGATATATCTTAACATCCGTACGGTTGGATCATTGAAAAAACCATTTTAAAAATTAATCTTGTAAATCAGGAATGAGTCTCGTTGTCGGGAGGGGTACTATTACCGGATTTTTCTAATCCTGACATGCAAGATGGATTTCAAATTTGTTAATAATTTTTTCTTATGACTAAAATTGATATATCTTAACATCCGTATGGTTGGATCGTCGAAAAAATCATTTTAAAAATTAATCTTGTAAATCGGGAACGAGTCTAGTTGTTGGGAGGGGTAATTTTACAGGATTTTTCTAATCCTCACATGCAAGATGAATTTCAATTTTTTTAATATATTTTTCTTATGACTAAAATTGATATATCTTAACATCCGTACAGTTGGATCTTCGAAAAAATCATTTTAAAAATTAATCTTGTAGATCGAGAACGAGTCTCGTTGTCGGAAGGGGTACTTTTACCGGATTTTTGTAATCCTGACATACAAGATGGATTTCAAATTTGTTAATAATTTTTTCATATGACTAAAATTGATATATCTTAACATCCGTATGGTTGGATCGTCGAAAAAATCATTTGAAAAATTAATCTTGTAAATCGGGAACGAGTCTCGTTGTCGGAAGGGGTACTTTTACCGGATTTTTCTAATCGTGACATGCAAAATGAATTTCAATTTTTTAATAATTTTTTTATATGACTAAAATTGATATATATTTAACATCCGTACGGTTGGATCATCGAAAAAATCATTTTAAAAATTAATCTCGTAAAATCTAGAACGAGTCTCGTTATCGGGAGGTGTACTTTTACTGGATTTTTCTAATCCTCACATGCAAGATGGATTTCAAATTTGTTAATAATTTTTTCATATGACTAAAATTGACATAGATTAACATCCGTACGGTTGGATCATCAAAAAATTCATTTTAAAAATTAATCTTGTAAATCGGGAAGAGTCTCGTTGTTGGGAGGGGTACTTTTACCGGATTTTTCTAATCCTGACATGCAAGATGAATTTCAAATTATTAATAATTTTTTCATATGACTAAAATTGATATATCTTAACATCCGTACGGTTGGATCGTTGAAAAAATCATTTTAAAAATTAATCTTGTAAATCAGGAATGAGTCTCGTTGTCGGGAGGGGTACTATTACCGGATTTTTCTAATCCTGACATGCAAGATGGATTTCAAATTTGTTAATAATTTTTTCTTATGACTAAAATTGATATATGTTAACATCCGTATGGTTGGATCGTCGAAAAAATCATTTTAAAAATTAATCTTGTAAATCGGGAACGAGTCTAGTTGTTGGGAGGGGTAATTTTACAGGATTTTTCTAATCCTCACATGCAAGATGAATTTCAATTTTTTTAATACTTTTTTCTTATGACTAAAATTGATATATCTTAACATCCGTACAGTTGGATCTTCGAAAAAATCATTTTAAAAATTAATCTTGTAGATCGAGAACGAGTCTCGTTGTCGGAAGGGTACTTTTACCGGATTTTTGTAATCCTGACATACAAGATGGATTTCAAATTTGTTAATAATTTTTTCATATGACTAAAATTGATATATCTTAACATCCGTATGGTTGGATCGTCAAAAAATCATTTGAAAAATTAATCTTGTAAATCGGGAACGAGTCTAGTTGTCGTGAGGGGTAATTTTACAGGATTTTTTTAATCCTCACATGCAAGATGAATTTCAAATTTTTAATAATTTTTTCTTATGACTAAAATTGATATATCTTAAAATCCGTACGGTTAGATCATCGAAAAAATCATTTTAAAAAATTAATCTTGTAAATAAGGAACGAGTCTCGTTGCTGGGAGGAGTAATTTTACAGGATTTTCTAATCCTCACATGCAAGATGAATTTCAAATTTTTTAATAATTTTCTCTTATGACTAAAATTGATATATATTAACATCCGTATGGTTGGATCATTGAAAAAATCATTTTAAAATTAATCTTGTAAATCAGGAACGAGTCTCGTTGTTGGGATTTGTAATTTTTACTAGATTTTTCTAATCCTGACATGCAAGATGAATTTCAATTTTTTTAATAATTTTTTCATATGAGTAAAATTGATGTATCTTAACTTCCGTACAGTCGGATCGTCGAAAAAAACATTTTAAAAATTAATCTTGTAAATCTGGAACGAGTCTCGTTGTCGGGATTCGTACTTTTTACTAGATTTTTCTAATCCTGACATGCAAGGTGAATTTAAATTTTTTTATTAATTTTTAAATATGACTAAAATTGATATATCCTAACATCCGTACGGTCGGATCATCGAAAAAAAGATTTTAAAAATTAATCTTGTAAATGCGGAACGAGTCTCGTTGTCGGGAGGGGTACTTTTAACGGGTTTTTCTAATTCTGACATGCAAGATGAATTTCAATTTTTTTAATATTTTTTTCATATGACCAAAATTGATATATCTTAACATCTGTATGGTTGGATCATCGAAAAAATTATTTTAAAAATTAATCTTGTAAATCGGGAACGAGTCTCGTTGTCGGAAGGGGTACTTTTACCGGATTTTTCTAATCCTGACATGCAAAATGAATTTCAATTTTTTAATAATTTTTTTATATGACTAAAATTGATATATACTTAACATCCGTACGGTTGGATCATCGAAAAAATCATTTTAAAAATTAATCTCGTAAAATCGAGAACGAGTCTCGTTATTGGGAGGGGTACTATTACCGGATTTTTCTAATCCTGACATGCAAGATGGATTTCAAATTTGTTAATAATTTTTTCATATGACTAAAATTGACATAGATTAACATCCGTACGGTTGGATCGTCGAAAAAATCATTTTAAAAATTAATCTTGTAAATCCGGAACGAGTCTAGTTGTTGGGAGGGGTAATTTTACAGGATTTTTCTAATCCTCACATGCAAGATGAATTTCAATTTTTTTAATATTTTTTTCTTATGACTAAAATTGATATATCTTAACATCCGTACGGTTGGATCGTCGAAAAAATAATTTTAAAAATTAATCTTGTAAATCAGGAACGAGCATCATTGTTGGGAGTGGTACTTTTACCGGATTTTTCTAATCCTGACATGTAAGATGAATTTCAAATTTTTTAATAATTTTTTCATATGACTAAAATTGATATATATTTAACATCCGTACAGTTGGATCTTTGAAAAAAACATTTTAAAAATTAATCTTGTAGACCGAGAACGAGTCTCTTTGTCGGAAGGGGTACTTTTACCGGATTTTTGTAATCCTGACATACAAGATGGATTTCAAATTTGTTAATAATTTTTTCATATGACTAAAATTGATATATCTTATAATCCGAATGGTTGGATCATCGAAAAAATCATTTGAAAAATTAATCTTGTAAATCGGGAACGAGTCTAGTTGTCGTGAGAGGTAATTTTACAGGATTTTTTTAATCCTCACATGCAAGATGAATTTCAAATTTTTAATAATTTTTTCTTATGACTAAAATTGATATATCTTAACATCCGTACGGTTAGATCATCGAAAAAATCATTTTAAAAAATTAATCTTGTAAATAAGGAACGAGTCTCGTTGCCGGGAGGGGTAATTTTACAAGATTTTCTAATCCTCACATGCAAGATGAATTTCAAATTTTTTAATAATATTTTCTTATGACTAAAATTGATATATATTAACATCCGTACGGTTGGATCATTGAAAAAATCATTTTAAAATTAATCTTGTAAATCAGGAACGAGTCTCGTTGTTGGGATTTGTAATTTTTACTAGATTTTTGTAATCCTAACATGCAAGATGAATTTCAATTTTTTAATAATTTTTTCATATGACTAAAATTGATATATCTTAACTTCCGTACAGTCGGATCGTTGAATTTTTTTTAAAAAAAATTTATCTTGTAAATCAGGAACGAGTCTCGTTGTCGGGATTGGTACTTTTTACTAGATTTTTCTAATCCTGACATGCAAGGTGAATTTCAAATTTTTTATTAATTTTTAAATATGACTAAAATTGATATATCTTAACATCCGTACGGTCGGATCCTCGAAAAAAATATTTTAAAAATTAATCTTGTAAATGCGGAACGAGTCTCATTGTAGGGAGGGGTACTTTTACTATATTTTTCTAATCCTGACATTCAAGATAAATTTTAAATTTGTTAATAATTTTTTCATATGACTAAAATTGACATAGATTAACATCCATACGGTTGGATCGTCGAAAAAGTCATTTTAAAAATTAATGTTGTAAATCGGGAACGAGTCTCGTTGTCGGGAGGGGTACTTTTAACGGATTTTTCTAATTCTGACATGCAAGATGAATTTCAATTTTTTTAATATTTTTTTCATATGACAAAAATTGATATATCTTAACATCTGTACGGTTGGATTATCGAACAAATTATTTTAAAAATTAATATTGTAAATCGGGAACGAGTCTCGTTGTCGGGAGTGGTACTTTTACCGGATTTTTCTTATCCTGACATGCAAGATGAATTTCAATTTTTTAATAATTTTTTTATATGACTAAAATTAATATATATTTAACATCCGTACGGTTGGATCATCGAAAAAATCATTTTAAAAATTAATCTCCTAAAATCTAGAGCGAGTCTCGTTATCGGGAGGGGTACTTTTGCTGGATTTTTCTAATCCTCACATGGAAGATGGATTTCAAATTTGTTAATAATTTTTTCATATGACTAAAATTGACATAGATTAACATCCGTACGGTTGGATCGTCGAAAAAGTCATTTTAAAAATTAATCTTGTAAATCGGGAAGAGTCTCGTTGTTGGGAGGGGTACTTTTACTGGATTTTTCTAATCCTGACATGCAAGATGAATTTCAAATTATTAATAATTTTTTCATATGACTAAAATTGATATATCTTAACATTCGTATGGTTGGATCGTCAAAAAAATCATTTTAAAAATTAATCTTGTAAATCGGGAATGAGTCTCGTTGTCGGGAGGGGTATTTTTACCGGATTTTTCTAATCTTGACATGCAAGATGGATTTCAAATTTGTTAATAATTTTTTCTTATGACTAAAATTGATATATCTTAAAATCCATATGGTTGGATCATCGAAAAAATCATTTTATAAATTAATCTTGTAAATCAGGAATGAGCATCATTGTTGGGAGGGGTACTTTTACCGGATTTTTCTAATCCTGACATGCAAGATGAATTTCAAATTTTTTAATAATTTTTTTCATATGACTAAAATTGATATATATTTAACATCCGTACAGTTGGATCTTCAAAAAAATCATTTTAAAAATTAATCTTGTAGATCGAGAACGAGTCTCGTTGTCGGAAGGGGTACTTTTACCGGATTTTTGTAATCGTGACATACAAGATGGATTTCAAATTTGTTAATAATTTTTTCATATGACTAAAATTGATATATCTTAACATCCGTATGGTTGGATCGTCGAAAAAATCATTTGAAAAATTAATCTTCTAAATCGGGAACGAGTCTAGTTGTCGTGAGGGGTAATTTTACAGGATTTTTTTAATCCTCACATGCAAGATGAATTTCAAATTTTTAATATTTTTTTCTTATGACTAAAATTGATATATCTTAAAATCCGTACGGTTAGATCATCGAAAAAATCATTTTAAAAAATTAATCTTGTAAATATGGAACGAGTCTCGTTGCCGGGAGGGGTAATTTTACAGGATTTTCTAATCCTCACATGCAAGATGAATTTCAAATTTTTTAATAATTTTTTCTTATGACTAAAATTGATATATATTAACTTCCGTACGGTTGGATCATTGAAAAAATCATTTTAAAATTAATCTTGTATATCAGGAACGAGTCTCGTTGTTGGGATTTGTAATTTTTACTAGATTTTTCTAATCCTGACATGCAAGATGAATTTCAATTTTTTTAATAATTTTTTCATATGACTAAAATTGATATATCTTAACTTCCGTACAGTCGGATCGTTGATTTTTTTTTAAAAAAATTAATCTTGTAAATCAGGAACGAGGTTCGTTGTCGGGATTGGTACTTTTTACTAGATTTTTCTAATCCTGACATGCAAGGTGAATTTCAATTTTTTTATTAATTTTTAAATATGACTAAAATTGATATATCTTAACATCCGTACGGTCGGATCATCGAAAAAATATTTTAAAAATTAATCTTGTAAATCGGGAAGAGTCTCGTTGTTGGGAGATGTACTTTTACTGGATTTTTCTAATCCTGACATGCAAGATGAATTTCAAATTATTAATAATTTTTTCATATGACTAAAATTGATATATCTTAACATTCGTACAGTTGGATCGTCGAAAAAATCATTTTAAAAATTAATCTTGTAAATCGGGAATGAGTCTCGTTGTCGGGAGGGGTACTTTTACCGGATTTTTCTAATCTTGACATGCAAGATGGATTTCAAATTTGTTAATAATTTTTTCTTATGACTAAAATTGATATATCTTAAAATCCGTATGGTTGGATCATCGAAAAAATAATTTTATAAATTAATCTTGTAAATCGGGAACGAGTCTCGTTGTCGTGAGGGGTAATTTTACAGGATTTTTCTAATCCTCACATGCAAGATGAATTTCAAATTTTTCTTATGACTAAAATTGATATATCTTAACATCCGTATGGTTAGGTTGTCAAAAAAATCATTTTAAAAAATTAATCTTGTAAATAAGGAACAAGTCCCGTTGTCGGGAAGGGTAATTTTACAGGATTTTTCTAATCCTCACATGCAAGATGAATTTCAAATTTTTTAATATTTTTTTCTTATGACTAAAATTGATATATATTAACATCCGTACGGTTGGATCGTTGAAAAAATCATTTTAAAAATTAATCTTGTAAATCGGGAACAAGTCTCGTTGTCGGGAGGAGTAATTTTACAAGATTTTTCTAATCCTCACATGCAAGATGAATTTCAAATTTTTTAATATTTTTTTCTTATGACTAAAATTGATATATCTTAACATCCGTACGGTTGGATTGTCGAAAAAATAATTTTAAAAATTAATCTTGTAAATCAGGAACGAGCATCATTGTCGGGAGGGGTACTTTTACCGAATTTTTCTAATCCTGACATGCAAGATGAATTTCAAATTTTTTAATAATTTTTTCATATGACTAAAATTGATATATATTTAACATCCGTACGGTTGGATCATCGAAAAAATAATTTTAAAAATTAATCTTGTAAATCGAGAACGAGTCTCGTTGTCGGGAGGGGTACTTTTACCCGATTTTTCTAATCCTGACATGCAAGATGGATTTCAAATTTGTTAATAATTTTTTCATATGACTAAAATTCATATATCTTAACATCCGTATGGTTGGATCGTCGAAAAAATCATTTGAAAAATTAATCTTGTAAATCGGGAATGAGTCTAGTTGTCGTGAGGGGTAATTTTACCGGATTTTTCTAATCCTCACATGCAAGATGAATTTCAAATTTTTAATAATTTTTTCTTATGACTAAAATTGATATATCTTAACATCCGTATGGTTAAATCGTCGAAAAAATCATTTTAAAAATTAATCTTGTAAATAAGGAACGAGTCTCGTTGCCGGGAGGGGTAATTTTACATGATTTTTCTAATCCTCACAAGCAAGATGAATTTCAATTTTTTTAATAATTTTTTCTTATGACTAAAATTGATATATATTAACATCCGTACATTTGGATCGTTGAAAAAATCATTTTAAAAATTAATCTTGTAAATCGGGAACAAGTCTCGTTGTCGGGAGGGGTAATTTTACAGGATTTTTATAATCTTCACAAGCAAGATGAATTTCAAATTTTTTAATATTTTTTTCTTATAACTAAAATTGATATATCTTAACATCCGTACGGTTAGATCATCAAAAAAATCATTTTAAAAATTAATCTTGTAAATAAGGAACGAGTCTCGTTGTCGGGAGGGGTAGTTTTACCGGATTCTTCTAATCCTGACATGCAAGATGAATTTCAAATTTTTTAATAATTTTTTCATATGACTAAAATTGATATATATTTAACATTCGTAGGGTTGGATCGTCGAAAAAATCATTTTAAAAATTAATCTTGTAAATCGAGAACGAGTCTCGTTGTCGGGAGGGGTACTTTTACTGGATTTTTCTAATCCTCACATGCAAGATGGATTTCAAATTAGTTAATAATTTTTTCATATGACTAAAATTGACATAGATTAACAGCCGTACGGTTGGATCATCGAAAAACTCATTTTAAAAATTAATCTTGTAAATCAAGAACGAGTCTCGTTGTTGGGAGGGGTACTTTTACCGTATTTTTCTAATCCTGACATGCAAGATGAATTTTAAATTGTTAATAATTTTTTCATATGACTAAAATTGACATAGATTAACATCCGTACGGTTGGATCATCGAAAAAGTCTTTTTAAAAATTAATCTTGTAAATCGGGAACGAGTCTCGTTGTTGGGAGGAGTAGTTTTACCGGATTTTTCTAATCCTGATGGCTTTCAAACTGTTAATAATTTTTTCATATGATTAAAATTAATATATCTTAACGTCCGTATGGTTGGATCATCGATAAAATCATTTTAAAAATTAATCTTGTAAATCGGGAATGAGTCTAGTTGTCGTGAGGGGTAATTTTACAGGATTTTTCTCATCCTTACATGGAAGATGAATTTTAAATTTTTAATAATTTTTTCTTGTGACTAAAATTATATATCTTAACATCTGTGCGGTTAGATCGTCGAAAAAATCATTTTAAAAATTAATCTTGTCAATAAGGAACGAGTCTCGTTGCCGGGAAGGGTAATTTTACAGGATTTTTCTAATCCTCATATATTTGATAATGTCATGGCTAATATGATTTATGTTTACTTTTCAGATCTTACTTAACCAGGATAAATCAGTACTTACTGGAGGTCAGGACTTAAGGTTATCAGTACTTATATTATCAGGAGATAATCATTAGAAGATGGATATCAGAACTTAAGTGCTGAAGGATGTTCAGATAAGGACAATAGTTGTTTAAAGGAAAGAAGATCGAGATAAACATAAGAAGAGATATGCATGAAGAAGGAATTCTATGAAGAATAGAATTCTTGGAAGAAAAGATATCTGATTGATATATTTTAGGAAGCAGAATTATATTCCATATCAATTAGCGATTATCTTGTATATGTGTAGTATATAAACACAGACATAGGGTTTACACTATAAGTGTTATCAAATTCGAGAAGATTATTCATTGTAACCCTAGCAGCTCTCGTGATATTTGTTCATCACTGAGAGGTAACAGTTTCATACTGTAACAGAGTTTATTATTTTAATAAAGTTTATTTTCTGTTACTTGAGATATTAAAATTCGATTTGATTGTACTTTACACTGTATTCACCCCCTCTACAGTGTGTGTGACCTAACAAGTGGTATCAGAGCCTATCTGTTAACGCATATACAGTTTAAGATCCAAACACAATCATGTCTGACACGGATACTCCAACTAAGCCTAAAAAAACTGAAGAACCACCAAAGACACAAATTCAAAGTCGGTATGAGACCATCAGAGTTCCCATACTGAGACCATTTGAATATCCCATATGGAAGGTAAGGATGACCATGTTCCTGGAAGCAACAGATCCAGAATATCTTGATAGAATCAAGGAAGGGCCTCACAAACCAACCAAGCTCGCTGTTGCAGTTGCAGTTGCAGGTGAAGCAGCAAAGACCGTACCAAAGGAGAAGAGTGATTATACTGCTGAAGATATCGCATCAATTGCTAAGGATGCTAAGGTACGACACTTACTGCATAGTGCCATTGATAATGTAATGTCAAACAGGGTAATTAACTGCAAGACTGCTATGGAGATATGGGATGCTCTGGAAACAAGGTGTCAGGGAACTGATACAATTAAGAAGATCATGAAGACAATACTCACTCAAGAGTATGAACACTTTGACTCAAAGGCAAATGAGTAATTGACTGATTTATATGATAAATTTGTCAAACTCTTGAATGATTCATCATTGGTTGATAAGGAGTATGATCTGGAAGATTCAAACCTTAAATTCCTGTTAGCTCTTCCTGAATGCTGGGATTTGAAGGCAACAACAATA
This sequence comes from Apium graveolens, assembly GCF_009905375.1. Taxonomy (NCBI): domain Eukaryota; kingdom Viridiplantae; phylum Streptophyta; class Magnoliopsida; order Apiales; family Apiaceae; genus Apium; species Apium graveolens. The sequence goes on from NC_133653.1 coordinate 18,214,374, forward strand.
AGAGACAACTACAATCTTGATGAAACAACTCTTGATGAAATTTATGGAATGCTCAAGACTCATGAACTTGAGATGGAACAAAGAAGCAAGAGGAAATGAGGAAAGTCAAGGACAGTTTCTCTTAAGGCTAAAGAAGAATCCCCCAAGGCAGCTACCTCAAGGAAAGACAAGGGTAAAGCTCTTTTCACAAAGTCTGATACTAATTCATCAAGTTCTGAAAGTGATGATGACGCAGATTCTGAAAGCTTGCCTGAGACTGATGTTCATGAGGAGATGATGAAGCTGTGTGCTCTTATGGTGAAAGGGATCACAAAGATTGCATACAGGAAGTTCAGGAAGGGAAAGAAGTTCTCCAGGAAAGGCACAACTTTTGATAAGAAGAATTTCATAAGATCTGAGGGCAGAGGAGGAAAGTCTGATAGAGAAGATTATACCAATGTCAAATGCTATAACTGTGGTGAGAAAGGCCACATATCTCCTGATTGCAAGAAAGTGAAGGGTGACAAAGGGAAGGCTCTTGTCACAAAGAAGAAAAGCTGGACAGACACCTCAGAGTATGAAAGTGAGGAGAACTATGCTTTAATGGCAAATGCTGATAAAGAAAGTGTTGAGAGCAGTTCTGAAGCTGCTGAAACAAAGGTACCTCAGACTACTTATGCTTTTCATACTGATGATATTAATGAGTTGAGAAGATATCTTAAAACAATGTTTGTTAGTTATAGAGATCAAACTTTAACATGTGAAAGATTAACTTCTGAAAATCTTGCTTTTAAGAAAAGAAATGATTTCTTAGAAAAAGAGTTAGTTATGTTCCATCAAACTTAGAAGGATAGAGATGATGCTTTTTATGTTAGGGATGAAGTGCTAAAAATGAATGAATCTCTAAAAACTGAGTTAGAAAAGGAAAGAGTGATTATCAGGACTTGGACTAACTCTGGCAGAACAACTCAAAATTTGCTAAGTATTGAAAATTGGAAAGAGGGCTTAGGTTATGGAGAGGATAAGAATGATAAAGGAACTGTAGAAATTAAGCCTGTTGTTAAGCAAAAGCCAAAGTTAAAACCTGTTAAGGTTGTAACTATAAAGTCTGATAATGAGAAATCAGAAGTTAAAGAGGAATTAACTTCTGACAAACTAAAACAGGAAAAGACAGCTGAAGTAAACATAGGCTTAATGACTAAGAAGCAGCTTAAACATAAGCTGAAATATGTTAAGAATGCAAACAAGGTAAAATCACCTAGGAAAAATAGGAATGGAAAGGAAGGTGTGAATAAAAGCAATAATAATAAGCCTGTTCCTGAAGCTCCTAGGAAAACATGTCATAACTGTGGAAGTTCTAACCATCTGGCTTCCTTTTGCAGGAAGAATAAGAACATAAACTCCCTACCTTCAAAATCAGGAGTTAAGATTCAGTCTATTAGATATAAACCACAAAATCCTTATTTTCATTGTGATAGTTTATGGCATTCCATTTATACTTGTAAGGAATATCATAGTTTGTACTATGATTATTATCAAATAAAAACTTCTTTGAAGAAAGTTTCCATTGTTCCTTCTAGTGTAAATTCTGATTCAAAGTCTGATAGTGTAAGTTCTGATAAGAAAAATGTTAACATAAACTCTGATGCTAAATCCGCTGCAAATGTTAACAAACTTGATAAGGCCAAAGGATCCAAGCAAGTCTGGGTCCTTAAAACTAATCATTAGTGGTCTTTATGATTGCAGGGCAACATGAAAAATATTCTAGTTTTGGACAGTGGATGTTCAGGACATATGACTGGAAATAAGGCCCTGCTATCAGACTTTGTGGAGAAAGCTAGCCCAAGTGTTTCTTATGGAGATGGCAACATTGGAAAAACATTGGGATATGGCAATATCAATCTTGGGAATGTCATCATTAAAGAAGTAGCTCTGGTCTCAGGACTTAAACACAATCTGCTGAGTATAAGTCAAATCTGTGACAGAGGTTATCATGTTGATTTCTTTGAAGAACACTGTGAAGTTGTGAGTAAATCTAAAGGCAAAGTTGTTCAGAAAGGATACAGGCATGGTAACATTTATGAAGCTAAGCTTTCAACAAGTACTGATGGTTCTGCAATCTGTCTGATGAGTAGAACATCAATTGAAGAAAGCTGGAATTGGCACAAGAAACTCTCTCATTAAAATTTCAACAATATAAATGAACTAGTCAAGAAAGATCTTGTGAGAGGACTGCCAAAGTCAGTATTTTCTCCTGATGGCCTTTGTGATTCTTGTCAAAAGGTCAAACAAAGAAAATCTTCATTCAAGAGCAAGACTGAATCATCAATTCTTGAGCCTTATCATCTACTACATGTTGATCTATTTGGTCCACTGAATGTCATGTCTATTGCAAAGAAGAAATATGCGTTGGTCATAGTGGATGAGTTCACCAGATACACATGGGTGTATTTCTTGCACATAAAAAGTGAAACTGCATCTATCTTGATTGATCATGTCAAACATCTGGATAAATTGGTCAAAGATTCTGTGAAAACCATAAGGAGTGATAATGGCACTGAGTTCAAGAATTTGATATTGAAGAGTTCTACAAAAACCATGGAATTAAGCAGGAATTTTCTGCTCCTGGAACTCCACAGCAAAATGGAGTTGTTGAAAGGAAGTTTAGAACTCTAATTAAAGCTGCACATACAATGCTTGAAGAAGCAAAGCTTCCAACCTATTTCTGGGCTGAAGCTGTGCAGTCTGCTTGTTTTACTCAAAATACAACACTCATTAACAAGCAAGGAAAAACACCATATGAGATGGTGAAGAAAAAGAAGCCAAATCTGAAGTACTTTCATGTATTTGAATGCAAGTGTTTTGTTCTTAAGACTCATCCTGAACAGCTATCCAAATTTGATCTAAAAGCTGATGAAGGAATTTTTATTGGATATCCAATTTTCACAAAAGCCTTCAGAGTCTATTGTTAGTGTAGGTGCCCTAGAGGCAATACATTATTCTTTTATCTTTATGTCAGTTGATCATTCAATAAATTTATTTATTATGACCTTAATTACTGCGATATTTTGTTAGCATAATAAATGTCCTTAGAATCATGATACAAATTGTATAGTTTAAGTACATGACTTGAACTTGAGATTATATAATATATCATATTCTTAAAGGTCCCTAGTCGAGTATTATTATATAGGACAATAATAATACATAGATAGACTAGTATGTTGTTTGACAAGATAACCACATCTCATTGGTTATAAGTATGGGGATACTGAAGTCAATACATAGGTACATGTGAGAGTACATGGTACTGGACAGACCCACAGTGAGATTCTTCATGTTTAATAAAGTCATAAGAAAGACTCACAGTGATAATGGTGTAACGATCCTTTGACTTGAAATCATTATATTTCTATACGAGGATTAATATACTTTGACTACATTAAAAGTTACTTTTGATCGGGTGATGATAAAAGTGGACATCGGGTATATCATGAGTCGTATGAGAAATATGAATGATAGATAAAGGATTTAACCCTCCTATAATTAGGAGAGATATTATTGGCCTCTTGATTGAGTGAGATTATAAAAGCATGGCCATGCTCAAATAATGATTTGTTTCAATAATCTACTCATGCATCAAGTAAACCCAGATTAAAAGTTGAAGAGGATGACTAAATACATGCCTCGAGTTTAATCTATAATATGTATGGTTAAAGGGATTATATTACACGAAAAAACATTAATCACGAAAGGTTTTATCTAATCACGATTTAATTATTGTTTAATTGGGTAACAATGATGTATTACTAGATACCGCTCATTGTTTATAATTTTATTAGAGAATAAAATTATTGCCAATTAAATAATAGCCTATAGGGTCGCACAAATAGAGCACTTAATGGAATAGTTAATTTAAATTATGGATTTAAATTAATTGATGATTATTTGAATTTTATTATAATTAAGTAAGACTTAATTGAGATAATATAAATTCGAATTAAAAGGAATGTTTTTGCCCATAATAATTAAGTATGACTTAGTTATTAATTAAATAATAGAAATTCGTTTTTATTATTTAATCCAATACCTACTAGGGTTGGGCTTTGCTATTATGGGCCTTTTTAATCAGTCATTATAAATAGATAATGAGAGGTTAAAGAGGCTTGAACGTTTTTTAAGAAAACCCTAGCAGCAAAGAGAGGCAGAGGCAATTCAGATCGTCAAGAAGGAGGCTAGTACATCCATTCCGTAGTCAAGTTCGTGAGACGTTCTTGAAGGTGCTCGTGTGGATACCATAGAGGTGTTTCTCCGAGAGGTAGACACAAAGCGTGATAGCTAGGATCTCCGTTGAGTTCGTAAAAGTTAATCTCTTGAAAGGTATGATTCGTTATCTCCATAATCTGCCCATAATTATACATGGATCCTGTTTTTGGGTTTCGAATTTTTGTTTTATTTACGTTTATCCGCTGCGTTTTATGCCTTCGGAACCCAACAATGGCATCAGAGCTACGTGTATAAGGGGCTGATTTGGTTACGTGTTTACTGTATTTTTACAAGTATGCATGTGTGATGAGTCTGCCATGATAACAGTTATGTTATATGAGTCTGCCATGATAACAGTTATGTTATATGAATGATATGATGAATCTGTTAATGATCTATATGATGATACTAGTATGTTTAAGATCTGCCATAACTCATATGTATGCGATCTCTTAAAATATGTATACTGATACACGTTTTTGGTAACTGGGATATGGATCGTGTGTATACTGATACATGCTTCTGGAATAGTATTCTGATACATGTTTTTCTAGTATTCTGATACTTGATTTTGCAAAAATTTCCGCCATCGGGGGGCTCGCTGCCCCCCGAACCCCCCCAGGTCGAACCGCGTGGTTAGGGTTTCGTTTTTAATTTGTGCTTATGACATATGCTTTACTTATTTATTATTCTTGATTGGATCATGATAAGTGATAAATAGTATGTCATCTTTATATGATCTATCATGTTCTTTAATGGTTACTGAGCATGGTGCATAGTTATGGCCTTAAGACCTTAGTTGTAATGGTTTATTCTTTTGGTTTGTAATAAATACGACTTGCATGTCGTTTTCTATTTGTAGTTGTTTTATCTCGAATGTAACTCGAGTTCTTTTGTAAGTTCATTAGTATAATTCTTAATGTAACATCCTAGAAGGACAAGGGAAAGAGGAGGCATCCTATGGAGGCCAAGGAGACAATGGAAGCAATAGAGAAGACATATGTAATAGTTATTTTTACACCATAGATTGACCTTGATCTTTTCATTAGCCTGAAAAGATCACATAGGATTGGGCCATAACTATTGCACGTTTACTTTACGTACTTTTCATATGATGTATAAATAGTATGTGTAGAGTAGAAAAATGCATGTTTTAATTAGATTAATGATGTATGTATGTATTAGATACATCACCCATGCCATGCCTTTAAACAAGATAAAATCTGTAACGACTCAAGATTTAAAATTAACAAACGATCATGAGATTCTCGTGTTTATGAAACACGGAATAAAATACGAATTTTCTTTATTTCTGACATGGGGCGATTTTGTCAACAACGGGTTCATAGAACTTGTAAGGCTGTGGGTTTTAAGCGAGACCGATGTGACTCCTCCACTACCTGGAAATCAAACCATTGACGAGTATTGATTTGAAGTATTTTATTCAAGGAAAAATTGGGAATCTCTTTATGATGGGATCATGATCGTTCTAAATTAAAATCCCTAAGTAAAAATATTAAGTTTTAATCAGATGCTTTCCAATGAATGAACACTCATTAAATCCTAGATCGATAAGGGGAAGGGCTGTCAGTGGCAGGGGACTCCTATCTATCATGGTGAAATGCGACGAATATAAACGGTTATATTCGGACGTTGTATCATTGGGTCTAACTTAACTGAGTCATCATAATAAGGTGAATATAAACGGTTATATTCAACTATTATGAACTTAGAAGCATAGAGTTTGGTTAAAAATCTATTAGATAGATAAGATCAATTGTTGTTCACCAAATTATCCAAGAATTATATATGATATAATTGACAACTGTTGTCTACCTAAATAATCATGTTTTAAGGATACCAGTGGTTGACTTAGAACATGACGAAATATGGATCTTGGCTCACTAGAAAGATTTATGGGATATACTTTCCGAATTAATAGTTAGGGCTATTAATTTGATAAAAAAAATAGTGGGAGATATATTACGAATATATCATAATCATATGAACATAAAATTTTAACTCAGACAATCTAATGTTTATTTTGCGCTTTTATTATTGTAGATACTGAGTAATGGCAAACAACACAAACACACTATCCGTACGTTCAGTCCTTGAGAAGGACAAGCTGACAGGAGGAAACAACTTCCTAGACTGGCAGAGGAATTTGAGGATTGTCCTCAGGCAGGAGCGCAAGCTTCATGTCATTGATATTCCTCCTCCAGGCCCCCTTCCTGAGGGTGCTACTGCTGATGAACGAGCAGCACGCACAAAGGATGAGAATGATGCAAATGATGTTGCATGTCTTATGTTGGCAACTATGAGTGCTGAGCTTCAAAGACAACATGTGCATATGGATGCATATACTATCAATGAGCACTTGCAAAGCATGTTTGCAAGCCAAACTCGTCAAGAAAGGTTCAACACGAGTAAGTCACTTTTTAATTGCAAACAAGGGGCGAGTGAACCTGTTGGCCCACATGTTCTGAAGATGATTGGTTACATTGAGTACCTTGAAACTTTGGGTTTCCCGATTGGTCCGGAAACTGGTATTGACCTAATCATGAATTCTTTGAACAACAAATTCACTCAGTTTGTTGTGAACTACAATATGAATGAATTTGACAAAACACCTACTGAATTGTTGCATATGTTGAGAACATATGAGACCAACATGAAGACAGCTGAACCTGCTCCCATACTGATGGTGGGAAATAAAGGTAAGGCCAAAGGGAAGGGAAAATGGAAGGGTAAGAAGAAGATTGGATCTGATTCTACAACCAAGCCAAAGTCAGGTCCCAAACAGGCTTTAAAGCCTAAAGGTGGTGTGGCCAAGGGTGAATGTCACTACTGTAAGAAAGATGGTCACTGGAAGAGAAACTGTCCAATTTACTTGGAGGATCTGAAGAAAAAGAAAGCAGTTCAGATTTCTGGATCAGGTATTTATGTTATAGAAGTCAATTTGTCTATTTCTACATCCTGGGTATTTGATACTGGATGTGCTTCTCACATTTGTATAAATGTGCAGGGCCTGCAGAGAAGTAGAACTCTGGCTAAGGGAGAAGTGGACCTAAGAGTAGGCAATGGAGCAAAAGTTGCTGCTTTAGCTGTAGGGACTTATTATTTATCTATGCCCTCTGGGCTTGTTTTAGAACTAGAAGACTGTTTTTACGTGCCTGCGATTCGCAGAAACATTATTTCTGTTTCTTGTTTGGACAAGAAAGGTTTTTCGTTTACAATAAAGAACAACAGTTGCTCTTTTGCTTTGAATGATTTAACCTATGGTGTTGCGCGTTTATTTAATGGTTTATATGTTCTTGATTTAGATAACCCTGTCTGTAATATAGAAAACAAACGACTTAAAATAAATGACTCAAATCAAACATACCTCTGGCATTGTCGTCTAGGCCACATAAATGAGAAACGCATATCCAAATTACATAAGGATGGATACTTGGATAAGTTTGATTTTGAATCATACCAAGAATGCGAATCTTGTTTGCTTGGTAAGATGACTAAAGCCCCTTTCACTGGTAAGGGTCAAAGGGCCACTAAACGTCTGGAGCTAATACATAGTGATGTATGTGGCCCAATGCGTGTAATGGCTAGAGGAGGCTACTACTACTTCATAACATTTACTGATGATTTCAGTAGATATGGATATGTATATCTTATGAAGAACAAATCCGATTCTTTTGAAAAATTTAAAGAATACAAGGTTGAAGTAGAGAAGCAAATTGGCGGAGATGCAAGTATTAAGATCTTACGATCCGATCGTGGGGGTGAATACTTAAGCACCGAATTTAGAGAGTATTTGAAAGAGTGTGGTATTGTATCGCAACTCACTCCGCCAGGAACACCTCAATGGAATGGAGTTTCAGAGAGGAGAAATCGCACCTTGTTGGACATGGTGCGATCGATGATGAGTCATGCAGATCTTCCAATTAGTTTCTGGGGTTACGCTCTAGAAACAGCGGCTTTCACACTTAACCGTGTTCCTACTAAGAAGGTTCAAAAGACTCCATATGAGATATGGAAAGAGAAACGGTCAGGCATGAACTTTATGAAAGTTTGGGGATGTAAGGCATTTGTGAAACGTCAAGAATCTGACAAGCTTGGACCTAAATCCGAAGAGTGCATTTTTGTAGGATACCCTAATGAAACAAAGGCGTATTATTTTTATAGTCCTTCTGAGCAGAAAGTGTTTATTGCTCGAGATGCTGTCTTCATGGAAAGAGATTTTGTTTCCAAAAGAAACAGTGGGAGAACTATAGATCTCGATGAAGATCGAGAACCGCAAAATAGCATTGAACCTGAAGTGGAACAAGAGCAGAATAATGATAATGCTCAACAAACACAGGTTGTTCGTAGATCTGGTAGATTTCGCCATGAGCCAGAGAGATATGGATTTCTCATGACTCAGTGTGGTGATTTGATGCTCATAGATGAAGATGAGCCTCTCACATACCAAGATGCTATGAACAGTCCAGACTCTAAGAGATGGCTTGAAGCCATGAAATCCGAGATAGATTCCATGTACGAAAACCAAGTATGGACTTTGGTTGATCCACCTGAAGGGGTAAAACCCATAGGGTGCAAATGGGTTTTTAAGAAGAAAAAGGGCATGGATGGAAATGTTCATACCTATAAAGCTAGGCTGGTTGCAAAAGGTTTCAAACAAATTCATGGTATTGACTATGATGAAACTTTCTCACCAGTGGCTATGGTCAAGTCTATAAGGATTTTACTTGCCATTGCAGCATTCCATGATTATGAAATCTGGCAAATGGATGTCAAAACAGCCTTCCTTAATGGAAGCCTTGAAGAGGATGTGTACATGACACAACCTGAGGGTTTTGTCGATCCAAGGAATGCTGGAAAGGTATGTAAATTGCGTCGATCCATTTATGGATTGAAGCAATCCTCTAGGAGATGGAATATCCGTTTTGATGAAATAGTCATAGAGTATGGCTTTGTTCAAAACGAAGATGAACCGTGTGTTTACAAGAAGGTTAATGGGAGCTATGTGGCATTCATAGTACTATATGTTGATGATATACTACTAATGGGGAATGACATACCTTCTCTAAAGGCTGTTAAGACGTGGTTAGGGAGCAATTTCTCCATTAAAGACTTAGGAGAGGCATCCTACATTCTAGGAATGAGGATCTATAGAGAAAGATCTAGAAGGATGATCGGTCTAAGTCAGAGCACATACATTGATAAGGTTTTGCATCGTTTTGGAATGCAAAATGCAAAAAGGGGATATGTCCCTGTGTCTCAAGGGATAACGATCTCTAAGGACCAATGTCCGAAATCATTGGATGAGAAGGACCACATGAATAAAGTTCCATATGCTTCAGCAATTGGATCTATCATGTATGCAATGGTATGTACTCGCCCAGATGTCTCGTATGCTTTGAGCATGACGAGCAGATACCAGTCTAATCCGGGTGAAGGTCACTGGACGGCAGTTAAGAATATTCTTAAGTACCTGAAAAGAACTAAAGATTCATTCTTGGTGTATGGAGGGGAAGAGAAACTCGTTGTAAAAGGTTACACCGATGCAAGTTTCCAAACAGACAGAGATGATACTGTATCACAGTCTGGTTTTGTGTTTTGTCTAAACGGAGGTGCTGTAAGCTGGAAGAGTTCAAAGCAAGAAACAGTAGCTGATTCTACAATGGAGGCTGAGTACATTGCAGCTTGTGAAGCAGCTAAGGAGGCCGTTTGGATTCGAAAGTTCATTTCTGTTTTGGGAGTGGTTCCATCGATCGCAGATCCCATTGATCTATACTGCGATAATAATGGAGCCATTGCACAGGCTAAAGAACCTAGATCACACTCCCGGGCTAAACATATACTCAGGAGATTTCACCTTATTCGAGAGATTAATGAAAGGGGTGATATACACATATGTAAAGTGCACACAAATGATAACATTGCAGACCCACTGACCAAAGGCTTGTCGCAGCAGAAGCACGATGGTCACACTAGTTCCATGGGTATTAGATATATGGGTGATTGGCTCTAGTGCAAGTGGGAGATTGTTAGTGTAGGTGCCCTAGAGGCAATACATTATTCTTTTATCTTTATGTCAGTTGATCATTCAATAAATTTATTTATTATGACCTTAATTACTGCGATATTTTGTTAGCATAATAAATGTCCTTAGAATCATGATACAAATTGTATAGTTTAAGTACATGACTTGAACTTGAGATTATATAATATATCATATTCTTAAAGGTCCCTAGTCGAGTATTATTATATAGGACAATAATAATACATAGATAGACTAGTATGTTGTTTGACAAGATAACCACATCTCATTGGTTATAAGTATGGGGATACTGAAGTCAATACATAGGTACATGTGAGAGTACATGGTACTGGACAGACCCACAGTGAGATTCTTCATGTTTAATAAAGTCATAAGAAAGACTCACAGTGATAATGGTGTAACGATCCTTTGACTTGAAATCATTATATTTCTATACGAGGATTAATATACTTTGACTACATTAAAAGTTACTTTTGATCGGGTGATGATAAAAGTGGACATCGGGTATATCATGAGTCGTATGAGAAATATGAATGATAGATAAAGGATTTAACCCTCCTATAATTAGGAGAGATATTATTGGCCTCTTGATTGAGTGAGATTATAAAAGCATGGCCATGCTCAAATAATGATTTGTTTCAATAATCTACTCATGCATCAAGTAAACCCAGATTAAAAGTTGAAGAGGATGACTAAATACATGCCTCGAGTTTAATCTATAATATGTATGGTTAAAGGGATTATATTACACGAAAAAACATTAATCACGAAAGGTTTTATCTAATCACGATTTAATTATTGTTTAATTGGGTAACAATGATGTATTACTAGATACCGCTCATTGTTTATAATTTTATTAGAGAATAAAATTATTGCCAATTAAATAATAGCCTATAGGGTCGCACAAATAGAGCACTTAATGGAATAGTTAATTTAAATTATGGATTTAAATTAATTGATGATTATTTGAATTTTATTATAATTAAGTAAGACTTAATTGAGATAATATAAATTCGAATTAAAAGGAATGTTTTTGCCCATAATAATTAAGTATGACTTAGTTATTAATTAAATAATAGAAATTCGTTTTTATTATTTAATCCAATACCTACTAGGGTTGGGCTTTGCTATTATGGGCCTTTTTAATCAGTCATTATAAATAGATAATGAGAGGTTAAAGAGGCTTGAACGTTTTTTAAGAAAACCCTAGCAGCAAAGAGAGGCAGAGGCAATTCAGATCGTCAAGAAGGAGGCTAGTACATCCATTCCGTAGTCAAGTTCGTGAGACGTTCTTGAAGGTGCTCGTGTGGATACCATAGAGGTGTTTCTCCGAGAGGTAGACACAAAGCGTGATAGCTAGGATCTCCGTTGAGTTCGTAAAAGTTAATCTCTTGAAAGGTATGATTCGTTATCTCCATAATCTGCCCATAATTATACATGGATCCTGTTTTTGGGTTTCGAATTTTTGTTTTATTTACGTTTATCCGCTGCGTTTTATGCCTTCGGAACCCAACATCTATAACTTGAGAACAAGAGTGGTCATGGAATCTATCAATGTCTCCTTTGATGACAAGAAGATTACTGGACTTAAAGATTTTATTGATCATGATCAGCTGAGATTTGAAAATGAAGACTCAAATTCTGATACTGAAAATCCTGACAATCTAAGTCCTGATAATGCCAACTCTGATGGATTAAACTCTGATGTTATTGAAACTGTGGTGACTATGTCAAAGAAAGATGCACCTATGCAGGGGGAGCATACTCAAGATCATATCACATCTCAAGAAGCATCAGAATATACATCTGGCTCTTCAAGTTCTGATTCGTCAAGTTCTGATAAGCCAAGTTCTGATAGTTCTGAAAATCTAAATTCTGAAGAATCTTTGGGGAGCATCCAGTTCTAGAGAAAACCTTCCATCTGCAAGGAAGTGGGCTAAATCACATACACCTGATTTGATAATTGGAAATCCTGATGCAGGTGTCAGAACTAGAACAGGTACTTCAAACGAATGTCTTTACAATTCTTTTCTCTCTCAGACTGAGCCAAATAAAGTGGAAGAAGCTCTTCAAGATGCTGATTGGGTGCAAGCAATGCAGGAAGATTTAAATGAATTTGAAAGAAACAAAGTCTGGACCCTAGTGCCAAGACCAAAGAATAGATCTGTTGTTGGTACAAAGTGGGTATTCAGAAATAAAACTGACAGTGATGGCATAATTACAAGGAATAAGGCAAGGCTGGTTGCAAAAGGATATTCTCAACAGGAGGGAATTGATTATGCTGAAACATTTGCACCAGTTGCTAGGTTAGAAGCTATAAGGATATTTTTGGCTTATGGTGCTCACAAAAAGTTTACTGTCTTTCAAATGGATGTAAAAAGTGCTTTTCTTAATGGAGAATTGGAGGAGGAAGTATATGTTGAACAACCTCCAGGCTTTGTAGATTCCAAACATCCAGATTATGTCTACAGGCTTGATAAAGCACTTTATGGACTTAAGCAAGCTCCCAGAGCATGGTATGAGACTTTAGCTCAGTTTCTTCTGGAAAGTGGATTTAACAGAGGAACTATAGACAAAACACTGTTCTACCTCAACCATGGAAATGACTTACTTCTGGTCCAGATTTATGTTGATGACATCATTTTTGGGTCTACAAATGACAGACTTTGCAAGAAGTTTGCCAAACTGATGCAGTCAAGGTATCAGATGAGTATGATGGGGGAACTTAGCTATTTTCTAGGCCTTCAAGTCAAGCAGAATGAAGAAGGCACTTTTATTTATCAAACTAAGTACACCAAAAACTTGCTGAAAAAATTTGGAATGCAAGATTGTTCAAGTGCATCCACTCCCATGGCTACTGCAACAAAACTGGATAAGGATACTGGTAAATTAGTAGATATTATTGATTACAGAGGTATGATTGGCTCTCTACTCTATCTAACTGCTAGTAGACCTAATATCATGTATGCTACCTGTCTTTGTGCAAGATTTCAAGCAGATCCAAGAGAACCTCACTTAACAGCTGTGAAAAGAATTTTCAAGTATCTTAAGGGAACAGTTGATCTGAGATTGTGGTATCCCAGAGAATCAGATTTTAACTAATAGGTTACTCAGATGCAGATTTTGTAGGTTGCAAAATTGACAGGAAAAGCACAAGTGGAAGCTGCCAATTTCTTGGAGGCAGATTGGTTTCTTGGTTTAGCAAGAAACAAAAGTCAATTTCCACATCAACTACAGAAGCAGAATATATTGCTGCAGGAAGCTGTTGTGCACAGATTCTTTGGATGAAGAATCAGTTACTGGATTATGGGTTAACATATTTCAAAATCCCTATTGACTGTGATAATCAAAGTGCTATTGCTATGACAGGTAATCCAGTTCAACACTCTATGACAAAGCACATCAGCATCAGGTACCACTTCATCAGGGAACATGTAGATAAAGGTACAGTGGAATTGCATTTTGTTCCAACAGATCAACAACTAGCAGATATCTTCACAAAACCATTGTGTGAAGCTACTTTTACAAGATTGGTAAATGAACTTGGAATGGTTTCAGGTTCTTTCTCTAAATCTGCTTAGTTTTGTTCTGATGCATTAGACTTTATGATCAGTATTTATAGAATTTAATCTCTTTGTGTATTCTGTGCTTAATTGAAAAATGTATTTAAGTACTGACTGTTGTCTGATAAATGTTTCTAAACTCTAATAGTGATATATCTGTTTAGGTAACTATTCAATCCTATGAGGATAACTGTGCTAGATGCTGACATAGTAGTCTTCAATAAACAAGGGATCCCATGTAAGAAGTAATTATTACTGTGGAAATCTATTGACACAAGCAAATTCCGATAATTGAGCTTAGTTGAGTTTACTTGGTCTATCTTATTACTAAGTCACTAACTAGAATATTGTTTCTCATCTGTTAAGTTCTGATGCTAGTAAATCTGTTGAATGTACTAAGTGCTGATAAACCTCTCTTATCAAAAGAAAAGGAAAATAATCATGGATTAAAATCATGTACTCCTTTGAGATCTAGAGTAAAAATGTGGAAGGGACGACCCAAGTGCATTGCTGGTATTAAGTAAATATTCATTAGAAAAGCAAAATATTTTCTTGGTGACTTTTCACACTCTATGATTACTGGAGAAATACTCTGATAATAGCATAAATTCTGATAAGCAGTCATGACTCACTTATACTGAGAAGCCACTGTAAAATGGAATTTAAAAAGATGCACGAAATTAGCATAAAATAGTTGAGGTGGACTCAAGCATAAACTCATTCAACAATAGGTTTCAGAATAATGACAGCTCTTTAGCAAAGTTTTAATTATGCCTTATTTCTAAGATGTACTGAAGTGAATCAGACTTTACTCCTTGTCTGAAATTTAGCTTAATGCACACACTAACCACTCCATATGAATGATGAAAATCACTGTGGTGATCTATGTTGTTTTAGATGAACAGTCATTGTGTCACATTGCACAAATTCTGAGGACAAGTTATGATGATTAAGTTCTGAAGAATATAAATCAGAATTTGTGTGAGGACTTACTAAAATAGGCATTCCTTTTTCGAGTTAAGAAATTATGTTCTGATAACTGTTAAGTTCTGATATAAGTCTAAGTTCTGATATTACAGTCTGATTCTTTACTTGACTTATTGGTGGATAAAATTTGCCAACAGTCTCAGTTTAAACCAGAATATGTTAAAGTGGAAGATTAATAGTCACTATAGTTAGGGATAGTTGGGGATATGATGACAGAGGAAAGGAATGTTGTCTACTTTGCTAGATTCTGTCAACTTATATATATTTTTTGTACTGATGAACCTCGACTAACCAGTACCTTAACTCCACCTTTCAAAGTTGCAAAACGTTACTTTAATGACCTGATAAATGCTGACACTAAGAAACAAGTGATTAGACCTTTACAGATTCCTCAGTCTGTAAAACAGATCTTAGTAAATGCTTATCCTGATTCCTATAGATCTTTTTATCCTGATGTTCAACCCACAACAACCTCCCAAATACCACAACAACCATCAGAACATACCACTCATACTACTCAACCAACCCTCAGGCAGTATATCAAATCCTATCTCTCCACTTCACAGACAGTTCAACCCTCATCCTCAGCACCTACTGTGAAGCCTTCATCTTCCAAGCCTAAGAGGACAAAGACTGTTCCTCACACACCTCAAAAGAGAAGGAGGATTGCTTTGAGAGATGAGTCTGACAGTGAGGAACAGGTTTCTACATCAGAACCTGTTATCAAAGAAGCTGAGACAGTGACTTCTCAGAAGGATTCTGGAATTGGGGGATCTAGGCTTCTCAAGAGTCTTAGAAGAATGATTGTTCCTGACACTCCCAAGGAATCCATATCTACAAAGAGATACAAGAAACAGAGGGCAAAAAGGCTAGTTTCAGATGATGAAGAAGCAGCAGCTAAGGAAGGAGATCAGGAATCTCTGATCTCGCAAGAGAAGGAATTTGCTAAAGTCACTTCTTCTTTATCAACTCCATCTCAAGAAGCTGTTCCTGATAAGGCCAACACACCATCTGTGTCTCCTGTTTGAACGTCTGTATCTCCTGTTGTTCCAGGCACAAGTACTGAAATTGATGTTCAGAACCCGGTTGTGCCTGAAGTAATTCTCTTAGAAACTCCAATAGCAACTAATCCATCAACAACACCTGTTACTGATGCTGCTCAAAATCCAGACTTCTCTTCTACACCTTCTCTGCATCTAGCTACTGATGATCAGATTATAGGTGAGCATCAGGATATGGCTGTTGATCAGAACTTAGAACCAGATCAGCAATTAGAGGATGCTGAAGCCTCCATTGCTACTCACACTATTGTTTTATCAGAAGATACTGAGTCTGTAAGTTCTGATGCTGCAAATGCTAGAGATACTGGTGATGCTGCTCCAAATACAGATGCTGATGAAGCAGGTCCTTCAGGACATGCTCCTCAACAAACTATTCTTAAATCTGAACGTGTTAAGAAGTTTGTTACCAGAGAAGCACCAGTGCCTTGGAGTGAAACTCCTACAGGACAGGAGTGGACTAAGGAATGGAACTCAGTTTCCTGTGTTCCATCTGCAAAGCATCTGGCTGAGCACTTGACAAAAGCTGATGAAATGTTAAATTCTGATGATTTCAAAACCCAGCTTAAAGTCACTGCATTGAGTACTACATCTACAAGGTCTCCATTCAACTACTCATGCAGAGCTACACAAGATTCAGGAATAATTCATCAAACATGACCAAATTCAGAAAATTGACAAGAAAAAGTTCTTCCAACCTACCTTTGACAGGATTGCTTATATTGAGAAGACTCAAGAAAAACAACAAGCTCAGATTGATGATATTTCGAAAAATCAAGCTTCTCAGCAATCTCAACTTACTGAAATCCAAGCCTCAGTGGAATTGCTTGTCTCTCTTCTACTACCTGCTGATGCCAAAAAGGGGGAGAAAGTAATTAAGTCCAAATGCAAGACTGACAAGACACTGAAAGGGAAGGATAATGAAAAGGATGATTAAGGAAACTCTGGAATGGGTAGAGGTCATAGTCAAGGTAGAGGTTTCTCATCAAGAAAAGCTGAAATCACAAGTCAAAGGACAAGTTCTGATACTGGAAAAAGAATTAGTTTTGCTACTGGTAAAAGGATAAGTTCTGATGAACTTTTAGATCTTGATGAAGAAATTTCAAGACAATTATTTCTTCAGGAAAATCCAGGAATGGACTTGGAGAGTTTAATGGAAGAAGAAGCCAGACTTAAATCAGAGAAAGTCACATCTGAATCTGAAGCTTCTGGTGAAAAGACACTTCCAAAACTCAAAGGCATTGTGATAAAAGAAAGGACAAATACTGAAGCAACATTTGCTAAATCACAACCGCAGATTGATCCAAGATCCAAGGGTAAAGAAAAGGTTGGTGAACCTATCAAGGTTTATGTGCCTCCTGAGAATGAAGAAATCACTGATGAAAAGGATGAACTTGCTCTGACTTCAAGAAAATTTCTTAAAACAACCTCTGACATGGCTCAAGTTGTTCAGAGTCAAGAGACAGTAAGTTCTGATATTCCAAAGAAGCAAGTAACCTCTGACATAGCTCAAGTTAACTTGATATCAGAAGATAGATCAAAGACACTCCTATCAGGATTCACTAAAGCAAAACAGACTCAACCTTTGAAGACTGCTGCAAGTGGTTTTGAAGCAAGAGTAGTTACTGAAAAGGAAGCAAGAGATAAAACTGGATTGGGAAGTGCTGATGAAAGAAGAATATAGAACACTACCAATGATCCAACTTCCTTGAGTGAACCAGGTATTGGAGCAACTCCTGAGAGATTGAATCAACTGGAATTTGTACAAATGGTTTACCATACCTACTTGAAAGAACACATCTTGTTGTACTTCATGACAGATGGTAGGGTTTATCATATAAGGCAAAATGCCATTCCATTGAAGTATTTTGAAGAATTGGAGCATGTACTATTCTTACTTCAAGTGGATGACAGATTGACAGGAAGTGCTGCAAACTATTTGAAGGATCAGATTCAGAGACAGAAAAGGCTTTATTCTGTTAAGTCTGACAGCACATATGTTCCAAAGTACAGAGATCACAAGGGTGATATAGTTGAAATGAAGCCCAACACTGCTAAAATTATAACTACCTTTCTGGGTTACAGGGCTGTGGAATTCAATCTTGAGTCTGATAAAGCTTATTTGATCAGACTGGATCAGGATATAAGAAAAACAAAGATTAATGATCTCAGGGCTGCAATCTTTCAAATTGGTGAAGATAATGCAGAGCTTAAAGATGCTAAAAGGAGGATGATTGATGAACTTAGATATGCTGAGAGATGGTTGTTGAAGAACTATCTCAGAACAAATCCTGACATCAGAGAGATCAGAAGATGAAGCCAAGTCAAGATCTACAACTGCTTAAATTCTGATATTTATACAGACTGAAGCTGTTATCAGAAGTTAAATATTGGTAAAGCTTTAAGGACTGTAAGTTGTAGTTATCTAGTCTAATTCTCATGCATTTGTACTTAATGTTTTTGACATCATCAAATATCTATTAAACTTGTATATTATGCTAATTTACAAGTTGGGGGAGATTGTTAGATATATTTGATAATGTCATGGCTAATATGATTTATGTTTAGTTTTCAGATCTTACTTAAACAGGATAAATCAGTACTTACTGGAAGTCAGGACTTAAGGATATCAGTACTTATACTATCAGGAGATAATCATCAGAAAATGGATATCAGAACTTAAGTGCTGAAGGATGTTCAGATAAGGACATCAGCTGTTTAAAGGAAAGAAGATCGAGATAAACATAAGAAGAGATATGCATGAAGAAGGAATTCTATGAAGAATAGAATACTTGGAAGAAAAGATATCTGATTGATATATTTTAGGAAGCAGAATTATATTCCATATCAATTAGCGATTATCTTGTAACTGTGTAGTATATAAACACAGACATAGGGTTTACACTATAAGTGTTATCATATTCGAGAAGATTATTCATTGTAACCCTAGCAGCTCTCGTGATATTTGTTCATCACTGAGAGGTAACAGTTTCATACTGTAACAGAGTTTATTGTTTTAATAAAATTTGTTTTCTGTTACTTGAGATATTAAAGTTCGATTTGATTGTACTTTACACTGTATTCACCCCCTCTACAGTGTGTGTGACCTAACAAAATTAATCTTGTAAATCGGGAACTAGTCTCGTCGTCAGGAGGGGTAATTTTACAGGATTTTTCAAATCCTCAAATGCAAGATGAAATTCAAATTTTTTTATAATTTTTTCTTATGATTAAAATTGATATATATTAACATCCGTACGGTTGGATCGTCGAATATATCATTTTAAAAAATAATCTTGTAAATCGGGAACGAGTCTCGTTGTCGGGACGGGTAATTTTACAGGATTTTTCTAATCCTCACATGCAAGATGAATTTCAAATTTTTTAATAAATTTTTATTATAAATAAAATTTATATATCTTAACATCCGTACGGTTGGATCGTTGAAAAAATTATTTTAAAAATTAATCTTGTAAATCGGGAACGAGTCTCGTTGTTGGGATGGGTAATTTTACAGGATTTTTCTAATTCTCACATGCAAGATGAATTTAAAATTTTGTAATAATTTTTTCTTATAAATAAAATTGATATATCTTAACATCCGTATGGTTGGATCATCGAAAATATAATTTTAAAAATTAATCTTGTAAATCGGGAACGAGTCTCCTTGTCGGGAGGGGTACTTTTACCGGATTTTTCTAATCCTGACATGCAAGATGCATTTCAATTTTTTTAATAATTTTTTATATGACTAAAATTGATATATCTTAACATCCATATGGTCGGATCGTTGAAAAATCATTTTAAAAATTAATCTAGTAAATCGGGAACGAGTCACGTTGTTCGGAGGGATACTTTTACTGGATTTTTCTAATCCTAACATGCAAGATGAATTTCAAATTTGTTAATAATTTTTTCATATGACTAAAATTGATATATCTTAACATCCGTATGGTTGGATCATCGAAAAATCATTTTAAAAAATAATCTTGTAAATCGGGAACGAGTCTCGTTGTCGGGACGGGTAATTTTACAGGATTTTTCTAATCCTCACATGCAAGATGAATTTCAAATTTTTTAATAAATTTTTATTATAAATAAAATTTATATATCTTAACATCCGTACGGTTGGATCGTTGAAAAAATTATTTTAAAAATTAATCTTGTAAATCGGGAACGAGTCTCGTTTTTGGGATGGGTAATTTTACAGGATTTTTCTAATTCTCACATGCAAGATGAATTTAAAATTTTGTAATAATTTTTTCTTATGAATAAAATTGATATATCTTAACATCCGTATGGTTGGATCGTCGAAAATATAATTTTAAAAATTAATCTTGTAAATTGGGAACGAGTCTCCTTGTCGGGAGGGGTACTTTTACCGGATTTTTCTAATCCTGACATGCAAGATGCATTTCAATTTTTTTAATAATTTTTTATATGACTAAAATTGATATATCTTAACATCCGTATGGTCGGATTGTTGAAAAATCATTTTAAAAATTAATCTAGTAAATCGGGAACGAGTCACGTTGTTCGGAGGGATACTTTTACTGGATTTTTCTAATCCTAACATGCAAGATGAATTTCAAATTTGTTAATAATTTTTTTATATGACTAAAATTGATATATCTTAACATCCGTATGGTTGGATCATCGAAAAATCATTTTAAAAATTAATCTTGTAAATCGGGAACGAGTCTCGTTGTCGGGAGGGGTACTTTTACCAGATTTCTTTAATCCTGACATGCAAGATGGATTTCAAATTTATTAATATTTTTTTCATATGACTAAAATTGATATATCTTAACATCCGTATGGTTGGATCGTCAAAAAAATCATTTTCAAAATTAATCTTGTAAATCCGGAACGAGTCCCGTTGTCGTGAGGGGTAATTTTACAGGATTTTTCTAATCCTCGCATGCAAGATGAATTTCAAATTTTTAATAATTTTTTCTTATGATTAAAATTGATATATCTTAACATCCGTATGGTTGGATTTTCGAAAAAATCATTTTAAAAATTAATCTTGTAAATCGGGAACGAGTCTCGTTGCCGAGAGGGGTAATTTTACAGGATTTTTCTAATCCTCACATGCAAGATGAATTTAATTTTTTTTAATAATTTTTTCTCATTACTAAAATTGATATATCTTAACATCTGTACGGTTGGATCGTCGAAAAAATCATTTTAAAAATTAATTTTGTAAATCGGGAACAAGATTCGTTGTTAGGAGGGGTAAATTTTACAGGATTTTTCTAATCCTCACATGCAAGATGAATTTCAAATTTTTTAATAATTTTTTCTTATGACTAGAATTGATATATCTTAACATGAGTACGGTTGGATCGTCGAAAAAATAATTTTAAAAATTAATCATATAAATCGGGAACGAGTCTCGTTGTTGGGAGGGGTACTTTTACTAGTTTTTTCTAATCCTGACATGGAAGATGAATTTCAAATTTTTTAATAATTTTTTCATATGACTAAAATTGTTATATCTTAACATCCGTACGGTCGGATCGTCGAAAAAATCATTTTAAAAAATAATCTAGTAAATCGGGAACGAGTTTCGTTGTTCGGATGGATACTTTTACTGGATTTTTCTAATCTTGACGTGGAAGATGAATTTCAAATTTTTTAATAATTTTTTATATGACTAAAATTGATATATCTTAAGATCCGTATGGTTGGATCATCGAAAAAATCATTTTAGAAATTAATCTTGTAAACCGGAAATCTCATTTTATAGAGTAATACTTTTACAATGGTTTCCTTGAAACACCATTGTGTAAAGATAAAATAAGACAACACTTTTTTTATTATAAACCGTTGTGTAAGCATATCAGCTTTTTTCAATCTAATGGCTAATATCTAATCCCATTTCAATCAAGGGCTGTCATTAAGACACTTCAGAAATCCGTGTAAAATGTTTACAACCTATCATGGGGTGCCTATTGAAATTATAAAATAACTAATACATTCCTTTTATTTGAACACCTCTGGACATACTGCAAGATATCTACTGGATTACTAAGCTACTGTGAAAGTTGCAGATTTTTTCGAATTCTTAAAAAATAAGAAAGCTATAGATGGTGAAGCAGCAGGAGCAAGAAAAGTATTTGGTTTACAGTTTCCTTAAACATACAAGCTTAATTTGTGCTTCCTGAAAAACCTTAAAGCCAAGCACCACACAACAATAACACAATTATCAGAACTACATAACCAATAATACATAAAAAATGTTATCTATCATGAGTTACATCACTTAGTTCAGGCAAGAACAATCACAAATTTTAAAGAAATACACAGACATAGGTTCAAGCTGCCAGTTTTTCAAGTTTCAACTTCTAAGTGGAGTGCCAACATAATATCAGATATACTCTTTTAGTCGAGTTGAGATTCCAATCTAAAAATTTTAAAACCAAAATAAAGTTGCAGCAGCTTCGTATTTCTAACTCGAACTTCAACTTCTCCCACCTGTTCATCCTTGCAAAATAAAACCAAACAAAACTCAAATTAATTTCTCACTCGTGTTGTTTCAGAGTTCAAACTTATGAGTTATCTAGACTATAAATCACAGTACATGAAATGAAAGATCATCATGTATACTTAATCGGAGAATGTCATGAAATTCAACCTGTTTAAACTTACTTTTGACATTTTTTCCCTGTCATCCCAACCGAACGGTCCATAACCAACGAAACCATTATATAAACAATGACAAGTACAGTGTAAACACTTACACTACTCAGTTAGAGATCAATGCATAACCATGATCTAGATATATGCACCACAATATACAGAATCAGGAATGAGGGCTTCTCTGGCTGCAGTCAGTGGCAGAGCAAAGTCTGCAAGCTTCGAAGATGCTATTGTATTTGGATAACTAGTTATTTTGACAATTAATTTACAGAAGTGAAGCTGGGAGAAGCAAGTTGTAAATACATGAATCTAGCTCCCATGCACCAGGATCAAGGGTCAGAACTAGCAACATTTTTTACATTATTTTTTAGTTCTCTTATCTAACAACTGTAATTCAAAAATCCGTATTATATAGTTAGCTAGTTTCAACTTCTAAGTGGAGTGCCAACATAATATCAGATATACTCTTTTAGTCGAGTTGAGATTCCAATCTAAAAATTTTAAAACCAAATTAAAGTTGCAGCAACTTCGTATTTCTAACTCGAACTTCAACTTCTCCCACCTGTTCATCCTTGCAAAATAAACCAAACAAAACGCAAATTAATTTCTCACTCGTGTTGTTTCAGAGTTCAAACTTATGAGTTATCTAGACTATAAATCACAGTACATGAAATGAAAGATCATCATGTATACTTAATCGGAGAATGTCATGAAATTCAACCTGTTTAAACTTACTTTTGACATTTTTTCCCCTGTCATCCCAACCGAACGGTCCATAACCAACGAAACCATTATATAAACAATGACAAGTACAGTATAAATAGTTACACTACTCAGTTAGAGATCAATGCATAACCATGATCTAGATATATGCACCACAATATACAGAATCAGGAATCAGGGCTTCTCTGGCTGCAGTCAGTGGCAGAGCAAAGTCTGCAAGCTTCGAAGATGCTATTGTATTTGGATAACTAGTTATTTTGACAATTAATTTACAGAAGAGAAGCTGGGAGAAGCAAGTTGTAAATACATGAATCTAGCTCCCATGCACCAGGATCAAGGGTCAGAACTAGCATCATTTTTTACATTATTTTTTAGTTCTCTTATCTAACAACTGTAATTCAAAATTCCGTATTATAGAGTTAGCTAGTTTATTTTTTACCTTTAATTCTATTTATAATCTCTTTTATTATGTAAAAAGTCCGCAATGCATGTGTATCAAGAATTTCAAATTTTCTCTGGTAAGACTCAGACTGTAGGAACTCTGGAATCTAAAAACATTGACAATGCTTAAAACACAGGTTATGTTTTGCAGAGTGTTTTCACAAAACTTCTTGTTTTAGGTTACACATCAGACTTCATTCCAATCCTATTTCACAGAGACTGATTGTGTAGAAAATTCAAGATTTTAAAAACATGCATATAATCACAGGGAATATCAGAGAAGCAGGAAAGACAGTCATGTATATAATCAAAGGCATACATGATTCAGAATCTCCAACATTTTAAAACAATCACAGGGAACATCAGAGAGCGGTCCACAAATATATCAGGGAACATCGGAGAAGCAGGAAATGATCACTTACAATTACCGTTACAGCGCAAGTTCCATCATTCCATCATTTAATCTAAATGGATCATAATATCCTTGTCTTCCTTCTGAAAATATTTAAAAAATAAGTCAAATTTGTCAAAAATATGCAACGTTGCTGGTTAAATTAATACCTTTTTTGCTTTTTTCAGTTCATACAGTTCACACACCCAATCAGCTCCGCACAACAACACTTCAACTGTCTCAGGTTTTAAACAAGATCGGTGAGGTTCAATAACTCTACTCCCAGCGCTAAAAGTCGACTCGGAAGCCGCAGTGCTAATATGAATTTCCTTTCCACCAGGCTAGAATATCGAATTTTGAACTTGGAGGCAGAATTTTCTCACTCAAATACTCTTCCAATTCTGACTTTGTAGGCTAAATTATACCACCAATTTGTCGAATGAAGCTCTCAAAATCATTAATTACCTGTGGTATCTCACGTGGTGCACTAAAAAAGCTAGCATCGGGCAAAGATACACTTGATTCATTCCTCTCTTCACTCACATACTTCGCTTCCTTACAATAGTCTAAGTACAACTCATTCAAAGCATTTATCAAATAGCTTAAACTCCTTTCAGAATCAGTTACAATTGGATAAAGGGTGGGAAAACAAAATGTTGGAAGCTTCATCTTAAACCTTGGATCCATGACGGCGCCAATTGACATTATCAAATTAGTTTCCCCCCAATATTTCTAAAACTTTAATTCCATTGTCCGAGCCATTGTTCGAATATGCACATTAGGGTGAACAACTTTTTGATCTATTACTTGCTTGACTCTCCTGATTTCTGATAAAAACAAGTTTGAAGTGGAATAATCCGTCCCCGAAATGACTTTTGTGACATCAGCAAATACATCTAGGAAAGAACATACATGTTCAACCCTTTCCCAATCCTCAGTTGTTGGTACATACTTTTTGAACCCCAAATCAGATGTGGAATATATTAAAAAAGCATTTTTGAACTCAATAGCACAAGAAATCAAACTAAATGTCGAATTCCAACGTGTTGAAATATCTAGAATTAACTTTTTACACTTCAAGCCTAACGATATTGAAATCTCAGCAAACTTAATCCTACGAGATTCTGAGGCTGCCACATATTTCACCCTATCCCGAATTTTATCAACTATTTCTTTAGCCGGTACTAGCCCATCTTGCACATATAAATTCAATATATGTGCACAACATCGTGCATGAAACATTCTCCCATCAATTGGTAATTTCTTTCTAACACTAAAAATTTGTTCAAATATCGTAAGGCAACATTATTTGCAGCAGCATTATCTATAGTCAAAGTTCCAATTTTATCAATGATTCCCCAATCATTTAAACACTTAAATACAGCCTCTGAAATTACTAGACCACTATGTGGGGGAGGGACATTACTAAAATTGAGAACTCTCATGTTAAGTTTCCAATCGGAATCAATCCAATGACCCGTGACAACCATGTACCCTAGTTTTTGATGCGACGAACTCCACATATCAGTTGTAATATTAATCTTTCTAGCTGATTTGAGAGTTTCTCTTAATTTGTTTCTTTCAATTTCAAAAGTACTAATATAGTTTTTTTTCACCATTTGCCTGCTAATTTTTTGCCAAAACGGAGTAGCAGTCTTCATCACCAAATTCAACATATAACTTTCTACGTGCCTAAATGGTAATTCGTTTACCCAAATATAATGAGAAACAATTTTTCTCATCTCAGCATGATCATAAATAAAATTACCCACTGTTACCTCGAAAGATTTCGAACCGCTCGGTTGAAGCTAAAGGACTGCTTGATTTGTTCGTCCGTGCAAAGCTAAACATTTATCCACGTGCCTGTTGAACGTCGTTGTGCATCCTATGCTGCCCTTTATCATTTTTTTTGCAAAATTTACATATTGCAAACTCCTGGTTGTTCTCTATAACAGTATCCAAATGTGCCCAACAACGAGCTTTCTTCTTTTTTTGCTGCTTCTGATAAGGCTTCTCCTGATTAGATTCTTCACTATCAACGACCGTACTTTTTCTTTTTCTTGAAACTTCCTCTTGTTTAGGCTGTTGGGGCTGATTATATTCATCAACACTTCCTTCAAATTCATCACCAAGACTTTTTTCACCTAAACTTCTTAATGATTCAAACTGTAAGATTTTTGTAAAAATTCGATTTTAAGGTACTTTTTGTCATCTTTCAACGATCATTTTGCATACCATAAATGCTATATTTTGACACGGTTTAGAAATTTTTATTTTAATTTTAACTTATTTAAAATTATATTAGTGTTTAGTCATGTATTAGTATCTCGACTTTTTTAAAAATATTTTGCATCGATCCAACCGTATAGATGTCAATATAAATATATTTTAGTGATATAACCAAAGTTTCAAATCAAGATAATTTTATTTGGTTTGTTATTTTAACGATCAAGCATTAGTTTGACTACTACCACTAAATTTGGTTTAGTCCTGTATTAGTGTCTCGACTTTTTTAAAGATATTTTTTTTCATCGATCCAACCGTATGGATGTGAAGATATATATATATTTTAGTGATATAACCAAAGTTTCAAATCAATATAATTTTATTTGGTTTGTTATTTTAACAGTCAAGCATTAGTTTGACTATTACCACTAACTAGTGTTTAGTCTTGATTTGTTGTTTTTATTATTTTCAAAATACTTTATATCGATCCAACCGTATGGATGTCATCATATATTTTTTATTGATATAACCAAAATTACAGATCAAAATAATTTTATTTGGTTTGCTATTTTAACAGTCAAGTATTAGTTTGACTAGTACCGTTTACTACTGTTTAGTCCTGTATTGGTGTTTCGACTTATTTAAAAATATTTTTCACCGATCCAACCGTATGGATGTGAAGATATATATATTTTAGTGATATGACCAAAGTTTAAAATCAATATAATTTTATTTGGTTTGTTATTTTAATAGTCAAGTATTAGTTTGACTATTACCGCTAACTAGTGTTTAATCCTAATTTGTTTTTTTTTATTATTTTCAAAATACTTTATATCGATCCAACCATATGGATGTAATAATATATATATATATATATTACTGATATAACCAAAGGTACATATCAAAATAATTTTATTCGTTTGTTATTTTAACAGTCAAGTATTAGTTTGACTAGTAGAGCTAACTAGTGTTTAGTCCTGTATTGGTGTCTCAACTTATTTAAAAATATTTTTCATCGATCCAACCATATGGATGTCAAGATATATATATTTTAATGATATAGCCAAAGTTTCAATTCAAGATAATTTTATTTGATTTGTTATTTTAAGAGTCAAATATTAGTTTGACTTTTACCGCTAACTAGTGTTTGGTTATGAATTGGTGTTTTGATTTTTTTAAAAATATTTTTCATCGATCCAACGGTATGGATGTCAAGATATATATATATTTTAAAAATATAACCAAAGTTTCAAAAAAAAAAATATCTGATAAGCTATTTTCATAGTCAAATATTGGTTGACTTTTTTTTGGCTCGGCTCGGCTCGGCTAGTTTATGTTCGCGAACAAACTCGTGTTCGACTCGTTAGTTAACGAGCTCGAGCTCGAACACAATTTTTGTTCGGTAAGAAAGCTCGGCTCGGCTCGATTCGTCAGAAAAAAATAAAGCTCGGCTTTGTTCGATCAAAACTCGGCTCGGCTCGGTTCGTGAACAACCCTAACTTAGTCATATATTTTTATTAACAAGAATGTTTCCCTGAGTGTAACTAATTTCCCTTTTTGCTATAGCTTTTGCTATAAGCTTATTTCCCTTACACGTGCTAGTATCTGAATCTTATATTGATTTTATATCATATATTAAAATCTCATCTTCTTCTTTTTCTCTGGATAATAATAATCTTTATATAATATTTAGAGTACTTGTTTCATCTATATAAATGAATAAGCCTCAGAATCCTTGCTGCACTTGTTGCTTATATATCAGTTTTATTTGTCCACATGCTGGTGCATCTTCATTGTTCTTGTAGTTTGGCTTTAAAATGAAGAAGTGTGGTTCTGCAGCCTCAAAATCTTTAGAACGTGGAGAGGCCAATAATTCGATATCTATAGATGGCGCAACTACTCCAGTTGTGCAGCCAGAGGAAGAACAAAGCTCTCAGCATTTCTGGTTGCGGTAACTCTGTCTCCTTGTTCATACTATGCCTTTTAATTAGCATATATTTCATTCATGCTATGCAGATGTCTTGAAAATTTTGACGTTATTTTGATGGTTTGATATTATTCTGACACAAAAATATCGTTCTTCTGACGATTTAATATATATATGTGTGGTCAGGCGATATGTCTTGAATGTGAAACAAACATCTTTGCAGAGTTGTAATCCTGTGCCTTCTATAGCCGAGCACAGAGCAGGTGGAGGTAGATCTATTTGTATCATGTTTCAGTATTACATTTTTAATTTCTCATTTCCTGTTTTTTCGGTCCAATTTTTTTTATATCTAAGGACTCTATTTCGAATTCTCCTTTTAATTGTTATGAATCTTTAGTGCAAGTTGATTGGGAACAGATGCTATTGCAGGAGACTCTTATAAAGCTGCCATTGATGTCATCATCTTGGATGACAGTGAAGATGAAGAAGTGGTTGAGTTAACCGTTTCACCAGAAAAACTGACAATGGTTGAAGATGATGGTTAGACTATTAACTCTACAAAAAACAGAAAAAAGGGACGGTAAGTATATAATCATTGAAGATGATGGTTAGACTTCTCCTTTTCTTATCTAAAAAGTCTCTATCTAAATGGTTTGTAGTTATGACTCTTTTTAATATCTACAGGACAAGAATTGGATAGACAACCCCAGGAGACGAGGAAAGCCATTGGTGAATTATCTCGCCCTTGGGGAGACACCCAAATCGAAGATAATGATCAGACTTTTGGTTTTCTTGAGCGTCCACAAAACATAAACAAAGGCTCACCCTGTGGCCAAGCCGTACTTGATGATCTGAATGCTAAAATTTCAACTACAGCTAACACCCTGCGTAATCAGCAGCAGCAGAGTAGAACTTTCTCTAGTAACAGTAGTTTGGTATGGGATTTTTTTTTAATATATATTATGGTGTTCTTTTCAAGACATTTTGTAATTCCAGTACTGTATCACATATATGTTCTTCTCCATTTTGTCTTCACATCTTGGGTCAGAAGTAACTAGTAACAACAATAACTCATTGCTCTGTTTTGTTACAGGATCTTTTTCTCAGCCTCTGCATCCCCGGAACAGAAGGGAATCAGAAGGTGAAACGTGAGGGTACTTCTGTTGAGAGTCAAAGAAAGAGGAAGGGCACTTTTGATGCATTCGATAATGTCACTGTTTCATCACTGAAATCGCGTAGGTTGATGGAAATGGGAAAGTTCCTTGAAAAGCCCTTTACTTCCTATGAAATTGTTGATTTAGAATCAGAAAATACTGATGGTAGAACCAGACCAGTGGCAACTGCTTATGCTAAGCATGGTAAAAACTGACTTCTTTAGTAAAATCTTTGAACTTTCACCTGATGTAGTTAATATTTTCTCCATTTAAATAATTTGATATAGCAAATGCAGATTCAACCCCGAGAAAGTATGAAAAAGCTACTGGCGAGTCATCTGGCCCTCATGAAGACGAGCACAAAGGACCTGTAAAGAAATCTGGCACTGGAGTAAATCCCCGGGTTGGAAATATTTTGAATATGGAAGCTCCACAAATTGGTCGACCACTTAGTCCTATTAACGAAGTGTGCATTCTGAGCAGAAACCCAGCAGATTTCAGTGTACCAGGTCCTGACAACATCTACATGATTCAAAACTTGTAGTTGGGATATCAGCATTAGCCATTATACGCAGTTCTACATGCAAAAAATATCAAGTGATAGTTTTTCTTGACAAATAAAGCAGTTTTCATTAACTTGAACATAATTCAGTTGGGACAAACCGTGCCAATACAACCCGGTTGAATAACAAATAACATACTAAAAAAAATTAGATGATTTATTTCATAATCATTTAACATACTGAAATTTAAAATTTTTGAAGTTAAAATTGAAATCAAAGGCATTCCCCCACCAACATCCCTCAAAAAACCAACATCACAATTAGCCGTATCACCTAAAAATAATTGTTAGCCCAGTGTTCACAAACACCAATCACATAATATGAGATTGGAGAAACGGCACAACAACTATCTACATGTTGAATACCAGCTATAGACATGCCGAAGGCACCCCAGCTATCTACAAGCCGAATACCAGTTGTAGACATGTCGAAAGTGTAAATCCTAAAAGGATGAACAATCTTTGTGAAAGATAAACTCTTGCAATAATCACCACTGTCCTAGATTCGATAAAGTCTTTTCAGATGACCCAAAATATCACCAAAATCAGTTTCAAAAAATCTAACGCCAAATAAATCCAATCATAACTAAGCAAAAATATACAAAACACTCCAAAAGTAGAGACAAAACACACACTTCAATAGGAGAGACATGCAAATGCCCAAAAATTTGGGTTTTTTTGAAAGGAAATTAGCGAGAATAAAAGAAAATAAAGGGGTTGGGGATTTTTATCGGAAAGAAACCGGTGAAAGTCCCTCGATTAACTTGAGAAAAGACAAATCTTAATACTATGATATAAAAAAAAGAAGGGAGGCTATGAGTTGGTAGATTAGTTTTAGTTATTCGTCATTTTGCCGTGTTTAGTTCCTTCTACACCTTATAAAAAATTAACTTGATCAAGTGCTAGTTTTGTTACATCAAGATCACATTTCTTTTCGTCTCTTTATAGTTTTACTGATTTAAATGTAACATAACTTCTTAGTTTCAGTATGGGGTTTTTTCATATTAGCCGAATGCACATTCCTAATTTTCAAATGTATTTGTAGACAAGTATGCAAATAATAAGTTCATAAAATATACTAGTATAATCTTTGTATTTAAATGAAAAATGTTATCGCCCAAAAGAATTTGCAGATATTTGCAAATTAACTCAATAAAACAACCACAATTCATAAGTTAAGATGACATAAATACTTCCTCGAACAACATCAATTAACAAATTATTACAAACTGGATTGCGAATTTCAAATTGATCCATTTTATCCCAATCCTACTCAAGTAAATTTGGGACTTTATTTCAATTTATAAGGTAAAATACTATTACTAAGTGCACCAACAGATCATGATCTCGAGGGGACTTGTGGTGCGCGGCCTTGTGTACTATCAAAGTTAGCTGCATTTGGGCTAATTGGCTTCGGCTTATTTAAGATTCGAAATCGGGAATTGACTCGATTTTTGAAAAAGACTTAGATTTTGACTTTGGTTGTCGCAAGAAGTATCAGAGCAAGGTTCTCGAAATCTTGGTTTGTTTGTAAGATAGCAATATGGTGTTTTCTCCACACCCATAACATAACGTTGCAAGTCTATTTATATATATATACCATAGTTGTTACAAGTTACAACTGTTCGGATATACATAAAATTCACAAATTTAGAGCTACAAATATATTTTGATACAATGATAGAAGATGACTATAACATCACATGTTATCATCTTTATTCTTACTAGATGGTCTCTAATAATATCTTATATTTTTATTTGTGTTAAAATAATATGTAGTTGATTGGTTTTAAATGAAAGTTTAATTATGAATGTAGATGGTGTTATTCAAACCTAAAAAAATTTATTGTTTATGTTTTTAGTACAAAAATCAAACGATTTTATGATTATTTAATGTAAAAGATCTAATAGTTGTGATTAATAGAGATATTAAAAAGAGAGCATAACTAAATGAAGAGGTTGAACAAAATTACCGGTTATTATAGTTTAACGTATATAGTATATATAAATAATATAAATGTTTGTTTTTGGTGAAATTCCAATATGAGAACGTGAGTAGTGTATTTATTTAATATTTAGATCGAACGGTCTTGATCATTTGATTTTTGGTCGTGATTGAAAGGATAACCAAACCAACCAAAATATACCAAATTATATATCATTCTGATTATTATAGTATAACATAGATTCACATATTGATAAACACCCACACCGTTAAATTATGAAGCAAGCCAATAATATTAGAGAGATACGATCTTAAATCACCTGAGCGTTGTTGTTCACGAAATCTGGGACCTATGTGCTATTTGCTTAGGCCTGGCGACAATGTCAAAAGTTTAAATGGAAAATATTGTAATACAATAATTTTCATCGAGTAGATTTGAGACTTCAGTTTAATTTATAAGGTAAAATAATCCATTTAACTACAACAAAACATCATGATTATCGAGACTTAGTGGTGGGCTCGTGGACTACCTAGTTGACAAAATATTTTTGGGCTTTGTGGTGGACTCGTGGACCACCTAAATTGACTGTATTTGAGCCCGTAAAATTTGATTATTTCGTACTCAAATAAGATATTTACCCAAATTTCAAAAAAGAATTTAATAACGGTTGTTACATTCTATGATTGACCTATGTTCTATGGTTGACCTTTCCTACAAAGGACAACATGATAAAAGGAGAAATTAGGTTTAACCAAAATCTAAACTGTTGGCTAGTCCACCATGTAACAACAATGGTGACATGTTTTTTTAATCTTATTTTATTCCATAATTTGGAAATAGAATCAAAATTTTATTTAAAATAAGATTAATTTATAATAACATTTGACTGATTAGATTAAAAATTGGAATAATAAACCATCGCACATGCCAGTTTATAGAATTTTTTTTGTTAACAAGCCGTTTTTGGTTTTATACTTATTTCTAAAATCATGTAATATCTCAAGTATACTTATTCGAGGTATTAATGCATACGATTTGTAGTTAAAACCTTACTAATCTTTTAATGATTTTACTCACTAAATAAATGATATGTTTTATTGTATGCATAAACTTAAATTAACACATATAATTAATTGATTAATTAGTATGTTCACAAGAAAATAATGAAAAGTTAATTGGCCCCACCTATAAAATAAGTCTTATATCCAATTAATGAAATATGGCAAGTTTAAATATGATATGAATTGTATATCATACTAGTCCCATTAGTATTACATACATGGGTGATTGGCTCTAGTGCAAGTGGGAGATTATTAGTGGTTGTGCCCTAGAGACAATACTACAATATTTTAGTTTAAGACATTCAGATTATTAATGTTTATGTTTTATCGATTATTCCCTTTATAATTTATTTTTTCTTATTTTATGTGATATAAATATTGGATTAGTAAATATCTTTAGAATATGATATGAATATTATATCTCTAAGTACGCGACTTAGAAACTAGATTATGACAATAATATCAATATTCCTAAAGGTCCATAGTCAAGTATTATTATTAATGGACAATAATAATGTATTTAGACGGGTGTGTTTGTTGACTGATGATCACATCTCATTGATCATAGGTATAAAGTCAAAATCACAGGCATATGTAAATGTACATGATGCTGAAAAGACCCAATGTGGGATTCTACATTTCTGTTGTGTTATAAGTAATTCTCACTATGATAATGATATAATAGTCTTTAGACTTGAAATCGTTATATTTTATACGAGAATTATTATACTTTGATTACATTAAAAGTTATCTGTGATCGAGTACTGATAAAAGTGTATTTTGGGTATATTATAAATCGTATCTGAAATATGAATAATCTAGAAAGGATTGAACCCTCCTAATTTAAGGAGTGATATTATTGGCCTCTTGTGTAAGCTAGAGTATGAAATGCGTAACCGCGCTCAAATATTGATTTGATGTGATAGTCTACTCATTCAACAAGAAAACCTGGATTAATCTATGATGAGGATGACACATTACATGCCTCTAGTTTAATCTATAATATGTGGTTAAAGGGATTATATTACATTGTACATAATTCACGAAAGGTTTAATCGATCACCGATTTAATTATTATTAATTGGGCAGCAATGATGTATTACTAGATGTCGCTTATTGTTTATGATTTAAATTATATTTAAAATATATTGCCAACGTAATAATAACCTATAAGGTCACAGACAAAGAATGTTTGGAGGATTATTTAATTTAAATTAAATTAAGTAATTCAAATTATGTAATAACCCCAATTTTTGGAAATTTTGAAACCCTTATGAATAGTGTTTTGTTGATTATGCTGAATAAGAAAACTTTTCATGCCACACTATGTAGGGGTTCTTTTATTGATCTTCTGGGATATTATTAGTACTCTATGTGGTATATAAGTGTATATAAAGATCGTAAGAATCCAAATCCGAACACTTTGATTTTTTTTCCCGAAAATCCACTAGTTACCGAAAGAATTGAGTATAAGGTAACATGATTAAAAGGAATTAAATTCAAGGATTATAAGAGAGGATCATAAAAGGAATTTAATGTATTGAGAAAGGTTAAGGGAACCCAAGTAATAAGATCCCGGGTATGATCCCTCAAACGATAAACGAGAACGAAAGTTAAGCGAACCGTATAACAGATCAGCGGTCATTAGCGAAGTAATTAGGACTTAATCAAAGGGTTAGTGGAGAGTGATGTCATCTCACCAACAAGAAGAGGACAAGTGTGAGAGGATGACATTGGAAGATGACCTAAACATGACCAAAAGAGAAGTGTGTTGTTGGTTGATTGTGAACCACACAAAATTTACCACGATAATAATCTAATTAACAAACCAAGTGGATCAACCAAGCCAAAAACAAATCATAAACATCAAAAAACACAAAACACTTCCATTTTCAAGAAGAGCTCTCGGCTTTGTCCATTTCAAAGGAAGAAAAAAACTCAAATCCTAGTTCCAAGCTTTGTTAATTAGTAAGGTAATTATCTAAGGTTCCTTGTACATAGATATGTATATCCTATAAGTTTAAGCTTCAAATTCCTTCATAATCTCTTTCAATAAATAATTTAAGAAGAGAGTGAATAGTGTTTTCAAGAAATTTAAATTGTTTGATCTTGTGTTTTTGGTTAGATTAAGCTTTGGTAAGGACTTTCAAGGGTGATTCCAAGCTCCTTAGTTACTCTCACTTACCAATGAAGGTATAATCTCTTAACCTAGCATTTTATTGAATATTAAGAGCTTATTATGAGTAGGATAGTTCATGAGAAGCATGGTGATTGAATCTGTAGAGATTAGTTGGTTTTGTGATGTTTTTGGAGTTGTAAATCTTGGTTATTAGTTAATAAAATGAACTTAAGAATAGTTTTAGTTCATGTTTGAGATTAATATAAATTGGAAAACTTGAGGTGTTGGGGCTGTTGTAGTGATGTATGGATGGAGTTTGGTTGTATGGTTGAATTGTGGTTGGTTTGTGGCTGATTTGGAGTAGAGTAAAAATTGGTAATCGCGTAAACATAGCCGTCGTAATGTCCGATTTACTTTAGACTGTTTTTTTTCTTAACATAGGACCCGAGAACTCATTTTTAGGTTTCCACCACTGCCATGAATTTATAGTTCATGTTACGAGCTTCGTTTTGATATGTGGTTCGTTTGAATCCGATGTACGGTTTAGGAGAAACGACCGTTTTAAGTAACGACATTTTGCGAACGAACCATTACCCCTCGCCTTACTTTGAAACATTGATTAAAGACCTTAAATGACTAATTGTAGTATGAAACATTTATTTAAAGTGTATTAGGTAGTTGGTAAGGCACTCGCGAAAGAATTTCCTTAAAACTCTTAATGGTTAATTTATTAAAAATGGTGGAGCTGAGGGTACTCGAGCGACTTAAGAGAATCATTAAGCACAAAGCGAGCGTTAGAGTCTAATTGGTTAAAGTATAGATTCTTAAGTGACATTGGTTTAATTCCAACTTATATGTGGTTTATAGGTTACCAGACTCATCCCAGGACTTTTACCACCCCCAGTCGCTCAGACAAGTTTTTTACCCGTTATACTGTTGTTGTGATGTATACATATGTATATGCATTATCTTGTGATAGATGCATGGTGGTTAATTAACAAATCTTGCGATATATTGGAGCATGTGATATGGTATATATGCATATCTGTTTCGTAATCTTGATATATATTGTTGATTCAATTGCTTATAAGTTGCATAATACCTATGCTAGCGATAAGCAGTAGTTGCGTATACCCTGGGTATAGGGGACCGAAAGGTGAACATTTTCTAAAACCGGGAGTCGATGTTCCCGAGTATAATATATATATATATAGATATAGTTTTCAAAACTATGAATCGAATAAGGTTTATTCGATAACTTAATTTTTATTAATGAATATTATTTTGAATATTCATTCAAGGGCTTATGACTCCGTTTATTCATATTAATGAATATTATTTTGAATATTCATTCGAGGACATATGACTCCGTTTATTTTATTTAATGAATAATATTTTTGAATATTCATTCGAGGACTTATGACTCCGCTTATTTACTAAATAATATTCTTTATTTTATTAAAGAATAATGTTTCGATAATCAAACTTATTTTCGATTATTCAAATAAAGATCATACTTTCCTATAAGTATATCTTTGGTTATTGTATTCATTTCAAGTATGAGTTTTAAAACTCCTACCTCGATTATTTTTATAAGGATCATCCTTATGGGAAAATTATTTAAATAATAATATTCAGATACTTTCTAACATATCGGGACTGATTTATTTTATTAAATCATCGTTACTCCAAACATTCTTAAAAATGTTTTCGAGTCTTCAAAATGATTTTTAAAGGTTAGGGCGAATCCCAAAACTCATTTTTTTATATTTAAGATCTTCCTTTCGAAGGGGATTTAAATACTCGCTCAAAACCTGAGGGATCCGGCTCTGTGGTGTATTTTATATTCGCAACAAGGTTGTTGTTTTGATAAACGAGTTTTTGATTACTTACCCAACACTTGGGAAGTAAAATTCTTGGAACAAGTTAATCCATTAACAGGAACCGCCTGGGAAATATCGGTGAGTTTTCCTTTCCAACTAGATACGACTTCTTGGTGGAGCCGTATCAACAAGTTTCTACTTGGGGAAAGGGGGGCAAGCTTTACGTTTCAGAGTCATGGATTTCATCTGAACTAGGAGTGGCGTAAGTGGTCGAGTGGCGCCGGCCCAACCTTATTATATTCGCCCAAATGGCCTGGAAGTTCCGTTAAGACGGTCCATTCCTTAGGAGTCCAGTGTTCGGTTGACAAGTAAATCCGACAGGTTCTCCTCTACATGTAGAAAATGGTGGGGTTGCACTACTATGACTGATCATCGTAAGTGGTCTTCCTGGCGCGGCAAACTCCCGTAATGAGTTCATCATCCAATTGGATATTTCTGCAACACTACCCAGAGCACTTCGATAGAAAGGCTACGGTTGGGCGATTGTTGAGTGTTTGCAGGGTGGAGTTATCAAAATGATGTTTGTATCAAATGAAGTATCTCGTAACTTCATTTTATTTTGATGATATTTTAAAGATTTATTCTATACAAGTTTTGTCTTGTAGCTTAATCTATGGGATGAACTATTTATACATTGAACGGTGGTAGTTCAAGTAGTATTTGGAAAAGATATAAGTATATTGGAGTATCTTGTAACTTCATTTTTTAAACTTATATCTAGTAAATGATTATCTTGTGCATGTCAAAGATTTTCAGAAAAACGTTGAGACAAGGTTATATATATGAGATCACCTTGCAATGATATTTTTATACAGTTATAAACTGGAACTCTGTGTACATTATACATGTCAGAGGATTTCAAATATTGTAAAAAGTATATATGTATATATATACTGAATGTTTTACGACTTGGTCGCGTTAAGATATCAGCTTGGTTCATTTCTTCTTGACCAAGACTTTCATGGGTACTATGAGAATGCTCATATATTGATAATTATTATACATATTATTTCGGTGGGCTTGTTGCTCACCCTTGCTTTCTTCTTTCATCACACAACAACAGATAGAAAAGATGAACATGACCAAGCTTCCAATTCGCAAGCGGTTAGGAAATGTTCCGCAGTTTTCTGGAAGCGTTGATGCCGCTATAGCTGAGGTAGAAATTACCAATAGGATAGAAATCAACTTCTGATGTACCAGACTTATGTATCTATATGAATTGTAATAATGGCAAAGAAATGTAAATTTATTCAGAAACCCTTTTAAGGTGTAACGGTTTATAATTGTGGAATAAAATGACTTGTGTTATTTTTGGTATTCATCTCTGAGACTATAACTTGTGGTGTGTGTGTGTGTGTATATTGTGGGGTCACAGTACTCAGTAGTTGGTTGATTGTTAAGGTTAAGTATTGATAAGAGAAATGGAACTCGTGACAACCCGAATCCCCGACCCCGGATTTGGGGGTGTTACAAATTATTTATATATTAATTAAGTTTAACTTAATTAATTAGATAAATAATGATGTTCGAGTTTACTAATATTAGTTATAAAATTTATTTGTTAAATAATTAAGCGAGACTTAATTATAATGCAAATGGGAATTTTGAATTTATAAAAACTCCTAATTAGTTAAGAGTTATAATTCGTTTTTCTACCCTCTATATAGTATCTCTTATGTGGCTAATTTTTTATACTAGACCTTTACTAAAACCCTAGCTACCAAGAGAGAAGATGGAGAGAGAGTAAGAAGAAATGATTTTGTGCTAGTACACATTCAATCCTTGCGTTCAAGAGCATTCGTGTGGATACCAATAGAGCGAAGATCGCGACAGCGTGATGTATGGTGATTAAACAAGGTTTGGATATTCATCAGTCAACCAATTTATAAAGCTTTATAAGGTAAACAATCTGATCTATGAATTCCATATATGTTTTTCGCATGGATCATACGGTGGGTTTTAAAAATTCTGGTTTTTCACAATTTTAACCACAATTTCTATTGCATTTTATATCTCGAAACCCTTTAGATGCGTCCTATAAAGATGATTCCCCCTTTCAAGGTAGATTTTCCTCTTAGAGATGCTCCTCTTATAAATAACGCGCCCTCCATGAATGATTCTCCCTGTTGAGGTAGATGCTCCTCTTATAGAAGAAGCACCCTCCAAGGATGATTTTTCTTGTCCAGGTAGACGCGCCTCTTACATCCCTCTAAGGAATAGCCTTGTCGAGGTGGACGCTCCTCTCATAGAGGACGCACCCTCTAAGGATGAATACCTTTGTTGAGGAAGACGTGCCTCATATAAAGGACGCACCCTCCAATGACGAAAACATTCTCGAAGTAGACGCTCTTCTTATAAACAACGTGCCCTCCAAGGATGTTACCTTTGTCGAGGAAGACGATCCTCGTAAGGAGGGAACGCCCTCTAATGATGTTAATTTTGTTGAGGAAGACGCCACCACTACAAAGGGCGCACCCTCTAAAAATAGATGATTGTGAAAGATCGTAAATATTTTGACTTTGATTTGAATAAATAAATCACACTATTTATGAAAAAGATGAGATCAATGGTTTGGAGTTATGACTTGGCAAGAAGCAATATGGAATGGTATTGTGTCACCGGTGGAAGGATCACTCTCACCAACAAGGCACGTCCTTCTTGCATTAAAGATGATTTATTACTTAAAGATCAGAGAGCTAGTCTTTTATTCTGGTCGCGCCTTCCCTTATAGCGTGCCCTCCTATGATGACCTTTTCAGTTTAACGCGCGCCCATATGAGACCAATATTGGGATGAAAATGCCAGAGAAAACCCTCAAACCTTTATTAAGGATTGTGTTTTTCCAAGGTATCTGAGATGCACACTTTTATACAATTTCTCTCTTATTTCATATGCTGAGTTAGCTCATGTAATCTTGGAGATATCGTGCATAAGTGGTAAACCCTCCAGAGAAACGAAGGTTAGGCTGGGGGTGTGTAGTTGTTGTATAAATTCATGAGACGCGCATTCATCGAGGGTGCACCCTATAATGTTTAAAGAAGAAATAGAGCAAAATGAAGAAAGAGGAATGGATAAGTTTTTAAGGGCACACCCTTAAATTGGTAGAAGCTCATATAAATTTTTTTAAGTTTGCTACGAGGTTTAAAATTCAAATCCCATTTTCAATGGCATATGGAATTTGGGGATAATTGTTATGTCCAAAATATGGTACAAGCAATATTCAGGTCCAAATTGGGTCAATTGGACAAAATTGGGGCAAAATTATGTAGATCACCTCAAGTTAGGGCTTGCCCCTTTTTTAAGAAAGAAACAGCGCGTCCTCTAGGGCAGGAGATCAGGCGCACCCTAAATTATATGGATATTTGAGCGGACCCCATTGTTTAGATGACAATAGATGGATTTTTAGGCAGATTCTTTGGACGCTTCGTGAGCTAGACAGGAAGACGAGGGATCATTATCACCAACATATTTTCTACAGGTACTCTATTGAAGAACTCCTTCCTGTAATGCAACCACCAGAAGGCGGTGTTCGTGGTCAGAGACCTGCAGGGGTATGCCTGGACGGAACGCCTCATCCTGTAGTCAATGGGTGCCCTCATTGGGGATGTGGGGTACACTATGGTGTGTGCTTTGGGAGCTCTGTCCCAGTAGTCCACAGTTGTCCTCATTGGAAGACTTCGGAGTATCATGCACTTTGCACCCAAAAGCTTGGGATCATCTGTCATGTAATCTGGTGGGGGCTCCTCATTCGGAGGACAAGAATGTTTCCAACATTAAGGGTAAACCATGGTTATACCTACGTCCACAGACTAGAGAAACAGCTGGAAGTGGAGGGTTATCTTCGGCTGGGGAAATGCCTTATCCGCGAAGTCTCAAAGCCGTGGACGAGCCTTGGGCCTTTGTGGTTAGGCTTCATTGGCAGAAATTGCTAAAGCTAGTAGAAGACGGTTTCCAATTGGTTTTCCTACTGGGCCTTGGGATGAGAAATCTAAGCCCATTAGGGTTCTTGTTCCCCAAGAACTATGTTGGCTTGATTCCCTAAATATGAATACGTAGGCAAATTGCAAGGGGTTGGAAGCGAGAGCCTGAAGGAGCCACCACCAACTTTATGCAATCTAAGCCCCAATTCATCACAACCATCACACTCTGCTCACCTCTCAGGCGAAGAACCACCATCATTGACCTTGATTCCTGCGTCGAACCTCAAATTTTGTTGTGACCAAATTTCTCTGTCAACAACTATCAAAAGTTAATTTATCAGTATATGACTCGACTAGCTAAAATAAAATCATATATATACATTTTATCTAGGTTGAAAAAAAATTATCATATTAAACTGAGATTAAAAAATTAAAATCAAACTAAAAATAATTAGTTGGATATCGGTGTCATTACTCTCGGGTTAAAACACAATAATGCAAACTATTGATTTTCTGTCGAAGCATAATTTATATATTATTGATTCAAACTAAAACCTAACTTTTATTTAAAATATAATCATTAAAAATATGTAAAAATATCAATAAAAATATATCGTTCAATAAGTATCATTGTCTTTCTCAAATATCTCTATTAAAAAATCATGAACATATACGCGTATTAATATATTTATTAAGAAATCATATCATTTAAAAAAATTAAATGACAAAATTTAAGATTTCAATCCAAATTAAATTTATTAAAAAGTTACATAATATTTAAAAAAAGATCCACACAGAAGCCAGTAATATTAAAGTAAGTCCGCAGCTAATTTGTGTCCCCGAGTCTTTTTACACTGTTCTCCTCCGGTTTCAAGGGAGGTGTAAACTGTTCCCTCACTTACCGAAAATCTGGTTTTTCTCTAAGTAACATTAACTTGGCCATATGGATGACCCCTGCAACAGTTCTTCAAAGACTGAAGATTATCATTAAGTTCTTCAGCAAATTCTTTTATTTTCAACAGTGTTACTACCGGCCTTGCTAGTTTTTCTAGTGGATTGCCATCTTGAATTTCTCCTTCAGTAGCATATGTTCGAAAACTAGCAGTGAAATTCAGTAGCATCTTTAATTTTAATAGTTTTTAAAATTATATATCCTCAACATTTTTTTTCAATTTGAAGCTTTCTTGAACTGAGTTCAAGGGAAAAATACAAAACCTCTGTCACTGGAAATGAATTACCAAAATATAACAAATTCAGGGAACGGAAAACTAAAAATGAGATGTTTACCTCCAAAAGCTTTGTGTTCAATTGAACGACATAACTTTAGGGTAGATAGTTGTGCAGTTAATCTTCGAGAAGTTCCTTGCGGTTCAAGAACATCATGAGTTTCCTGCAGTTCAACCAAGGTCACGTACACAGTTTGTGCAGCGCGACCACTTAAACTGAGGAACATGAAATGGTTCTTGTAGCTGCTACCATACCTCATAAATTTTCTCTTCGAAAGGGCTGCATGCCTTCTCGTCATTTTCGAGAGTATCAGCCACATATTGACTGACTACACACATCAGATGCAAAATAAAAATTCGGAGATAAACAAGAAAACACTACTACCAAATGCAAGCTAAGTAATATTTAATGCAATTATGTTCAACACCATTTATTGATCCTTAGGGTGTAAATGAGTCCAACTATTCGTCACTAGGCACAAAGTCCCCTAAGAACTTAATAACTCGAGTATTAAAGAGCCCACTCGTGATCAATTATACATACATTTATTCTTTTCTTTTCTTTTTTCTAACAATTTCTGGATGAGTGCGTTTCGCTCCATCTCATTCAACCCTAGACTACTCATAAAAATTTGAGCCGGCTACTAGCCATTTGACACCTAGCCACACAACTAGCGATGAAATCCAATTTTCTCCAATTTTTAAATATCCATGTCATTTATTACTAAGAGAATATCCTAAATTTCAAATATAAATAAGCGATTAAAGCTCGACAAACAACAAACCATGACTATGATCTAGCACTCTAGCAACC
Organism: Apium graveolens; assembly: GCF_009905375.1. Classification (NCBI taxonomy): domain Eukaryota; kingdom Viridiplantae; phylum Streptophyta; class Magnoliopsida; order Apiales; family Apiaceae; genus Apium; species Apium graveolens. The sequence continues at coordinate 18,257,328 of NC_133653.1, forward strand.
TATAATGTAATAACCCCAAGAATTTTGGACTTTTTGTAATCCTTTTGAATAAAGATTTTGCTGATTAAGAAAATTTTTCATTCCACACTATGTAGGAGTTCTTTTATTGATATGCTGAGATCTTAATAGTACTCCATATGGTATATAAATGTATGTAAAGATCGTCAGAATCCATATTCGAATACTTTGATTTTTTCCCGAAAATCCACCAGATACCGAAGGAATTGAGTATAAGGTAACATGATTAAAAGGATTTAAATTCAAGGATCATAAAAGGAATATCAAATATTATGAAAGGTTAAGGGAACTGTTAGGTCTCAATATGTTTGTAGAAGGGAGGTTGAATACAAACAATATTGTTTAATCGAATAAAATGCGGAATAAAAAAGTGAAACAAAATTCAAGTTAAATAAAACTATTATTAAACTTGAAAGGTGTTACAACAACGGTATCGTTTACAAGGGATTAATCTCAAATAAATAATTCCAAATCTAGAATAAATTCGATATGAACTTTTTCTATTTTTATAATAAAAGGATCAAATGCTAACTGCAATTTGAGATTAAGTTCTAGGGATTTTGATCCGCTAGATAGTTACACAAGAACAAGAAAAGGATTTCTAGTGGTTAAGATTTAACAATAAATACTAGAAATGAATGTCCTGAGATATTGCAGTTGAGAATAATAAGTTCACTGCTTTCTGTTTTTCTTTCTGTGTTCTTGAGTAGTTGGATGTATTCAATTCTATGTCTTGTAAAATCAGCTGCTGTTGTTAAGTAAACAAAACAATCCAATTGATCCAGAAAGACTTTCGGCAAGACAATCCATTTGAACTAGAAAGACTTTCGACAAGACAATCCATTTAAACTGGCAAGACAATTCATTTGAACTGGCATGACTTTCGGTATGACTATTGATTGTTATACCGATGGTCTTGCTAATACAAAAGATAGTCTTGCTGAATTAATATAGAATATTAATTCAAAATCAATTCTGAAAATACATAATATAATTTAGAATTAATTAATCAATTAATTCAATTAATCAATAAATTAATCTTTGCAGATATAATTTATTTTCTTAATTAAATTATACGACTTAATTAATTAATAGAGAATCAATACTACTCTTGAACAACAACCATTCTTCTGAAAATCTTCTGAAAATCACTGTCAATTATGAATCAATTCCACCACTTCAATGTTGACACTCGATGTACTGTCTGGTTCATGAGTGACTAACTTCTGTGACGTTTCTGCATGCCTTGACTTTGATACTCTTGTTTTTCTTCAAACTAAATCCTTGTAATTAATTGATACCCTGATGAGATCTCTGTCACTTGATTAAATCCATAATCTTGATTTATATCACTGAGGTGTGATCAATTTCATGAGCTTCTTCCAGTGAATTAAGTCATCAAGTCTGTAGATGAACAATATTACTTAATCCTTTGACATATGTTACTTTGAGAGATCTCTCTGATGATAGAACCACTATTTACTTGTTATATTCTTATTTGAGTTGAGTTAATTCCTCGAATAAACAAATAGGCTATGACATATGCCTTTCAATCTCCCCCTATTTGTTTGCTAGACAATAACAACAAATACCTAGAGGATAACTCAACTAACAAATAAGAAAAAGATATAAACAGTAATGCAAAGTAAATAGCAAAAAAGTTCTGGATTATATTTAACATTTTCCAGATTCCAAAAGAAATTTACAAGTGAATACAAGATAGCTGTTCCTCTAGACTGAACATATAACTACATTAGTCTATCTTGATTCATAAATCCCTAATCATATTACATTATGTTTTGAGCTTATTGAATTTAGTTGTCTTCTCTTCCGAATTCACCTTCTTCCAAATCTTCAAGCAACTCCTTGTCAAAGACACGATCCTTTTCAGAAGTGAAGCTAGCTGGTCTGACTGGTTGAACTCCAACTGACTTTAGCTTATTCTTGAACTGATCGTACCTTTTAATATTCTTTTCACAATAAGCTTGAATCAGATCAGCTGCTTGAGTTTTCAACATGGATGAATATCCAGCAGTTCTTAAGTGATGTTCCATCCAGATAAGATGCTTAGCTGAGTAGTCTTTAAGAGATTGTGAATCGAGCTGGCAGATTTGATGACAGTCAGACTTAAAGAATCTTACCTGATGAGGATTGTTGACCACTTGAGGACTAGCTCTGCTGGCAAACTCTTTGAGCCTTTCTCGAAGAACTTCATTCAATTCTGAGCTTCTCTCGACTTTGTTGAGAAGAACCCAAATCTCTGATAAAGAACGATTCTCAAACAGATGAAGTGATACTTTGAAAGATCCTTCGCTCTGACAATATACAAATATGCTCATTTCATTTAGAGATCTGTCAAAGGCAGATGTGATCCTTGAGACTTCAGTCTTTATAGCATTCATGTACACGTCATTGTTTGGATTAGAGATCTCCAGCTTGTCTAGAAGATGTAGAAATTGTCTATCATTGTTTGTGCTTAGCTGAGGCATATCAAGTACTCTCATAGCTTCATCCCATTTCTCACCAATCTTAGTCTGACAACTCTTCTCCTTTCTTTAGCTTTAATGTCATGAAGACGTTGCTTTTGAAGAGTTTCTGTTCTTTTGATGTCTTTCCTCATATCAATGATCTGGGATACCTTTTTTTGTTCAGCTTCTTTTCTTTTCAACTCTGACTGCTGCTGCTGAAACTCTTTCTCAAACAGAGGATCCACTGGAGCTTCATCTTCCCATTCCCCAAAATCAATTACCTCATCAGCTTCAAAGACACCATCTTTATCTTCCAAGACTGGGAATGTCAAAAATATCAAAGTCATCTTGTTCTCCACTATAGTAGACATCATCAGCCTTGCCTGTGCCTCCAGCAGAAGAATCTTTTTCTTTTCCCTTTTCACTTCTCCCTTTCTTCTCCCCCGTAGTTGAGGAATCCTCTACAGACTTTCCCTTAGATCCTCCATGACCTCCATCACCTCCAGAGCCTGAGCCTCCACCAGACGGCCCTTCAAAGAAAGTCCTTTGTTCTTCATTAGGGAAGTGAGAATTTTTGATCATGAAGTACAAGTGCTTCATCCCTTCATTCAGATGTTCCATACCCGTCCCTATCTTCAGAAATCTGGAGGAATCCAGTGAATGATTCATTTCAACCAAGTCTTCAAGAGAAGTCATTCTTGTATGGAGAGAGCAGAAGTTTGAAATATCTTCAGCTGATAACGTTGGAGATGCCTGGATTGAGTTAAGCTTTGGTACAACAAATGTCTTCAAATCTGATATTTCAGTCCTAATGAGAGCCAGCTGATTATTGACAGAGGTGGAAGAAGAAGACCGTTCAACCACTTGTGCTTTGAATGATTTAGCTTCAGCCTGACTTTTTGCAAGTTGTTCCTTGAGATTAGCAATTTGAGCTAACAGATTTTCAGTGTTTGCATCTGTGTGTGCGCTCACCTGAATATCTCTCCTGTTTGATTCACTCAACTCACGTGCCTGTGTATCTCTCAATATAATTGCTCGTGAGGAGTCTTCCTGATGCTGATCTTCTGTACCTGCATTTAAAATCACCCTAGCCCCTTCAAGAGAGGTCAGTGGTGGTGCAATCGGAATTCACGAGTCCCGATCCTCAGTCAAACCTATCTTTTCATGTGAAATAGATGTCTCAATTGCTTCAGGGATAGATTGACCGACTTGCCCTCCACTTTCTCCAGATAAATCTGCGAGTGGAGAATCCCGTGAGGGAGCCAGAGGTGTTGGATCTGGGAGGGGAGAAAATGACACTATTAAAGGTGGCTGAGAGTCAGATTTTCCCTCAGAAGTATGTGACTGCTCTTCTGCCGTAACTATGGCAGGCACTGTAACCGACTCAATGTGCACTCCTCGCTGTGTCCTAAGTATCGTCAATTGGTCTGTATGCTTCCATTGTGAGTAATGGAATTGTGCTTGACTCAGTACAGGATACGATGGCCCTATGGCGAATTTCAATAGATTCATCCTGTTGAGAGAATGTCTCTAGTAACTGTTCAGTGGCCATTTCAAAGTCCATGTCCTGTTGGGAGAACAAGGATGGGCTTTCAGATGCCTCAGTAAATGTTCTTCTTTTCTTGGGTGGAGGCAGAGCTGAGGGTTCATTCACATCCACTAACATACTACTTCCTACTAACCTTCTAGGCAACATTTTAGACAGTGGGGGAGAGGTTGAGATAGGTTGTGACTCTGTGTTTGGCTCTATGACCTGGGATTGAAGCTGTGGTTCTACAACTTCATGGTCAGTCCTATCAACCACTGGGGGTCTTTCAACAGAAGGAGGAATAGTTTGAGTTTGAGGAATTATTACCTGTAGAGGAAGAGCATCTGATGTTCGAGCCTGGGTGGTTTGAACCACTTGAGGTTGAGCTTGTTGTTCGTGACCCGGAAGATTGAAGATATGCAAAGGAATATAAGTGGCCATGAAAGCAGATACAAGTACTGGAACTTGCATAAATTTGAAGGTTGTATCTTGGCGAGTGTAAATCTTTTTGCTTACTGGAGGGGGTTCAGTTATTGAAGAGTTAGTAAAAAGAGCTTTATGCTCAGGTGAGAGAAGATGTTCTGCTATGAGCATGAGAAAACGAGCGTAGTAGCAAGAAACCCTACGATTTGTAGAATGATCACGTAAAGCAGTAGTGAGACATCTCAGAAGAATGGGTAAAAGTAGTTTGCCAAAATTGATCCTTTGATTGAAAACAACCGCAAGACCAATATACAGCAGAATGGAAGTGATGTTGAGAAAGTTGGATTTAGTGCAGTTGGCAAACACTTTAGAAAGTGTATCGAAGAAAATGTCCCATTCAGAAACCAAATTGGATTTAGACAACTTGGTTAAATTAATCACCCCCTGATAGTGAATAGCATGGAAAAAGTTTGAAATATCATTTTCAGAGGGCAAATTACAGAAATTGTCCAATGGAAAATTTAACGCTAGATTGACGACTGTTTCATCAACCACATACTGTGTGTTTGCCACGATGAATGAAAAAGATTTAAAATCATCGGCCACAGTAGAGGTTGTGCAAATCAGTCTGAGCATATCAACATTTAAAATCACATTTGATTTAATAGCAGAGCTAACAATCGAATGATCATTTAAAAATCTAATCCACGGCTTAAATTTTTCAACATCACATTTATCTGGATTAAAATAACCAACAAGATTATGCGAAACAATTTGGAAATTGAGAGCCATTTAAAAAAATAATAAGACACACACTTTCAGATTTTTAAGAGTAATATTAAGAAAATTCGAATTAATTAAATTAATTTAATAATTCGAATTAAATCAATTATATCCGAAAAATTTAGAAAGTAATGTATCTCGTTAAAGTTCTTAACTCTCAACACAAGATCTGAAAAACGCACACGACACAAAACAAAATTAACTAAATAACACACCCAAAAATAAACAAACACAAAAAGTTTTTGAGGGGAACAAAACGAAGTGAAAATATAAAAAAAAAAAAATGGGTAGCACTTCTGTATGTATATACGTGTATGTATATATCACAGGAGTGAAGTTTTGAGAAGCTGAGTAAAAACTCGAGCAAGAAGACAATGGAGGTTTGATTAAGATCTGTTCGAAATGAGAGAGACAAATAAGAGAGAAAAAGACTGTTGATTTTTTTCGAAAGAGAACTGAATGAATTACAAAACACAACAAAAAAACATTAAGTAGAACTGGTATGACAATCGAGGAAAGTCATACCGATTATCTTCCCGATTGTCATACCAGGCAAATTGAGAAAACAAAACACAAAAAAAACATAGTAATAATATAACTGGTATGACAATCTGATAGTCATACCGATTGTCATACCAGTATAAAATAAAAACAAATATTAACTGGTATAAATTTTATTACTGGCATGATAATCAATAGTCATACCGATTGTCTTGCCAGTTATAAAATTAAACTGACTTAAAAGATAAACACTTATATGTACTGGAATGACTTTCAACAAGACAATTTCAATTGTCTTGCCGATTGTCATTCTAGTATAAAATAAATTAAATATTTATATAAATATACTGAAATGACTTTCAGCAAGACAATTTCAATTGTCTTGCCGATTGTCATTCAAGTATCAAATGAAAACAAATAAATATATATAAATATTATATAAAACAAATATTAACAGTTTTTAACAAATACAGAACATATTAAAGAAAATTACAGAAAAAACTACAATAAATACTAATATAGATATGGCAGAAAATATTTACCCAAATAAAATATTTCAGAGATAATTATACTTTCAGTTCAAAAATAGATTTCTTTTGAATTTTAGCAAATAAAATTCATAGAAAAATATTTTTAGAAAAAATAAAATATTCTGAGACATTAAAATTAACAAGTTGAATAAATAAATAAGATAAGATAATAAAAATTACATAGAAATAAGCAAGTATTATGGAAAATATGATAAAATAAATTTGCAAATTAATTTTTCATTTATGAAAAATTCATTTATAAATTTACTCAAGAACATATTTCAGATATTCACAAGTTTAATCACTAAAGCTATTCAACATACCCAATTTACCAACGAATTTGGTAAATGTGGATTCATCAAGAGGTTTAGTGAAAATATCTGCTATTTGTTCTTCTGTTGGAACAAAAAATAGTTCAACAGTACCATTCATGAGGTGCTCTCTAATAAAATGATACCTGATGTCAATGTGCTTGGTCCTTGTATGCTGCACAGGGTTATTGGTGATGGCTATTGCACTTGTATTGTCACATAGAATATGTATTTTGTTCAATACAGAGCCACAATCCCGTAGCTGATTCCTAATCCACAAGATCTGAGCACAGCAGCTTCCAACAGCAATATATTTAGCCTCAGTCGTTGAATTTGAAACTGTTTTTGTTGTTTCTTGTTGTACCATGAGACTAGTCTGCTACCTAGGAATTGACAACTCCCTGAGGTGCTTTTCCTATCAACAACACTGCCTGCGTAATCTGAATCTGTATATCCAACAAATTTAAAACCAGATTCTTTAGGGTACCAAATACCTAGATTTGGTGTTCCCTTAAGATATCTTAAGATTCGTTTAACAGCAACGAGATGAATATCTCTCGGATCCACTTGGAACCTTGCACATAAGCATGTAGCATACATAATATCTGGTCTACTTGCAGTAAGATAGAGTAACGAGCCAATCATACCTCTGTAGCTTGTGACATCAACCTTAATGGAGTTTTCACATGGTCCAAGCTCGACAGCTATAGTTGACGGAGTCCTTGCTGATGCAGAATCCTCTAGATTGTACTTTTTGAGGAGTTCCTTGAGATACTTGGATTGACAAATAAAAGTTACATCTAACCTTTGATTTACTTGTAATCCAAAAAAGAACTTCAGCTCTCCCATCATGCTCATTTCAAATTTGTTGTGCATTAACTTAGCAAATCTCTTACAGAGATTATCATTAGTAGACCCAAATATTATATCTTCCACATAGACTTGGACTAATATAGTATCATTCTTATACTTTTTAGAAAAGAGAGTTTTGTCTATGACACCTCTAATAAAGCTATTTTCAATAAGAAATTCAGAGAGAGTGTCATACCATTTTCTCGGAGACTGTTTGAGTCCATAGATAGCCTTGAAAAGAAAGTAGACAAAATCCAAATGATCTGGATCTTCAAAACCAGGAGGTTGCTCTACATATACCTCTTCATCCAGCTTTCTATTCAGAAAGCCACTCTTGACATCCATTTGATAAACTTTAAAGTTAGAGAATGCTGCAAATGCCATAAATATCCTGATGGCCTCTAGTCTAGCCACTGGAGCATAGGTTTCATCATAATTAATGCCTTCAGCTTGAGAATACCCTTTAGCTACCAGTCTTGCTTTGTTTTTTGTAACCACACCATCTTCATTTAGTTTATTCCTGAATACCCACCGAGTACCAACAGCTTTCTTGTGTGTAGGTCTAGGTACCAGTTTCCAGACTTGTTGATGTTCAAACTGATTGAGTTTATCTTGCATAACAATCACCCAATCTGGATCAGTCAGTGCTTCCTCAATCTTCTTAGGTTCCATCTCAGAAAGAAATCCTGAGAACAGACACTCATTTTGAGTAGCACGTCTAGTTCTGACTCCAACATCTGGATCACCAATAATCAACGATGAGCTTTATTCCAAACAATCTATCTTGGAAGATTTGATCTTGATGATTCGCCTTGAAATTCATTGGAATGTTGTGTCCTACTAGTTGATCCTTCAGCATCTCCCCCTGAGTTGTTGCCATGTTGACTTGAAGATTCTCCGTCAGAAGCAATGGTATCTCCATTTATGCCAAAGTTTCCATCACCATTACCTCGAGTATCATCATGATTAACAGGTTCTTCACCAGCAACAACCTCAGGTTCTTGATCATGTTCTGATTCTGAATCTGACATATCATCAAACTTTAGTTTCTCAGAAAGATCTTCAGTTTGGATAATAGGGAGTTTAGTGTCATCAAATGTAACATTGACACTTTCAGTTACTTTGTGTTGATCAATGATATACACCCTGTATGATCTTCTTCCATATCCAACAAAAATACCCTCATATGCTTTTGCCTCGAATTTACCACGACGATCATCTCCATCCTTGAGCACGAAGCATCTGGCACCAAATACATGAAAGTATTTGATAGAAGGTTTCTGTTCATTCAAAATCTCATAAGGAGTTTTCATGAAGTCTTTGTTGATTAGAGTTCGATTCTGAGTATAACATGCAGTATTGACAGCTTCAGCCCAAAAGTACATTGGAAGACCTGATTCACTTAACATCGTTCTTGCAGCTTCAATCAATGTACGATTCTTCCTTTCTACCACTCCATTTTGCTGAGGGATTCTAAGAGCTGAAAATTGTCTGGTAATCCCTTTGTCTGTACAAAATCCATTGAGAAGTGAATTCTTGAATTCTGTTCCATTATCTGACCTTAATGCTCTAACAGGGACATTAGAATCTAACTCGATCAACTTGATATGATCAATCACAACTTGTGGTGTTTCATCCTTAGAGTGAAGGAATCAAACCCACGTATACTTGGAGTAGTCATCAACTATCACAAGACAGTAACACTTCTTTGACATCGAAAGAACATTAACTGGTCCAAATAAATCCATGTGCAATAATTGCAGAACACCAGTTATGGAGGATATGTCAGTGCCTCTGTGACTTGCTTTCTTTAACTTTCATTTCTAGAAAGCCTCGCATAATCCTTCTGGGGAGAATTCCAGTTGAGGCAGACCTCTGACCAATTCTCTTTTGACAAGAGAATTCATTATTTTGAAATTGAGATGAGAAAGTCTCTTGTGCCATAGCCAACTCTCATCAGACGATGCCTTTGCATAGAAACAATTGACTTCAGGATTGCTTCCAGAGTTCATGTCAGCTACAAACAGATTTCCTTTCCGGATTCCCATCAAGGAGGGTTTTTCATTTTTCTTGTGCAGAATCTGACACTTCAGCTTATCGAATAAAACATTGTAGCCGTTAGCACAAAACTGACTAATGCTAAGCAGATTGTGTTGAAGTCCTTGCACAATATACACATTTTCAATGGTAATATTTCCAGCTAGCAAACATCCATATCCCTCAGTTAAACCTTTGCTTTTATCTCCAAAGGTAACCACTGGGCCAACTTTCTCAACCACAATTGATAGCAGGGCTCTATCTCCGATCATATGTCTTGACGATCCGCTATCAAGAATCCACACTACCGGTTGTACCTGTTTAATGCCCTGCAATACAAATGGATTAGACCTTCTTCGGAACCCAAGCTTGGTTGGGTCCGTCATACTTGTAAAATTGTCCTTTATCAGGAAAAACAACGTCCTTAACTTTAATGTTCTCAACTTTCTCAATGACTGGACATTTGACCTTGTGAATAGCCTTGACAAATTTCTGTTTAGGCTTAGGCACAAATGTCTCCTTTCTATCTTTAGGAGGACCAGCAGTCTTAGACCTATCATGCTTCTTATTATTCACATGATGACGAGGAGTAGTCTTATCATTAGAAATATGCTTACCATTAAAATAAGCATACATCAAATTAAAAGCACAAGACATACAATCAGGAACACCACATGCTTTATGAGAGGGATTAACAATAAGAAACTTATGCATGGTAGACATGGCATTTGTGTTAACCAACTCATGGGTGTCTGAGTTAGTCTCAGTTGCTTTCACAACTTTGACTGGAACCTTTAACACACTTGAAAACAGCTTTCTCATTAGCAAGACCTTCAGCACTGATTTCTTCTTGAATAATAAATGAGGTCTCATCAAATGGTTCATCAATTGATTCTTTATAGAGGGGTTCATCAACACCCTTAAGCACATGTGGTACTTCCCTACCTTTAGCACAGACATGAGGAGGGGAGTTTATGCCTAATTTTCCAATAGCAACATTGTAATCATAACCTATTCCAGATGTTTGATTAACAGCTTGCTTATTATAAAACTCTTTGGTCTTCGAACAAGAATTAAAGTAAGCTTTAACCTTAGCCTCAAGACCGGTGATCTTGTCTTTGAGAATAGTTTTGAGTTGTCTATAACAGTCAACTCTATTCTCTAGAAAAGATACTTGTTCTTTTAATTTATCTTGATTAATGTGCACAAGTCTTAATTCATTGACCTCTTTCTCAAGGTCTTTGATTTGTTGATTTAACATTTCACTATCATGACGAGCACAATCTAAGGAACCTCCTAGATGATAAACTAATTCAGCATTAGTAAATTTTACCTCTTTTCTTGACAATGAGGTGTTTGCATCACTAGCCATGAGAGCAAGATTCCCAACTTCTTCATCTTCACTGTCAGTATCATCCCAGCTTCTTCCCTTTGCCAGGTAAGCCCTTTCAGATTTACTCTTCTAATTAGAATTATAAGAGTTCTTCCTAACTTGTTTTGGCTTCCTGCATTCAGTGGCAAAGTGTCCCAATTCATTACAGTTGAAGCATCGAATGGTGCTTCGATCAACCATCCCTGTTTTGTACCCATCACTGCTGGTGTTAGAGGATGAAGATCCACCTTTCTGGAATCTGTTGTAGTTGGACTTGTACTTGAACTTGGGATTCCTCTTGAATCTGACATTGGAGAATCTCTTGACAATCAGGGCCATTGACTCATCTTCCAATTGCTCCAGTTCTTCCAAGGAATAAAAATCATCTCCTGATTGATTTGTAGTAGGAGGATCAAATTCAGCTACTATCACATTTTCTTCAACCTTGGAAGATTGTACCATTCTTTCTGACTGTTGAGATTGTTGTTGTTGTTGTTCTTCAGCTACTAGAGGAGTAGACGTGCTGACCACTCTTCCTTTCCCGTAGACTTCCTTCTGCTGAATCTGCTCCAACTCATAAGTCTTTAACACACCATAGAGCCTTTCCAAAGAAATCTCACTCAGATCTCTTGCTTCTCTTATGACAGTAATTCTATGTTCGAGATGAGTTGGCAGTGTTAAAAGAAACTTTTTGTTGACCTCCCTGATAGAATAGTATTTACCATTAATGTTCAGGTTGTTGATCAATGCATTGTACTTCTCAAACACTTCAGTGATTCCTTCTCCTGGATTGGATTTAAAGTATTCATACTCAGAGGTTAGGATTTCTAACTTGTTCTCCCTAACTTCCTCTGTGCCTTCATTAATAACCTCAATAGTTTCCCAGATGTGTTTGGAATTTTTACAGTTCATCACATGTCTATTCATCAAGGGATCAAGGGAATCTACTAAAATTAATTGAAGGCTAGCATCCAGGGAGGCCTCTTCTTTTTCAGCAGGAGATAAATCCTCAGGATCTTTCACAAAAGTTCTTTCTTTGGTAATCACCACATCATTTACTATTACCTCTGGTTCAATAACCATCGGAATTTTAGGACCCTTCTTTAACACTTCCAGATATTTGGAATTTGCAACTTGTACAAACAATAACATCTTCTTCTTCCACATAACATAATTTTCTTTATCGAATAGTGGAATTTTAACGGTTCCAACTTTTTGTGTAGTCATTATGAATTTTTGAGTAAATAAAAATTGAAGGAGTGAAAGAATCACAAAAGTCTAGGATCTTGATTTGTTCGTTAATCAGAAGGCTCTGATACCAATTGTTAGGTCTCAATATATTTGTAGAAGGGGGGTTGAATACAAACAATACCGTTTAATCGAATAAAATGCGGAATAAAAAAGTGAAACAAAATTCAAGTTAAATAAAACTATTATTAAACTTGAAAAGTGTTACAACAACGGTATCGTTTACAAGGGATTAATCTCAAATAAATTATTCCAAATCTAGAATAAATTCGACATGAACTTTTTCTATTTTTGTAATAAAAGGATCAAATGCTAACTGCAATTTGAGATTAAGTTCTAGGATTTTGATCCGCTAGATAGTTACACAAGAACAAGAAAATGATTTCTAGTGGTTAAGATTGAACAATAAATATTAGAAATGAATGTCCTGAGATATTGCAGTTGAGAATAATAAGTTCACTGCTTTCTGTTTTTCTTTCTGTGTTCTTGAGTAGTTGGCTGTATTCAATTCTATGTCTTGTAAAATCAGCTGTTGTTGTTAAGTAAACAAAATAATCCAATTGAACCAGAAAGACTTTCGGCAAGACAATCCATTTGAACTAGAAAGACTTTCGGCAAGACAATCCATTTGAACTGGCAAGACAATTCATTTGAACTGGCATGACTTTCGGTATGACTATTGATTGTCATACTGATTGTCTTGCTAATACAAAAGATAGTCTTGCTGAATTAATATAGAATATTAATTCAAAATTAATTCTGAAAATACATAATATAATTCAGAATTATTTAATCAATTAATTCAATTAATCAATAAATTAATCTTTGCAGATATATTTATTTTCTTAATTAAATTATACGACTTAATAATTAATAGAGAATTAATACTAATCTTGAACATAAACCATTCTTCTAAAAATCTTCTGAAAATCACTGTCAATTATGAATCAATTCCACCACTTCAATGTTGACACTCGATGTACTGTCTGGTTCATGAGTGACTAACTTCCGTGACGTTTCTTCATGCTTTGACTTTGATACTCTTGATTTTCTTCAGACTAAATCCTTGTAATTAATTGATACCATGACGAGATATCTGTAACTTGATTAAATCCACAATCTTGATTTATATCACTGAGGCGTGATCAATTTCTTGAGCTTCTTCCAGTGAATTAAGTGATCAAGTATGTAGATGAACAATATTACTTAATCCTTTGACATATTTTACTTTGAGAGATCTCTCTGATGATAGAACCACTATTTACTTGTTACATTCTTATTTGAGTTGAGTTAATTCCTCGAATAAACAAATAGGCTATGACATATGCCTTTCAGGAACCCAAGTAATAAAATCAGGGATATATTCCCTCAAACGATCGATGATATTGAGCGATAAATGAGCCGTAAAATAATTTAACGATCATGGACGAATGCATGCAAGTAGTATAGGGAGAAAGCTTCCAAGAGAAGCTAAAACAAGTGGTTAAGAGCTTAAGTTACCATCTACCATAATTAGCCAACACTTGGCAAGGGAATGATGTCACTAAGATGATGTAATCACTTTAAACAAGTGGATTAGTATAGATATTATGAAACCACACATTTGAACACATTATTCAAAATCAATCAAGCAAGCCAAAGACTACTTCATCCTTTTTTTCATGAAAAAACCCGAGAGGAAAAGAGAGTAAAAATGGAGGAGAAAGAAAGGCTTGTATCTTGAGTTTCCCTTGGCCGTTTTGCGAGTTCTACCTATCAAATTGAAGCCCTCGAGAAGCTCTACGCAACTAGGGTAACCACTATCCTCACCTTCTTGATTTTCATACCCGTTTTTAACGTTTTACAGTTCAGGGAATAGTGTTTCAAGAATTAACTTTGTGTTCTTGATTTTGTTTTGAGGATTTTATCATTATAAGGCTAGTTAAGGATCATCTAAGGTTTGTTAAGCATTACCCACTCTCCAAGGAAGGTATAACCTCTTCCCCTCTTTGTGTTTAAGCCATACCATGAGTTTTAAACTTATTCTTTAAGAGTTATTGAATGTTTATATGATTTTAGAGTATTTATGAACTTTAAATGGAAGTTATGAGTTATTATATAAATGGATGATTGTGAGGAACTTGTTTTGGTGTATGATGAAGTTGAGGATCTGTTTGGAATGTTATAATGTAGTATGTTTATTGTTGGGTTGGTTTGGTATGGTTGTGGTCTTGTAATAAAATTTGGGAATCGCTAAGTTATAGCCGTCGTAATGCCCAATTTTCCTCGGACTCTTTTGTGCATAACTTTTGCACCCGAACACTCACTTTCATGAACTGACCATTACCATGGTTAGATAGTTTATGATTCAAGCTTCCTTTTGATATGTGGTTCACTTAGATCTGATGTACGGTTTAGTAGAAACGACCATTTTAAGTTACGGTGTTTCACGAATGAATCTTTACCGCTTGCTTAACTTTGAAACCTTGTGTAAGGCCATTAAAAGACTAATTGGATTACAAAAAAATTATGTATGGTGGGTTAGGCAGTTGGTAAAGTACTCGCGAAAGAGTCGCCTTAAAATTCATAACGGTTAATTTATTAAAATTGGTGGGGCCGAGGGTACGCAAATGATTAACGCAAATTGTTGAGTGTATAAGCGACTATTAGGGTATGAGTGAGTGTTGACTAGTTTCTTAAGCGACCGTGGTCTAATTCTATCTTATGTTATTGTTTATAGGTTATCGGACCCACTCTAAGCTTAAGTCTAACCCGGAACGCTCAGGCAAGTTTTCTACCCGTTATACTGTTGTTGTGACGTAAATATATTGATGTATTATCTTGAGATAAGTGCTTGACTGTTATTAGAAAATCCTGCGATATATTGGAGCATGTTGATATGGTATATATATACATGTTGTGAAATCTTGATATTCTATTATCAATTCAAATGCTTATAAACTGCATAATACCTATGCTAGAGATAAGCAGTAGTTGTGTATACCCTTAGTATAGTGGACACAAAGGTTAACATTTTTCTAAACCGGGAGTCGATGTTCCCGAGTATAATATATATATATATATATATATATAGTTTTCTATAACTATTAATTGAATAAGGTATAGTCGATAGTTTTGAATAATAATCAAACTTATTTTTGATTATTCAAATAAAGATCGTACTTTCGTATAAGTATATCTTTTGTTATTTATTATTCGTTTCAAGTATGAGTTTTAAAACTTCTACTTCAATTATATTTATAAAGATTATCCTTTATGGGAATATTATTCAAATAGTAATGTTCAGATTTTTTCTAACATATCGGGACTGAATTATTTTATTAAATCATCATTACTCTAAATATTCCTTTAAAATGTTTTTGAGTCTTCAAAATAATTTTAAAAATTAAAGCGGATCCCAAAACTCATTTTCAGATTTCAGATCTTCCTTTCGAAGGGGATTTAAATATTCATTCAAAACCAGAGGTATCCGGCTCAGTGATTTATTTTTAGAGCAATGAAGTTGCTAACTTGATAAAAGAGTTTGATTACTTGCCCAACATTCGGGAAGTAAGCCCAATCGGAATGCATCGGCATAAGCAACATGGGCTCAATGGGGGTCCATGAAAGTGTACGTGGCTCAGTGGGAGTCCATCAATGTATAAGTGGCTGAGTGGAATTCCAGCATAAGGTCCTAATGCGGTCAGGGTGATGACCAGTGGGGGATTCATCCATCTACTAGTAGAAAAGGTGACTTAATTGGTATCTTTTCCTTATCAGCAAGATATTAGGTTTTTTCCAAAGTTTCTTCTTTCCAAAATTCTTGGGAATGACAACTCTACTTATACTTTCATAGCAGAAGAGTGTATGAAATGTATATATATAGGTGTATATATATCGGGACTTAATGAAGTATCTCGTAACTTCATTCTTTATAATGATATTTCAAAGATTGAATATATTCAAGTCTTATCTTGTAGTCTCATCTATGTGATGAACTTTTGAAACTGATTATACCTTGAACGGTGGTAGTTCAAGTAGTATTCAGAAAAGATATAAGTATATTGGAGTATCTTTTAAACTTATATCTGGTTAATGATTATCTTATGCATGACAAAGATTTTTAGAAAAACGTTGAGATAAGGTTAGATATATGAGATCACCTTAGAATGATATTTTTATACAGTTATAAACTGGAACGCTGTATATTATGCATGGAAGAGGAATTCCAAGATTTTGAAAAGTATACATACATATATGCTAAATATTTTGTGACTTGGTCGCGTTAAGAAATTAAACATGGTTCATTTCTTCTTGACCAAGACTTTCATGAGTACTATGAGAATGCTCATATATTGTTAATTATCATACATATTATTTCGATGGGCTTGTTGCTCACCCTTGCTTTCTTCTTTCATCACATAACAACAGATAGACAAGATGAACTAGACTAAGCTCCCAATTCGCAAGCAGATAGGAAATGTTCCGCAATTTCCTGTAGGCATTGATGCCGCTGTAGCTGAGGTAAGATATACCAATAGGCTAGGGTTTCAATTATTGATGTACCAGACATATGTATATTTATGAATTGTAATAATGGCAAAGAATATGTAAATTTATTCAGAAACCCTTTTGAGGTGTAATGACTTATAATTATGGAATAAAATGACTTGTGTTATTTTTGGTATTCATCTGTGAGACTATAACTTGTGGTGTGTGTGTGTATATTGTGGGGTCACAGTACGCAGTAGTTGGTTGTTTATTAAGATTAAGTATTATTAAGGGAAATGGAACTCGTAACAACCCGAATCCCCGACCCCGGATTTGGGGGTGTTACATAAATGGTATCCGAGCTAAGCGTTATAAACCTCAGAGATGATGCATCGTTAAAATGATAAGTTCACTAAGATAATAAGAACTTTTGCCAAGTTCATAGTCGGACTACCTAACGTAGTACTGGCAATTAAAACCCTTATGGGAACCCTTATAAATATCGTGACAGTAACGTAGTTCGTTATCGTATATGGTAGTGGGACTCCGAATCCTGAAGTTTAAGAGAAATAATACGATGATGTTTTATTATATATTGGGGATCAGATTGTGGATCCAATGGAGCATCCTAACAAGGGACCGAATGATGTTCATATTAAGGATGTAGAAATTAAGGTGCGTGTTTATGATAACGTAATCATGTACGCGTCAAGATAATTAAGGAAATATAAAATTTGATATCCCACCCATGATCTTGGGCTCACGATAATAGTTTTGCCCTAAAGATTGGAGGCACTAATTGTATGGAGAGAAGTGCGAGATTTACACAAACCATAAGAGCTCAAGTATATTTCCACTCCGAAAGAACTCAACATGTGCCACAGGTGGTTAGAGCTAATCAAGGATTACGATTATGAGATTCTTTACCATCCAGGGAAAGCCAATATGGTGGATAATGCCCTTAGTAGAAAGGAGAGGCTCAAGATGATAATGTCTTCGGAAGAATTGGTAAGAGATTTCGAGAAAATAGAAATAGAAGTGAAGGTAATCGGAGCTGGTACCGAAAAGCTGTTTGAGATTGTAATGCAGCCCGAATTATTAGAAAAGATCATATTGACCCAAGAGAAAGTGATGAATGAAGGCAGAGAGCCAATGGCGGGAGATGAGATTAATACCGAGAAAGATGATAAGGGAATAATGAGGTATTCCGACAAAAATTGGGTTTCAATGTTCAAGAGCTTAATGATGAGATCTTAGATGAAAGCCCTAGTTTGAGGAATAAAATTTAGAGCAAACTCTGAATGTGATAGTCAGGGAGGTCTCCATCAAGATAGAAGGAACCCATAACATAATGAAGTGGAAAATAAGGATTTAAATATGTAGGATGACCCCGATTATGGGGGGGAGGAGGGAACGTTTATACTAAGGAAACTGGAGTCGAGTAAGGAAAGGAGACCCGAGATGGTACTCCTATAAGGCAATTCATGGACCTCTCTAAATAGAACTTAGACTATTATCCCCAACCACCACCCTGAGGAAACAATGCGGTGAGAAATTCTTTCACCTTTAAGTCGCTAAGCTCTCAGAGTTCCAAGGAAAAAGTTGACCCAGTCGAGGCAAGAGCCTGGCTAAAGGAAATAGAGTAATCATTTGAGATTCTAAATAATTGACGAAGCGCAAAAGACTGTTTTTGCCACTTACCTTCCTAAGAGAGAGGCCACCCGCTGGTGGAAGGCTACGGAAGATAGAGAGATAGTGTAGAAGTTTTAAAACCAAGCCAGAGGCGGACAAGTATGATGAATCATGAATCTAGGTTGTGAAAGTCATCAAGGTTCGTTTGAAGGACACGAATCCAGAATGACGGGATGTTCGAAATCAATGCTTATGTTGTGTTGGTTCATGAAATGATTGTAATAGAAAGGAAAATAAAAAGAAACTGAAGTGGAAAGGAATATAAAGGCAATAGAGTTTGAGGGATGCTAAAGGAGTTGGGTATGAGGAAACACTAAAGTCTCGTAGTAATAGAAATAGAAAAGTAGGTGATCATCAGGATGAGGGTGATTCATCATGAGTTAAAGTTGATGGTTGAAGGCATAAATGATATATATATATATTTTATCCCCTTTAAGTTGGGAGTATTCGAAGACAATTCAAGATAGATTGATGGGGGTAATAAGAAAACACGTTGGACTGAGATAGGAAAGTAAGAAATTAGGAAATTGGATGAAGGAAGTGACCTTCAAGAATGTGAAGTGTAGGTAAGACCGGCGGCTTGATAACTAGAAAGGGAAATGCCAGGTATAAAAGATATCCCAATATTGAGATGACGGTTGAGATAAATAATGGAGATAAATGAATAGTTAGAACTAAAAAGTTCACATTGAACACGACCAATATCTTCCAGAACATCCCTGTTATTATTACCAAATCAGGAAAGAAAAGCGGATAAACATTATTATCTTTTGGAGGCCATATGGATTGACCTCAGCTTGAATAAGGATGCTACTATGAAATTTGGTATAGACTATCAAGATGGGAATGATTGAATAAGATAATCTATCAAGGAGATATGACTTAATTTATCCATGGAAGGATGCAAGTGCCTTTTTAGAGGTGGAATTAAGGATAGAACTTTGATAACTTAAGATGAACCCTAGGGGAATGCATAAAGGTTGGAATTCCGCCCTTAATAGGGACAGTATGAGTTTTGACAGTATGAATTGGAAATGATTAAGGTAACAACAACTTTTAAGAATCAGTGGAAAAAAATTTCAGAACTATATAGACAATGATTCTAGTATTAGTAAATGGTATCTTGATATACCCTGTACGTAGGGTGTACCTGATGAAGGATTTAAGGATAACCTTAGAGGTTTTACAAGGAGAAAGGTAATATTCAATGTTCTCAAGAATAGAAATTTTGATAAAGGAAATATGATGTAATTATAATAATGCCAGGTGGGACACGTGTTGAACCATAAGAAAGTATAGATCGACACAATGAGGGTCGAGATTGGTGAAAACAAGGACCCAAGATAAGAGACATCCTAAGTATGATCGAGAGTCAGTCGTGACAATGTTCACATCTATAGACTAAGGCAATGACTTATGGAAAGATGGTGATTTTTTTTCTCACCAGGAATTAAGAAAAGCATTTTCACATAAGCAGTGATTGAAGTGAGGTAGAAAATTTAGTTAGAGGTGGTTAAAATGACATTGATTCTAAGAAAATTTTACTATCAGAAAAGGCCAAAGAGGTGGACGACACTTTAAGTATAAGAGGACAATTATAGGTGCCCGTGCCAGAGGAATACAGTGATGATGGTTAAAGCCGTAAAGGTTGTATTATGGTTTGAAAGATTGACATTTCTTCTTATGATTGTACGATACTCAACCGTAATAGTAGTTTGGTAAAGATTTAATTCATGTAATCGCCGTGAGCAGGCTATATATCTTATAAGGTCCTATCTAGAGAATAAGGCAGGACCATGTTACGAAAGAACTAAATAAACCTTTGAGCTTCATGTCTCCTAATAAAGATATATGGTTAATAATGGTATTAACCTGCTATCGTTGCTTTCATTGAAACTCTTCTGCAATTTTATCTGCTTCATGTCATATGTATGTCAAGTTCAGGAGTGTTCTTCATGAATCATGAACGGTGATCATGTTGCCTCCTTAGAAGAATTTGATATGATAGCTATGGACTTTGTATGGTTAGATATTAAGATTTCTTGGTAAACGAATGACTATAGTAGGTCCATGGTGGACTATAGTAATGCATCAACGATTTTTTGGATAATGAGCTGATTACAATCGTGAGAGTTATATTGTAATGGATGTTGAGATTGGGTACCACTAATCGGGTTGTGGTGATGTATAAGTTATCATTGATAGACTAGTTCAGTCGATTATCTACCTATTAAATATTTATTCCTTCTTATCAATAAAGAGTAGTATTACTATACGAAGAAGGTTGCGGTGTACCAATGGATTCTTGTAACGATGATGTCTAGAATGAAATCCCAGATTCGATTTTCAATATCGAGGGAGTTTCAAAGATGATTGTTTTTTTAAGCTCGGGCAAGAGCAGGGGTCCATAGAATGATAAATAGAATAGCAAAAATATTTAGGCATGTGAAATACGATGCGATGATACTTGATGTTGATATATATATACATCTATATGTATTTTGTTCTCTGGTGATAAACCTCTATAGTTCAGAGGTGGACTCCAAGCCAGATGTTTTGTGGAAATATTTTTATATAATTCTCTTAAATTCTTTCTTTTCTCTTCTTTTCATTTTCATGTAAACTGAGAAGAACAACCCTTCTAGAAGGGGAGGTATTGCCGAATGACTATCTATCTGTGTGATAGAAGCCTAGTAGGATACCACATGTTGTTTAATTGCTTGTCAAGTACTAAATGCTAGCCACCTTATGTACTAACTATGCAATAGAACAAGTGTTCATGATCATAGTGATCTCTCAACAAATTCTTTTACTTCTATATGAGTGATCAAACTTTGGAAGATAGAAGCAGCTAGAAAAGGAGTAGTATAAGTTTGGTGGTATTCGGAATGGAAACACGTTCGTGATACTAAGGTTGACGTGTTTATTAAAAGGTTATAAAACTCTAGCATGTAAAGGTATATCCCGAATAGTTTTCTGTACTATAGATAGTAATGATTGCAAACTGGAAAAGAATAAGTATTGAGAAACAAAAGCTGTAGAGCTAGGTGATATAATGAGAGTCTGTGCGATAGACTTGAAATTTTTTGGGAATGATCGCTTAGCACAGATTGAGTTTTCTTTCGACAATAGATGATATGACAGTGTCGGAATGTTGGACCCTTGGATATATTTAGACGTATTGGAAAGTTAGCATATGAGCTAGCCCTACCGTCGAACCTTCAACAAGTTCACAATGAGTTCCAAGTATTAATGTTAAGGAAGTATGATCCAGAGGCGAGACACATAGGGGAATATGAACACGTAAACCTGCGACCAGACTTAACCTATGTGGAGCAACTAGTAGGGTTATGAATCTAAAAGGAAAAAGTGCTTAGGAACATGGTTATCAAACTAGTCAGAGTTTAGTGGTAAGAACCACAAAGTGGGAAAATTGACTAGAGAGTTAGAAAGTGCAATGCTAGAAAAGTATCCCAACGATTTTCTATCTGATTCAGGGACGAAATCCTTTTAAGGAGGGGAGAGTGTAATAACCCCAAGAATTTTGGACTTTTTGTAATTCTTATGAATAGTGATTTTGCTGATTAACAAAACTTTTCATGCCACACTATGTAAGAGTTCTTTTATTGATATTCTGAGATCTTATTAGTACTACATATGGTATATAAGTGTATGTAAAGATCGTCAGAATCCAAATTCGAACACTCTGATTTTTTTCCCGAAAATCCACTAGATACCGAAGGAATTGAGTATAAGGTAACATGATTAAAAGGATTTAAATTCAAGGATTATAAGAGAAGATCATAAAAGGAATGTAAAATATTGAGAAAGGTTAGGGGAACCCAAGAAATAAAATCAGGGTTATATTCCCTCAAACGATCAATGATATTGAGCGATAAACGAGCCGTAAAATAATTTAACGATCAAGGACGAATGCATGCAAGTATTATGGGGAGAAAGCTTCCAAGAGAAGCTAAAATAAGTGGTTAAGAGCTTAAGATACCATCCACCACAATTAGCCAACACTTGGCAAGTGAATGATGTCACTAAGATAATGTAATCACTTTAAACAAGTGGATTAGTATAGATATTATCAAACCACACATTTGGACACATTATTCAAAATCAACCAAGCAAGCCAAAGACTACTTCATCCTTTTTTTCATGAAAAACCCGAGAGGAAAAGAGAGTAAAAATGGAGGAGAAAGAAAAGCTTGTATCTTGAGTTTCCCTTGGCCGTTTTGCGCGTTCTACTTATCAAATTGTAGCCCTCGAGAAGCTCTATACAACTAGGCTAACCACTATCCTAATATTCTTGACTTCCATACCCGTTTTTAACGTTTTAAAGTTCAGGGAATAGTGTTTCAAGAATTAACTTTGTGTTCTTGATTTTGTTTTGAAGTTTTAATCATTATAAGGCTAGTTAAGGATCATCTAAGATTTTTTAAGCATTACCCACTCTCCAAGGAAGGTATAACCTCTTCCTCTCTTTATGTTTAAGCCATACCATGAGTTTTAAACTTGTTTTTTAAGGGTTCTTCGATGTTTGTATGATTTTAGAGTATTTATGAACTTTAAATGGAAGTTATGAGTTATTATGTAAGTGGATGATTGTGAGGAACTTGTTTTGGTGTATGATGAAGTTGAGGGGCTGTTTGGAATGTTATAATTTAGTATGTTGATTGTTGGGTTGGTTTGGTATGGTTGTGGTCTTGTAATAAAATTTGGGAATCGCTAAGTTATAGCCGTCGTAATGACCAATTTTCCTTAGACTATTTTATGCATAACCTTTGCACCCGAATACTCACTGACATGAACTTACCATTACCATTCTTAGATAGTTTATGATTCAAGCTTCATTTTGATTTGTGGTTCACTTAGATCTGATATACGGTTTAGGAGAAACGGCCGTTTTAAGTTACGGTGTTTCGCGAACGAATCTTTACCCCTCGCTTAACTTTGATACCTTGTTTAAAGCCATTAAAAGACTAATTGGATTATGAAACATTTATGTAAGGTGGGTTTGGCAGTTGGTAAAGTACTCGTGAAAGAGTCTCCTTAAAATTCGTAACGGTTAATTTATTAAAATTGGTGGAGCCGAGGGTATGCAAACGATTAACGCAAATCGTTAAGCGTACAAGCGACCGTTAGGGTATGAGTGAGTGTTGACTAGTTTCTTAAGCGACTGTGGTCTAATCCTTGCTTACGTTATTGTTCATAGGTTATCGGACCCACTCTAAGCTTAAGTCTAACCCGAAACGCTCAGACAAGTTTTCTACCCGTTATACTGTTGTTGTGATGTAAATATATTGATGCATTATCTTGAGATAAGTGCATGACTGTTATTAGCAAATCTTGCGATATATTGGAGCATGTTGATATGGTATATATATGCATGTTGTGAAATCATGTTATTCTATTATCAATTCAAATGCTTATAAACTGCATAATACCTATGCTAGAGATAAGCAGTAGTTGCGTATACCCTTAGTATAGGGGACCCGAAGGTGAACATTTTTCTAAACCGGGAGTCGATGTTCCCGAGTATAATATATATATATAGTTTTCTATAACTATTAATCGAATAAGGTATATTCGATAGTTTTGAATAATAATCAAACTTATTTTTGATTATTCAAATAAAGATCGTACTTTCGTATAAGTATATCTTTTGTTATTTATTATTCGTTTCAAGTATGAGTTTTAAAACTTTTACTTCAATTATTTTTATAAAGATTATCCTTCATGGGAATATTATTCAAATAATAATGTTTAGATATTTTCTAACATATCGGGACTGAATTATTTTATTAAAACATCATTACTCTAAACATTCTTTAAAATGTTTTTGAGTCTTCAAAAGTTAGAGCGGATCCCAAAACTCATTTTCAGATTTCAGATCTTCCTTTCGAAGGGGATTTAAATACTCGCTCAAAACGTAAGGGATCCGGTTCAGTGGTGTATTTTTAGAGCAACGAAGTTGCTAACTTGATAAAAGAGTTTGATTACTTGCCCAACATTCGGGAAGTAAGCCCAATCGGAATGCGTCGGCATAAGCAACATGGGCTCAGTGGGGGTCCATGAAAGTGTAAATGGCTCAGTGGGAGTCTAACAATGTGTAAGTGGCTGAGTGGCAGTCCAGCATAAGGTACTAATGCGGCCAGGGTGATGACTAGTAGGGGATTCATCCATCTACTAGTAGAAAAGGTGACTTAATTGGTATCTTTGCCTGATCAGCAAGATATCAGGTTTATGCCAAAGTTTCTTCTTTCCAAAATTCTCGGGAATGACAACTCTACTTATACTTCCATAGCAGAAGAGTGTATGAAATGTATATATATAGGTGTATATACACTACTAGAAAAAGTAGAATAAACATCGGCTAAAACCGATGTCTATAAGTATAACATCAGTTTTTAAAGATGTTAAATTTCTAATGCATATCTAATCTTCATATATTATCATAATATGATATTTTTATCAATTTAAACATATGTGAGATAAGTAAAATATTTCAATTTACCCATTAAACTGATGTTAGTAATACCAGTAACAATGGTTTTCAAGATAAACCGATGTAAACATAACTTTTGATATCGGTTCTTTATTTCTAACCGATATCTATTGGTGACAAACCGATGTCTATAAATCTTAATAACATCGGTTTTTTATTTTAAGATTTTTTTTGTTGTAATATTTAACATCGGTTTTACTCGGTATTACATCAGTTTTGTATTTTATAAAAAATTCTATAGTATTAAATTAACATCATTTTTAATTGAAATAAACGGTGTGAAATAACTTTAAATGAACATAGTGTTAGTGTAGGTGCCCTAGAGGCAATACATTATTCTTTTATCTTTATGTCAGTTGATCATTCAATAAATTTATTTATTATGACCTTAATTACTGCGATATTTTGTTAGCATAATAAATGTCCTTAGAATCATGATACAAATTGTATAGTTTAAGTACATGACTTGAACTTGAGATTATATAATATATCATATTCTTAAAGGTCCCTAGTCGAGTATTATTATATAGGACAATAATAATACATAGATAGACTAGTATGTTGTTTGACAAGATAACCACATCTCATTGGTTATAAGTATGGGGATACTGAAGTCAATACATAGGTACATGTGAGAGTACATGGTACTGGACAGACCCACAGTGAGATTCTTCATGTTTAATAAAGTCATAAGAAAGACTCACAGTGATAATGATGTAACATCCTTTGACTTGAAATCATTATATTTCTATACGAGGATTAATATACTTTGACTACATTAAAAGTTACTTTTGATCGGGTGATGATAAAAGTGGACATCGGGTATATCATGAGTCGTATGAGAAATATGAATGATAGATAAAGGATTTAACCCTCCTATAATTAGGAGAGATATTATTGGCCTCTTGATTGAGTGAGATTATAAAAGCATGGCCATGCTCAAATAATGATTTGTTTCAATAATCTACTCATGCATCAAGTAAACCCAGATTAAATGTTGAAGAGGATGACTAAATACATGCCTCGAGTTTAATCTATAATATGTATGGTTAAAGGGATTATATTACACGAAAAAACATTAATCACGAAAGGTTTTATCTAATCACGATTTAATTATTGTTTAATTGGGTAACAATGATGTATTACTAGATACCGCTCATTGTTTATAATTTTATTAGAGAATAAATTTATTGCCAATTAAATAATAGCCTATAGGGTCGCACAAATAGAGCACTTAATGGAATAGTTAATTTAAATTATGGATTTAAATTAATTGATGATTATTTGAATTTTATTATAATTAAGTAAGACTTAATTGAGATAATATAAATTCGAATTAAAAGGAATGTTTTTGTCCATAATAATTAAGTATGACTTAGTTATTAATTAAATAATAGAAATTCGTTTTTATTATTTAATCCAATACCTACTAGGGTTGGGCTTTGCTATTATGGGCCTTTTTAATCAGTCATTATAAATAGATAATGAGAGGTTAAAGAGGCTTGAACGTTTTTAAGAAAACCCTAGCAGCAAAGAGAGGCAGAGGCAATTCAGATCGTCAAGAAGGAGGCTAGTACATCCATTCCGTAGTCAAGTTCGTGAGACGTTCTTGAAGGTGCTCGTGTGGATACCATAGAGGTGTTTCTCCGAGAGGTAGACACAAAGCGTGATAGCTAGGATCTCCGTTGAGTTCGTAAAAGTTAATCTCTTGAAAGGTATGATTCGTTATCTCCATAATCTGCCCATAATTATACATGGATCCTGTTTTTGGGTTTCAAATTTTTGTTTTATTTACGTTTATCCGCTGCGTTTTATGCCTTCGGAACCCATCAATGGTATCAGAGCTACGTGTATAAGGGGCTGATTTGGTTACGTGTTTACTGTATTTTTTACAAGTATGCATGTGTGATGAGTCTGCCATGATAACAGTTATGTTATATGAGTCTGCCATGATAACAGTTATGTTATATGAATGATATGATGAATCTGTTAATGATCTATATGATGATACTAGTATGTTTAAGATCTGCCATAACTCATATGTATGCGATCTCTTAAAATATGTATACTGATACACGTTTTTGGTAACTGGGATATGGATCGTGTGTATACTGATACATGCTTCTGGAATAGTATTCTGATACATGTTTTTCTAGTATTCTGATACTTGATTTTGCAAAAATTTCCGCCATCGGGGGGCTCGCTGCCCCCCCGAACCCCCCCAGGTCGAACCGCGTGGTTAGGGTTTCGTTTTTAATTTGTGCTTATGACATATGCTTTACTTATTTATTATTCTTGATTGGATCATGATAAGTGATAAATAGTATGTCATCTTTATATGATCTATCATGTTCTTTAATGGTTACTGAGCATGGTGCATAGTTATGGCCTTAAGACCTTAGTTGTAATGGTTTATTCTTTTGGTTTGTAATAAATACGACTTGCATGTCGTTTTCTATTTGTAGTTGTTTTATCTCGAATGTAACTCGAGTTCTTTTGTAAGTTCATTAGTATAATTCTTAATGTAACATCCTAGAAGGACAAGGGAAAGAGGAGGCATCCTATGGAGGCCAAGGAGACAATGGAAGCAATAGAGAAGACATATGTAATAGTTATTTTTACACCATAGATTGACCTTGATCTTTTCATTAGCCTGAAAAGATCACATAGGATTGGGCCATAACTATTGCACGTTTACTTTACGTACTTTTCATATGATGTATAAATAGTATGTGTAGAGTAGAAAAATGCATGTTTTAATTAGATTAATGATGTATGTATGTATTAGATACATCACCCATGCCATGCCTTTAAACAAGATAAAATCTGTAACGACTCAAGATTTAAAATTAACAAACGATCATGAGATTCTCGTGTTTATGAAACACGGAATAAAATACGAATTTTCTTTATTTCTGACATGGGGCGATTTTGTCAACAACGGGTTCATAGAACTTGTAAGGCTGTGGGTTTTAAGCGAGACCGATGTGACTCCTCCACTACCTGGAAATCAAACCATTGACGAGTATTGATTTGAAGTATTTTATTCAAGGAAAAATTGGGAATCTCTTTATGATGGGATCATGATCGTTCTAAATTAAAATCCCTAAGTAAAAATATTAAGTTTTAATCAGATGCTTTCCAATGAATGAACACTCATTAAATCCTAGATCGATAAGGGGAAGGGCTGTCAGTGGCAGGGGACTCCTATCTATCATGGTGAAATGCGACGAATATAAACGGTTATATTCGGACGTTGTATCATTGGGTCTAACTTAACTGAGTCATCATAATAAGGTGAATATAAACGGTTATATTCAACTATTATGAACTTAGAAGCATAGAGTTTGGTTAAAAATCTATTAGATAGATAAGATCAATTGTTGTTCACCAAATTATCCAAGAATTATATATGATATAATTGACAACTGTTGTCTACCTAAATAATCATGTTTTAAGGATACCAGTGGTTGACTTAGAACATGACGAAATATGGATCTTGGCTCACTAGAAAGATTTATGGGATATACTTTCCGAATTAATAGTTAGGGCTATTAATTTGATAAAAAAAAAATAGTGGGAGATATATTACGAATATATCATAATCATATGAACATAAAATTTTAACTCAGACAATCTAATGTTTATTTTGCGCTTTTATTATTGTAGATACTGAGTAATGGCAAACAACACAAACACACTATCCGTACGTTCAGTCCTTGAGAAGGACAAGCTGACAGGAGGAAACAACTTCCTAGACTGGCAGAGGAATTTGAGGATTGTCCTCAGGCAGGAGCGCAAGCTTCATGTCATTGATATTCCTCCTCCAGGCCCCCTTCCTGAGGGTGCTACTGCTGATGAACGAGCAGCACGCACAAAGGATGAGAATGATGCAAATGATGTTGCATGTCTTATGTTGGCAACTATGAGTGCTGAGCTTCAAAGACAACATGTGCATATGGATGCATATACTATCAATGAGCACTTGCAAAGCATGTTTGCAAGCCAAACTCGTCAAGAAAGGTTCAACACGAGTAAGTCACTTTTTAATTGCAAACAAGGGGCGAGTGAACCAGTTGGCCCACATGTTCTGAAGATGATTGGTTACATTGAGTACCTTGAAACTTTGGGTTTCCCGATTGGTCCGGAAACTGGTATTGACCTAATCATGAATTCTTTGAACAACAAATTCACTCAGTTTGTTGTGAACTACAATATGAATGAATTTGACAAAACACCTACTGAATTGTTGCATATGTTGAGAACATATGAGACCAACATGAAGACAGCTGAACCTGCTCCCATACTGATGGTGGGAAATAAAGGTAAGGCCAAAGGGAAGGGAAAATGGAAGGGTAAGAAGAAGATTGGATCTGATTCTATAACCAAGCCAAAGTCAGGTCCCAAACAGGCTTTAAAGCCTAAAGGTGGTGTGGCCAAGGGTGAATGTCACTACTGTAAGAAAGATGGTCACTGGAAGAGAAACTGTCCAATTTACTTGGAGGATCTGAAGAAAAAGAAAGCAGTTCAGATTTCTGGATCAGGTATTTATGTTATAGAAGTCAATTTGTCTATTTCTACATCCTGGGTATTTGATACTGGATGTGCTTCTCACATTTGTATAAATGTGCAGGGCCTGCAGAGAAGTAGAACTCTGGCTAAGGGAGAAGTGGACCTAAGAGTAGGCAATGGAGCAAAAGTTGCTGCTTTAGCTGTAGGGACTTATTATTTATCTATGCCCTCTGGGCTTGTTTTAGAACTAGAAGACTGTTTTTACGTGCCTGCGATTCGCAGAAACATTATTTCTGTTTCTTGTTTGGACAAGAAAGGTTTTTCGTTTACAATAAAGAACAACAGTTGCTCTTTTGCTTTGAATGATTTAACCTATGGTGTTGCGCGTTTATTTAATGGTTTATATGTTCTTGATTTAGATAACCCTGTCTGTAATATAGAAAACAAACGACTTAAAATAAATGACTCAAATCAAACATACCTCTGGCATTGTCGTCTAGGCCACATAAATGAGAAACGCATATCCAAATTACATAAGGATGGATACTTGGATAAGTTTGATTTTGAATCATACCAAGAATGCGAATCTTGTTTGCTTGGTAAGATGACTAAAGCCCCTTTCACTGGTAAGGGTCAAAGGGCCACTAAACGTCTGGAGCTAATACATAGTGATGTATGTGGCCCAATGCGTGTAATGGCTAGAGGAGGCTACTACTACTTCATAACATTTACTGATGATTTCAGTAGATATGGATATGTATATCTTATGAAGAACAAATCCGATTCTTTTGAAAAATTTAAAGAATACAAGGTTGAAGTAGAGAAGCAAATTGGCGGAGATGCAAGTATTAAGATCTTACGATCCGATCGTGGGGGTGAATACTTAAGCACCGAATTTAGAGAGTATTTGAAAGAGTGTGGTATTGTATCGCAACTCACTCCGCCAGGAACACCTCAATGGAATGGAGTTTCAGAGAGGAGAAATCGCACCTTGTTGGACATGGTGCGATCGATGATGAGTCATGCAGATCTTCCAATTAGTTTCTGGGGTTACGCTCTAGAAACAGCGGCTTTCACACTTAACCGTGTTCCTACTAAGAAGGTTCAAAAGACTCCATATGAGATATGGAAAGAGAAACGGTCAGGCATGAACTTTATGAAAGTTTGGGGATGTAAGGCATTTGTGAAACGTCAAGAATCTGACAAGCTTGGACCTAAATCCGAAGAGTGCATTTTTGTAGGATACCCTAATGAAACAAAGGCGTATTATTTTTTTAGTCCTTCTGAGCAGAAAGTGTTTATTGCTCGAGATGCTGTCTTCATGGAAAGAGATTTTGTTTCCAAAAGAAACAGTGGGAGAACTATAGATCTCGATGAAGATCGAGAACCGCAAAATAGCATTGAACCTGAAGTGGAACAAGAGCAGAATAATGATAATGCTCAACAAACACAGGTTGTTCGTAGATCTGGTAGATTTCGCCATGAGCCAGAGAGATATGGATTTCTCATGACTCAGTGTGGTGATTTGATGCTCATAGATGAAGATGAGCCTCTCACATACCAAGATGCTATGAACAGTCCAGACTCTAAGAGATGGCTTGAAGCCATGAAATCCGAGATAGATTCCATGTACGAAAACCAAGTATGGACTTTGGTTGATCCACCTGAAGGGGTAAAACCCATAGGGTGCAAATGGGTTTTTAAGAAGAAAAAGGGCATGGATGGAAATGTTCAGACCTATAAAGCTAGGCTGGTTGCAAAAGGTTTCAAACAAATTCATGGTATTGACTATGATGAAACTTTCTCACCAGTGGCTATGGTCAAGTCTATAAGGATTTTACTTGCCATTGCAGCATTCCATGATTATGAAATCTGGCAAATGGATGTCAAAACAGCCTTCCTTAATGGAAGCCTTGAAGAGGATGTGTACATGACACAACCTGAGGGTTTTGTCGATCCAAGGAATGCTGGCAAGGTATGTAAATTGCGTCGATCCATTTATGGATTGAAGCAATCCTCTAGGAGATGGAATATCCGTTTTGATGAAATAGTCATAGAGTATGGCTTTGTTCAAAACGAAGATGAACCGTGTGTTTACAAGAAGGTTAATGGGAGCTATGTGGCATTCATAGTACTATATGTTGATGATATACTACTAATGGGGAATGACATACCTTCTCTAAAGGCTGTTAAGACGTGGTTAGGGAGCAATTTCTCCATTAAAGACTTAGGAGAGGCATCCTACATTCTAGGAATGAGGATCTATAGAGAAAGATCTAGAAGGATGATCGGTCTAAGTCAGAGCACATACATTGATAAGGTTTTGCATCGTTTTGGAATGCAAAATGCAAAAAGGGGATATGTCCCTGTGTCTCAAGGGATAACGATCTCTAAGGACCAATGTCCGAAATCATTGGATGAGAAGGACCACATGAATAAAGTTCCATATGCTTCAGCAATTGGATCTATCATGTATGCAATGGTATGTACTCGCCCAGATGTCTCGTATGCTTTGAGCATGACGAGCAGATACCAGTCTAATCCGGGTGAAGGTCACTGGACGGCAGTTAAGAATATTCTTAAGTACCTGAAAAGAACTAAAGATTCATTCTTGGTGTATGGAGGAGAAGAGAAACTCGTTGTAAAAGGTTACACCGATGCAAGTTTCCAAACAGACAGAGATGATACTGTATCACAGTCTGGTTTTGTGTTTTGTCTAAACGGAGGTGCTGTAAGCTGGAAGAGTTCAAAGCAAGAAACAGTAGCTGATTCTACAATGGAGGCTGAGTACATTGCAGCTTGTGAAGCAGCTAAGGAGGCCGTTTGGATTCGAAAGTTCATTTCTGTTTTGGGAGTGGTTCCATCGATCGCAGATCCCATTGATCTATACTGCGATAATAATGGAGCCATTGCACAGGCTAAAGAACCTAGATCACACTCCCGGGCTAAACATATACTCAGGAGATTTCACCTTATTCGAGAGATTAATGAAAGGGGTGATATACACATATGTAAAGTGCACACAAATGATAACATTGCAGACCCACTGACCAAAGGCTTGTCGCAGCAGAAGCACGATGGTCACACTAGTTCCATGGGTATTAGATATATGGGTGATTGGCTCTAGTGCAAGTGGGAGATTGTTAGTGTAGGTGCCCTAGAGGCAATACATTATTCTTTTATCTTTATGTCAGTTGATCATTCAATAAATTTATTTATTATGACCTTAATTACTGCGATATTTTGTTAGCATAATAAATGTCCTTAGAATCATGATACAAATTGTATAGTTTAAGTACATGACTTGAACTTGAGATTATATAATATATCATATTCTTAAAGGTCCCTAGTCGAGTATTATTATATAGGACAATAATAATACATAGATAGACTAGTATGTTGTTTGACAAGATAACCACATCTCATTGGTTATAAGTATGGGGATACTGAAGTCAATACATAGGTACATGTGAGAGTACATGGTACTGGACAGACCCACAGTGAGATTCTTCATGTTTAATAAAGTCATAAGAAAGACTCACAGTGATAATGATGTAACATCCTTTGACTTGAAATCATTATATTTCTATACGAGGATTAATATACTTTGACTACATTAAAAGTTACTTTTGATCGGGTGATGATAAAAGTGGACATCGGGTATATCATGAGTCGTATGAGAAATATGAATGATAGATAAAGGATTTAACCCTCCTATAATTAGGAGAGATATTATTGGCCTCTTGATTGAGTGAGATTATAAAAGCATGGCCATGCTCAAATAATGATTTGTTTCAATAATCTACTCATGCATCAAGTAAACCCAGATTAAATGTTGAAGAGGATGACTAAATACATGCCTCGAGTTTAATCTATAATATGTATGGTTAAAGGGATTATATTACACGAAAAAACATTAATCACGAAAGGTTTTATCTAATCACGATTTAATTATTGTTTAATTGGGTAACAATGATGTATTACTAGATACCGCTCATTGTTTATAATTTTATTAGAGAATAAAATTATTGCCAATTAAATAATAGCCTATAGGGTCGCACAAATAGAGCACTTAATGGAATAGTTAATTTAAATTATGGATTTAAATTAATTGATGATTATTTGAATTTTATTATAATTAAGTAAGTCTTAATTGAGATAATATAAATTCGAATTAAAAGGAATGTTTTTTTCCATAATAATTAAGTATGACTTAGTTATTAATTAAATAATAGAAATTCGTTTTTATTATTTAATCCAATACCTACTAGGGTTGGGCTTTGCTATTATGGGCCTTTTTAATCAGTCATTATAAATAGATAATGAGAGGTTAAAGAGGCTTGAACGTTTTTAAGAAAACCCTAGCAGCAAAGAGAGGCAGAGGCAATTCAGATCGTCAAGAAGGAGGCTAGTACATCCATTCCGTAGTCAAGTTC
The DNA here is from genome assembly GCF_009905375.1 of Apium graveolens. NCBI lineage: Eukaryota > Viridiplantae > Streptophyta > Magnoliopsida > Apiales > Apiaceae > Apium > Apium graveolens. The sequence goes on from NC_133653.1 coordinate 18,291,023, forward strand.
GTGAGACGTTCTTGAAGGTGCTCGTGTGGATACCATAGAGGTGTTTCTCCGAGAGGTAGACACAAAGCGTGATAGCTAGGATCTCCGTTGAGTTCGTAAAAGTTAATCTCTTGAAAGGTATGATTCGTTATCTCCATAATCTGCCCATAATTATACATGGATCCTGTTTTTGGGTTTCAAATTTTTGTTTTATTTACGTTTATCCGCTGCGTTTTATGCCTTCGGAACCCATCACATAGGATAATCAAAACCAACACTAAACATCAAAACCAATATATCCAAACATAGTATTAGCTACTACACAGTTTCATCTAAACTAAACATCAACTACTAGTAAACATTCATCCATAATTTTTTATAATTATACAGAAGATTTGCTTCAAGAAGAAAATCTCTCAGCTGCTTTGTTATTCGAGAAGCATCCTGGAAATTGACCAAGCTGTTCATAGTCTCGCTTAAGTTGGAACGGATGTTCAACCCCCTGTCTCGAGTTCTTCGAGAGCCTCTTCACAACCACGTCCTGCCCTTCTTCCAAAATAACCTGCAAACCAATGTCTGTTATATACACTATTCTGATTAAAGGAATTTGAGATTGCTTTTTTTTTATGTAAAGTTAGTAGGAGTAGTCATGTTTGATGCTTCTGGTGCGACACTGCAGATTATTACATCCCTGGACAATGAATACTCACCTTGTATACAGTACCAAAACCGCCTTTGCGAAGCTTGTTGGAGAAATTACCAGTTGCCTTTGCAATTTGTATGAAATCACGTAAAGGTAACTCCAAATATTGCCTCATATTTCTGCTAGCGGTATCACTCGTTACATTTGATTCTGGTATTTCTGCATAAGTGAGAAGACAATGCTAACAGTGTCCAGTCAGTATAACGGGAAAGCGCTTCAGCCCCAATCGCAAGAACATTTTTAAAGCCAGAACCTGCAATACATTTCCAAATTATGCTTTTATAAAACGGACATGAGGATAACTTTAGGCCATTACTAAAGTTTTACACGCCTATTAAAATTGTGTTTACCTCGGATATGACTAGACCCTGAAACAAGACCTAAAATAAATCCGCTACAAGCAGCTGTTATATCATAAGCCAGTGGAGTCTTTTTGCAGCCAAGTGCTTTTGGGATCTAATAGTCAATACAAAAAGAAACATAATGAAGAATTAGCAAGCTAAAATTATCTGAATCAGGAAAAGTTTATAAATACGAGAGTCATTTATTTACCTTTATAAAAAAAATCCTTGGCTAAAAACTTGTGTCATTCTGAGCTAAAACAATTTGTTTACTATATAAGGTTCATAAGTTCCCTAACTTGTGTCCAAACTGATCTAAATCTGCAAATAATACCTGAGTAGCACTTTCAAACAGATTCTCAGGTGTCGACGAACATAATAAGACTAGGTCTACATCATCAGGATTAACTTCTGCCATCTCAAGAGCTTTCCTTGCTGTTTCTGCAGCTAGACTAACTAAGCTTTCTTTTCCTGAGAGGTGTACATATCAGATTAAGAGAATTCTGTGCTTGTGGTTAGTGTATAATTTTCTTCTGAAATATGGTTTCGTGAAGCTAAAAGATCAATCAATACACAAATAGCAATAAACATCCATAAAGTTAGCTGACCTAAAATTACATGATTGGGCATCTTATCACCTTGTACACAGTTTTACATAAAAATTGGTCAAATAGTTTCATTACCAACTATTTTACTTCTATAATCAACTTCTGGTTATTTTTAAGATGATCACCAAACATATGGAGAAATGGTAGCAAGATACCCTCATAGTAAGCTAGCGAGGACGAAAGAAACTACATTTTGATTATGTCCTTCAATATGAAAAATTTAGAAATGAACCAAATTCAAGATAATAATATGTAATGGAAGCCTAAAATCCTCGTAGATAGATTTCCTTCACCCAATAACATATAAGTTAAAGTAAAACAAAGTAAACAAAGGTTAAGCCTTTAAAAGCTGTTATGTAGTAAGTAGTAACATATAATAAATGTGCCATTTTATATAATTCTCTTAAAGGAAGTAAGGGCATATACTATTAAATTAAAATTTCATTAAGGAATAAAAATTATTGAATGCTTTTTATAACCATAATCGAAATTTGAGATATGTAGTCATGCTATTGGATTGACTAATACCCCCAACCATGTTTTGTTGCTTCTAGGTAAACTTTAATCATTTGTATGCTTATTTTCAACAGAGAAATGATAATACAAAATAACTCAAGGAGGAAGAAAGCTTTCTTTACTAGACTTCTGAGTATGTAACTTCGGATTTTTATGATCACAACTCAAGAGAGGTTTCCCCTATTTAGAGAAATCCCCTGTCTCAAAAATGTGTTGCCTCTCTCTTAGATGGTCATAGTACATTCAAAATCTAGTAAACTAGTATTATTTCACATCCAAAATTATATGTTAAAAGTATACCAAATGTCTTTTAGAATCCAGGAAGTACAATCTCCTTCAAGTAAGTATCACAATACTTAGCAAGAAACAAGTGCGTATACGTAGTATTAGGTGGGAGTGACATGAAACTATGAATCAATAAAAAACCTTGATGGGGTTAAATAGCTTTTCCTGTAATTTAGTTAAAAGCCTTCATTAATTTAACAAAAAACTAAAGTAGAATTAAATTCTAACCCATCGCCAATCCAATAAAAATTACATTCAAATGTGCCTAAAACTATATTACCGGTCTAACAATGGCCTTGTCCTACAATCTGATAAGCTTCTAAAAAACCCTTGATGGGGTTAAATAGCTTTGTCTATAATTAATTTAAAAGCCTTTACTAAGTTGACCAAAAACTAATGCAGAATTAAATTCTAACCCATAGCCAACCTAACAAAAATTACATTTACATGTGCCAAAAACTATGTTACCAAGTAAAACACTGTACGAAAGAATGCACTAGCCAAAAGATATATAAATTAAGGAACAAATTAGAAGACATTACATCGTAAACCATTAGCAGTGGACTCCAGTAGCTTAGCAGTAACAACCTCCCCAATCGACGGTCAAAAAACCACCAATCTAAAACTCACCTGTCAACAACCACAAACATTACATCAAAATCCCACTCTTATACCAAAACAAACTACACCCGTCGTCCATCACATTTATATGTTATCGTGTAGGTAGATGCACCATCACTTGGAAACACAAACCCTCCATTAATAGACTTGATATCGTAAACAGATACAACAAGACCCAAATTAGCAACAACATGTCAGAAACACATTTATCACTCATTGAGGCATTTACTCAAACATGTAGACTATATATATACACACACATATATACATAAACATGTAGACTACAGGTTTGTTAGCTTCTAATATAAATCATTTGCGTCTGGTTGTTTTCAGGCTTCTTAACCTTTATCTTGCTGATAATACAAACCTGAACACTGGCTTCCGAAACTGAAGGACTGTTAAGGGTATCGGAGTTGGCCTTCTTGTACCTCTCTAAGAAACATAATAGTAAACTCATACGAATATACTTAATAAGGCATTATTTGGGAGGCTAGAAAGCATATTGAGGTAGTATATTCCTATTAAGGACCTCCTTCTGTTGGGATCACAAGCGAGGTGTATCTGTAGATAAATTAACAGCCTGGAAATTCATAACAAGAAATAAATTCATAACAATGCTCAAGAATATTAAAAATAATTAAAATATTAAAAAATTACCCAATGTAGAACACTACTGACAACGATTAAAAACATGAAAAATTGCACAACTTATATTAACATGCTCAATGTCTTATGCACAATAAGAACAATCCCTCAACTAATTAAACATTAAAAAAATTAGGTTTTCAAATTGAAACCCCCAATTCTAAATTAGGGTTTAAAACTTCCTTAATTCAAGCTTTAACTTCCAACTCAGACTTGAACCCCAACTTTAACCCCGACTTAAACTTGAACTCCGACTTAAACTTTGACTTATCATTAAACAGAAAACACAAGGAGATATAAGAGTAGAGAGAGAGAAGAAAACACAAGGGAGAGACAACATTCCACACAGAGAGATAACATATTGAGAGAGTGGTTGGTGTTCTTGGATGAGAGCACAGAAGAGTGAGAGATGAGAGAGGGGACTTTTTGTTTTAATGTTATGATCTGTGTTTTATGATTTTGATTTTGATTTTTAATTTTTTCTATCTAAAAATCGGGGAACATTTGGTTGAAAAGAGGGGGGAATTTTTTTAAGGCAAAAAATAAATGGGAAATCTTTAAGAGGAAATGAATTATTTGGTTAAGGGGGGGGATGGGGAAGGCGCGCTAATTAAATTTTTTAAACAGACTTTTAACATCGGTTGGGCTAAAACACCGATATTTATAAACACAAAATACATCGCTTGCTCAAAACCGATGTCGAAAACACCTTTTACATCGGCGCAATCACTACTAGAAAAAAGACCTTAGACATCGGTTTTTAACCGATGTCTATGTAAAAAATGTATGATGTCTTCGTGACTGATGTTAAATGTATTTTCTCATAGACATCGGTTAAAAACCGATGTCTATGTAATATTACACATCGTTTCTGAAAAATTTCTGATGTCTAATTCACATTGATGTTATATAATTGTTTAATGTCAAGTTCAGAAATGTAATATTAGGACGATTAGGCCTGTTTAAAACTATAACACATAATCAATATTTATAAAATAACATCGGTTAAAAATAAAAAACCGATGTCTATATCTTAATAGACATCGATCATTTTCTAAGTACCCGATGTCAATGTTGATAATAGGCATCGATCATTTTCTAACTACCCGATGTCAATGTTGATAATAGACATCTGTTGTTTTCTATAAAACCGATGTTAGTATGATAAATAGACATCGGGTGTTTATTTTTAAATCGATGTTATTACCCTGTTTTCATGTGCTAATATTCCTTTATTAACATCGAATATTTTATTTTTCTGATGTCTTTGTGATTTTAAGACATTGCTTTTATATGTGTAAACTGATGTTATTTATGGTTTTTAACATCGGTTCTAATAATAATGTGATGTCTGTTTCTATTATAATTAAACTGAGCATCTCTATTTTTGCATGAACCAGAAAACTCCATATGGTAAAATCCAATCAACCAACAATTTTCCATCCAACCAACCAACAATTTTCACCCCATCAACCAACAATTAACCTAGATTTAACCAACAACAGTTTTTATCCAATGAACAACCTAAAACATCTACTAGAAAATTCAGAACATCTACATTAACCAACCAACAACAAATATATAGCGAAAATAGTTCTAACACATTATCAAACATGTATCTTACAAATTCGATCATCAAGTACATTATGAAACCAAAATTTATAGTAGCGAGGCAAGGAAATTTACAATCTACATTTTGTCTTGAATGAAGTCGATAACATCACAGCGAACCTTGTCTAGCTCCTCTAGAGTGTAAGACTTGCGAGTCTTGGTCGCCCACTAAAAATTGAGTAATCCGAAAAGGAAAATCATAAAAAAATGCATCTAAAATGCCACATTCAGTCATACAAAAATGAATGTACGGACCTTAGAAGTAAATGAAATTTCCCTGTCCTCAATAATTTCCTTCATGTACCTTATGACCACATAACCACATTCAACCCCATCAGGCTGTTTCGGGGTTCCCTGTTAAGATAAAAAAAACTGGCTTTACAAACTGATTAAATCAAGATTACTGTCGTACTATAAAAATTATAATATAAATTACTTACTACAAGATTCTTGATTTTAGGAGCTTTGTTACCCCTTCCTGTTTGAGAATTAACTTGTTTTATTGTCCTGCATATTACAATGACACGGTGTCAAGAGTCATATTTCGAATACAAGAAATAAATAAAAACAACCTAAAAATAAAAGGAATAATGTTACTTCGATAAAGCTTTTTCTAAATCATCAAAATGAGTTGCATGAGGCAAAGGATTGAGAATGTAAATGTCGCCATCCCATATTACGACCAGAATCCAGTGACAACTGTATTATTATAAATTTACACAAGTCAGATATTTTTAAAAATAGCCTAAAAACCTAAAAGAAAATTAAATTAATAGATTACAATTTGCATTTAAAAATACTTACTGATGATTATGTGGCAGGAAGAATATGTGATTTTGATTAAACATTTCGTTGAAAATCAGCATTTAAATTAAAGTTGGCGCCAGGATCAAAAAATTCATACGGGACCACATCATCATTCTTGCGAACCCTCTTAATTGTACTATACAAGTGCCTATACATATATGGGAGAAATTAAAATTACTAGCAGACCAGTTGTGCGATAATTCAAATAGAACCTATAACCATGAAAATAAATTACTTACGCCATATACGCAGATATCGCAGCTTGTCCAATCATGTCAAACTGTAACAATGCTTTTAAATTCTCATGCAATATATATATTGTCTTCTCAACTCCAAACACATCGGAATCACATGGAATAGGGATCGATTCCCCGCTGACTTTCATAAATGTCATAGCATGTTTGTACAATACCTTGTATTAGCGTGGCACTTTCTTGCTGACCTTGACGTGAGTGAACTCTTGTTGAATTTTATACATCTCACCCTTGTTTTTTGACTGCGACACATCTCTTTCTTTTTCTACAAAAAAATGAAAGAATATAAGTAGACATTTATTCACCTAATTAACCCCTATTTTTCAACTTTTATACAACTTTAGCAACCAACAAGCACATGTAAATACCATAATTGTCCGTAGGCTGATTAAATTTCAAGGCCATGCCAAGTGTGAACCAACGGCTTCACGAACATGTTCAATTTCATCAGGTAGAGGAACGGGAACTAAAGCATCTGGTTGGATATATCCATCAACCGACACACGAGCATGTCCAGGCTTCAGGGGCATTACATGAACCGAAACATTCATTTCATCATCTTTGAAAATAGTACCAAAAGCAACCTTATTTTCGATGCTATCCACCGAAAGCTCACAAATTTGTGGACCCTATAATTGTAAGGTGTAAATTATATAATTACTCTACAATTTGAAGAACCGTATAATTACAATAATATTTTGTGAAATATACCTTCTTTTCTGATGGAGGGGGTTGATCATAAGCAAGACAATCATCATTCACCAATATTTCTTTTGCTTTTGTTTCTCCTTCAACTGGTTGGCAACTTGCTCTCTCCGAAAAATTCGGAGACTGCTGATTAGATCCTGTAAACAATGACTTGAGCTCAGCCATTTCCTGCCTTTTTCTTACCAACTCCTCCTGTAGGACTCTATCACGTGCCAACAACTCCGCCTTGGTAATTGCAGGTTTTCTCTCTTTCAGCAGATTAAAAAAACATTTTTGGGGTGACGAAACCTCCAACTCCTCGAACCCTGCCTGAATGCTCAGAAGTTCCGAGTGCCGTAGTCAGCACATCATCAGTTCCAGATGGTACGAATTCACCCTTGTCCTTCTTTTCGAGTAATTCATCCTAATGCAGATATGAATACACATCAGATCTTAGGGACATATTATGAATAATGAAGGAATAAACAGATTTCTCATTATAATCTGTTTTTCTCGATTAAATGCAGTTTTTTTCATAACTTTTACTTACAATTCTGGCAAATACTGCTTCTTTATCTTCATCAAGTTCCTCATCATCTAGCTTTGACTTTCGAGCCTTTTTCCAAAATATTGCCCGATTTGGTTTCTCCTCGGGCTTCAGTTTGCCTTTCTTTATCTGTTTAAGATGAAAAAAAATTAAAAGGTGCTTTATTTGTTGAAGATGAGAAAAAATTATAGCTAGGTTCTTACTTCATCCTCTTGTAAACCAATGTAACCCTTCCTCGACAAATGATGATGATATTTTCGATTATGCACTCTTTCGCTCTGCACGGTGCGTATTTTCTGCATCATACAACGAATAATTATATCCAAGTAAATATTCTAAATCGAAAAAGGGTACACTGGCAAAGAAAATGCATCCATACCAGCCACTTATCACCTGTCCTCTGCGCGATAAATCTCGTCCAAGCTTCTTGACCCACAAACCGATAATTTTTTGGAGGTCTCTTCAGTTTCTTCTTTTTTTCAGCATATGGCATCACGTGTTTAGTTGTTAAATCAGTTTTAAACTGTCTCCGCTTCTCTCCTGCAGACTTAAGCACCATAGCCTCACTTTCCAGAGCAACTTTAAATGTACCCTATGGACAATAAAATACATAAGTTTATAAGGCTTAGATAGTAGTACTAAAAATAAGTTGTGTGTGTCAACTATAATTTAATACCTTAATATCAAGCCATAATTTATCTTTCAATTCCCGATCCATATTTGGCCAGCTGTCAATGTCGATAGGAATCATAGTTCTTGCCAGGTGCCCTATGTAGGACTGTAAGGTACACCTAGTATCTCCGTCAGGAACTCCAAACTCATTGTATCTGATTTTAAATCTCTTGCCCTGGGCCTTCCTTACCAATACTTTTTTAAGAGAGGAAACACCTCGTGCAGCTCCCAACCTTCTTTTCACAGAATTAGAATTAGTTGTTGTTTCTTGTTCAGACTGTTGCTTTTCAGTTTGAGGTTCACTTGGTGCTTGTCCATCCTGATCACAGTGCTCTTCAACCTCCTGATCACAATGTTCTTCAACCTCTTTAACTTTTTTAGATTTTCTTTTATTGGTTCTCTGTTTCTTTGCCATTTTATAATAAGTAGTGATGTTAGAGTGAAGGACAAAAATGTTCTTCGACCTCCTGATCACAATGTTCTTCGACCTCTATGCGCAACGTCTTCATTGGTCACATCAGAAGCAGGGATATTAGAGCAGAAGGGAGGATGTTCCATGATCGTGTCACCCAAATCATCTTCGTTATATAACTCTTGATATTCTCTAGTTGTGGAAGTTAACACGATCGACCAAGTAGGATCAACCAGATCTTTAATGTAAAACACCTGGTTGACTTGGTCAATAGAGACATATTTATCCTTCTTATGGCCTTGTCGATTGAAATCCACAAGTGTGAAGCCAAGATCGTCGATCTTTATGCCTTTATCATTCTCTGCCCATTTACACAAGAAGGGTGGAGCTTTGAACTCATGGTAATCCAACTCCCATACTTCCAAGATTATGCCATAAAATGTCATATCACTCTCAATGGGGTTTAAATATTTCGCACTGGACACCTGGACTGCCTTAGCAACCACAGAAACTCCACTGTTTTGAACAATCCGCGCATCATCTCGGTCTTTCGTAAAGTATCGGACTCCATTGACTGAAAAACCTTGATAAGTTAAAACAGAAAATGATGGTTTTCCAGCGAGCCATCGTATCATCTCTGAAACAGCATCGGGATTTCCCTTCATTTCACTACTTACCTATACATAATATTATATAATAAAAAAATCCATCAGTTACAAACTACAACTAACAACTATTTAAGTAGACAATACACAAAACCTACTTTTTTTTCAAATTAATCGGCAAATAGCCGATTGTGCTCTCCCATGAGCCAATGAACACTTTTTTTCTTCCCTCGGTAAATTTCATCCAAATACTCCATGTGCATTCTGAGAATATGCATAAATATTAGAAATAACCAACAAAAATTACATCTTCAAACAAATAGGATAAGTTAATAAAATAAATGTACACGATATAGGGATACACTTCATCATTGTTTTGAAGGACATGCAGATGAGCCTCATCTCGCTCTTTTTCTTCCACGACCTTTATTATCGCGGCAGATAATGGACCAGATTGCTTGCCTTGCTCAATTGGAATGCCGGCAGTTGTACAAGTCTGGCTCATAAATTCTGTGCAGAATTCTACTGATTCTTCTTTAAGGTAGCTTTCTGCCATACAACCTTCAGGATAATATCGGTTTCGTACGTAGCTCTTTAGCACTTTATTGAATCGTTTGAAGGCATACATCCATCTATAAAATACCAGTCCACATAAACGCACTTCTAGGACCAAGTGGACAATAAGATGTAACATTACATCAAAAAATGATGAAGGGAATATTTTTTCTAGATCGCATAAGGTTATTATTATATCTTACTGTAATTTATCGAGTTTCGAGACATCGACAACTTTGCTGCATAAAGCATTAAAAAAGAAGCACAGTCGTATGATCGTGACCCTAACATTTTTCGGGAGAACGGATCGAATGTCAATAGGGAGGAGTTGTTGGAGAAGGATATGGCAGTCATGGGACTTAAGCCCGTATATCTTCAAATCAGACATGGATACACAATTTTTTATGTTTGATTCATGTCCAGAAGGAAGTTTCATAGACAAGAATGAGTTCAACACTTTCTTTTTTTCAACCTTCGACAAAGTAAAAGGGGAAGGAGGCAGATAGGTCTTCTTTTCTCCTACTTGAGGAGCTAAATCATGTCTAGCACCCATATCAATCATATCACGACGTGCCACCTCACTATCTTTTGAGTTTCGCATATTTAATAACGTCCCAAGCAGATTATCACACACATTTTTCTCGATGTGCATAACATCGAGATAGTGGCGAACATGATGATATTTCTAATATTCTAACTCAAAGAAAACAGATTTTTTCTTCCATAGACATTCCACCTTCTTCGACTTTTTCACCTCTTTTCCAAAACAAAAATCAATTCGTTCCTGACGCGCTAACACTTCTTCTCCAGAAAAGGGTTGACAAGCGTTCCCCAACTCTTGTTGTCCGTTAAAGGCCGCCTTCTGCCTCCTATAAGGGTGCTGCCTAGGCAAATAACGGCGATGACCTTGGAAGCACATCTTCCTACTGTGACTTAAATATTTAGCCACAGTATCGTCACCACAAATTGGACAACTCTTATAACCCTTATTCACGCAGCCTGACAAGTTTCCATATGCTGGAAAATCATTTATAGTCCACAATAAAATTGCTTTTAGAGTAAAATATGATTTACTATAGGCGTCATAAATGTTTGGCTCACCTTCTTCCCAAAGTTTTTTCAGATCATCAATCAACAGTTGTAAATAAACGTCGATGTTATTTCCCGGCTCATGTGGACCAGGAACTAAAACTAACAACATCATGAACTTCCTTTTCATACATAACCACGGAGGAAGATTGTACGTTACCAACACTATTGGCCAGCATGTATATCGATTGACTAACCCATTAGTATGCGGGTTGATACCATCCGCTGACAAAGCCAACCTAATATTCCTAGATTCACTACCAAAGGCAGGCTATCGGTAATCGATATTCCTCCAAGAAGGAGAGTCGGCCGGATGTCACATCTTGTCATCATTTATTCGCTGATTTGCATGCCAAGTCATGAGTTCAGCAGTAGAGGGAGATTTAAATAACCGTTTAAATCTTGGAATTATAGGAAAATACCACATGAGCTTGGCTGGAATATTGACCCTAAGTTTGCCATTCTTCCGTACTTTCCAACGTGACATCTTGCAATGAGGACACTGAGAAGCATCAGAATGTATGCCCCAATACAGTATACAATCATTGGGACATGAATGAATTTTTATATACACTAGACCTAAATCGGATAAAGTTTTCTTTGCTTCATATGTGTTAGGAGGCAACACATTATCTTTGGGAAGGATCGAGCCAACTGAAGAGAGCAGCTCAGTAAAGGCAGTGTCACTAATACCAAACCTAGCTTTCCAGTTGTGCAATTTTAACATTGACTCTAACTTTGTGCACTCGCTGCCCTCAAACAACGGTTGTTCCGCATCAACAACAAACCTCTGAAAATCATATGAATCCTTATCGTAATTACCCGAATTAAAAGCCGCTTCACAAACTTCAACAGTTTCTGATACAACAAAGTGCTCTATAGGTTGGTCTGAAGCAGGACGTGTACTACCTATAGAAGACCTAGTACTCCTAGTAGATTTTTCTTCATGCCAAATCCAATCAACATTCCCCAAACTAAAACCATGATCGTAGATATATCCCCTTATGATTTTGGTTGAGAATTTTTTAAAATTCACACATCGACCACATGGACAAGGAATTCTTTTAGGATCTTTACAATTTTCTTCAGCGAAAATCAAGAATTCTTCAACGCCAATTTCAAATTCTAAAGAATCCCTATCTTTCGATATAACGACTTATCCATAAATGAAAATGTATGACTAGCAATCTAGCAACCTAACCACCTGATGGTCATTTCAACATCAAAGCGTGAATTAATCAATACAAGTGCACATATTCAAGTGCACATAAACAAAACCAAGAAAGTCAACATTGTTTAACTAGCATAATCAATACAAGTGCACATATTCAAGCGTGAATTAATAACAAACATGCCCTTAAAAAATTGAAAGATTTTGCACAAATGACAACTAATACATTCATTGCATCTCATCTATTAAAAGAGAACGATACACTAAATATGATACATAAACAACAATCCAAATTAAATAATGTATACATAAATAATGACAGATCGGTTACTGGTGAATCCCTTCCTACATAATGTATAAAAAAAAGGAAAAAAGCAAACGAATAAGAATTTCTAACCTCCTTCTTGAAGTAAAATGTGCAGGCACTGTCAAATTCTGAGACTTGATGAGATAATCTGCAAATGGACAAAATCGAATTTAAAAACATACTATTACTTAAAACTTTAAACGGACAAAAATCGGAAGATATCAACCAGAAAAGAAAAATACATGCAAATATCAAACCTAATTGATATATTTAGGCAAACCTAAATATATATACACAAGAACACAAACCTAAATGAACAAACATACCTGTTCAGAAATTCGGGTTTCTCGTAGATGGATTTTGATTAACTGATGGTGTTCTTCAATTTGGGGTTTAATTAAAACCTATGTACTTATTATAAACTGATATGGTGTGTGTGAGATAGAGAGAGATGGAAGAGAGAGAGGGAGAGAAGCAGAGAGATGGAAGAGAGAGGGAAAGAGAACCAGAGAGAGTGAGCTCAGAGAGAGAGAGCAGAGAGAGTGAGAGTGAGAGAGAGAGCAGAGAGAGAGTGAGAGAGAGACAAGAAAAATAATTAGGGGGGAGAAACGGGTTTTTTTTTTGTTAAGGGGGGGTATATTTGGGGAATAAGGGGGGAAAGTTTCCGCATTTTTTTTAATTTTTTTTAAGTTAACCATCGACAACGGTTGTAAAATACAACCGATGTCTATAAAACAAAGACATCGGTTATATAGAAAACCGATGTCTAACTAATGTTTTTCATTTTTGAAAAATAAGTATAGACATCGGTTATTTTCTGGACCGATCTCTAAAACAATAAGTAACATCGGTTTTAAAATAACCGATGTCTAAATGAACTTTAACATCGGTCGTCTGAGCAACCGATGTCTAAGGACCGATGTCTATTGACAGAATTCTAGTAGTGAATAAGCAACCGATGTCTTTGAAGCGATGTCTATTCTACTTTTTCTAGTAGTGATATATATCGGGACTTAATGAAATATCTCGTAACTTCATTCTTTATAATTATATTTCAAAGATTAAATCTATTCAAGTCTTATCTTGTCGTCTCATCTATGTGATGAACTTTTGAAACTGATTATACCTTGAACGGTGGTAGTTCAAGTAGTATTCGAAAAATATATAAGTATATTAGAGTATCTTGTAACTTCATCTTTTCAACTTATATCTGGTTAATGATTATCTTATGCATGACAAAGATTTTCAGAAAAAATGTTGAGACAATGTTAGATATATGAGATCACCTTGCAACGATATTTTTATACAATTATAAATTGGAACGTTGTGTATATTATGCATGGAAGAGGACTTCCAAGATTTTGAAAAGTATATATACATATATACAGGATATTTTGCGACTTGGTCACGTTAAGATATCAAACATGGTTCATTTCTTCTTGACCAAGACTTTCATTAGTATTATTAGAATGCTCATATATTGTTAATTATTATATATATTATTTCGGTGGGCTTGTTGCTCACCCTTGATTTCTTCTTTCATCACACAACAACAGATAGACAAGATGAACAGGACCAAGCTCCCAATTCGCAAGCGGATAGGAAATGTTCCGCAGTTTCCTGTAGGCGTTGATGCCGCTGTAGCTGAGGTAGGATCTACCAATAGGCTAGGGTTTCAATTGTTGATGTACCAGACTTATATATATTTATGAATTGTAATAATGGCAAAGAATATGTAAATTTATTCAGAAACCCTTTTAAGGTATAATGACTTATAATTGTGGAATAAAATGACTTGTGTTATTTTTGGTATTAATCTCTAAGACTATAACTTGGTGTGTGTGTGTATATTGTGGGGTCGCAGTATGCAGTAGTTGGTTGTATATTAAGATTAAGTGTTATTAAGGGAAATGGAACTCGTGACAACCCGGATCCCCGACCCCAAATTTGGGGGTGTTACATATAAGACTTAAAGAAATACAAGTGTCTCTAGCATGCAAATCAATCCAATAAGACTCAATATTACTAAATATGACATCACTACACTAGCATCAATATCATAAGTCAATCGAAATATTATCCAAGGTTTCATGTTATAATGCAAATGCATGAAACTACATGAACAAAATATTATAAAACTACAAAAAATAAAATAAATAAAAAAGTACATGGAAAAATATGCAACTGTATGAAATAAAACTATCATGAATATGTAACTATATGAGACTCACACACTATATTCCTTCAACTACTACCTCCAAACTTAAAACATTCACTGTCCTCAGTGAAGGTAATAGTAAGGAATCAGGCATACCTACTGTGAATCAGAATCCTCACCCTCAACGGGTGGAGCGTCAGGCATGTCCGGATGCGGATACACGGAATCCTCACCAAATATTGGCCACTGAATGTCAACACCGGTGGCTCTGAAAGCTGTCCTAAGTGCCTGGATGAGATCGTGTGCAAACCGACTATGGATGTCGTGCATCGCATCCATCCTCCTCGCGAGATGCCTATACTGCGTCGAACTCAAAACAGCCCCCATCTCTACTCCTACTGCCTCCTGCTGCTGCTGCTACGAGGAACCAGCCTCCTCCCCATACTGAGCTCTCCAAGCTGCTCGGCGGGAATGCTGAGAACCTCCTGTAGTAGCAGCCTCCATGGGCACACCACCTGGCAGATGATCATATGAATAACCAAGGCCTTTAGGATCGGGCTTCCCTTCATACCACTCCTGTATGCTCTGCAGCGTAGAACTATCAATAGGAGCACTGGGAAGCTGCAGCTGCTCATGTGCTGAAAAATGAACGCCAACTGCCATACACAACTTCGTCACAATAGATGTATACAGAATAGCACCTGCACTACGTCCCCTCAAGAATCTCAGAATCTCCTGATATATCACCATCCCCAAGTCAATATCACCCTGCAGAATACCCCACCACAGACGAACACGCTCTACCGTAATCTAATGCACATGCGAAGATGGCATAATGTTAGCACAAATAAACGAGTTCCAAAACCGTGCAAACTTGTTCATGCATGATGTAGGGAATGTGGAGTAATCAGTAGTGCCCCTCTTGAACTTCCAATGAGTCTCAGGCACAAAGAGAGTAGCAACGATAAAATCCAAATCAAAGTCCTCCAGAGTCTTATCGTTCCAAGTGTCCTGACCCACCTTCCTTGCGGGCTGCTCAATCACCGCCCTGATAGCATCAGTACTGTACTCTACAGTCCTCCCGCTCACCATCGTGAAGCCATTCTTCTCCGCCTTAGCATTTGCATAGAACTCCTGTACAAACTCATGGGCACAGTAGCGGGCGCCTCACAAAAAGAAACCCAGCCCATCTCGAGAATCATCTCTAACAACTTACCATCCTTCCCTGATGGCAAAAAACCTCGCTCCTTAGCAATAGGCTTCGAGAGAAGCCTAGTGTACTCCTCCTTAGCCTTAGGAGTAGAAAACCTGGGCCTCACACCGCCAGCAGATGTAGAATCCGTGGTGCTGCTTCCAACTTATGTTCTCTGTCGCTTGGGTGCCACCAGGTTTGAAGAAGAGAGAATAAAATTTTAAGTATTTAGATAGAATTTGTGTTTGAGAGTTTGAGAATTTGTGGATAAGTTTTGTGTAAGTGTATGTATTTATAGGTGGAGAGGTGTAAATTCTATAAGGAATAGAAGTGGGAATTAATTATGGGAATCGTGGGAATAATGTAATTGATTAGGAGAGGGAATTATGGGATGTGGAAGAGTAAAAATCGGGTTGGAATTGATTTTTAGTTAAAAATCCCGATTTTCTCTTAAAACTTCCATTTTTTTGTTTTTTTTGTTAGGGACCCGGCGCGGGTGTGCGCTAGGACATTGCGGGCGCGCTCACTCTCTGGAAAACTGGCGCGTGCGCGCGCTTGCTTACTGGAAAAACGGCCCGGGTGCGCGCTTGGTCAGCGCTGACGCGCCCAGCTTCTGAAGTTGGCCCCGAATTTTTTTCTTTTTCTGAATTTTTTTTGTGTTTTTCTCCTTTCTTCTTGCTTCTTCTACCTACTAATATACAACATACTTGGGTTGCCTCCTAAGAAGCGCTTCTTTTATGTCGCTAGCTCGATGTCGAATCTCGAGATCAAATAGATAATAAAAAGGCACTAACCACCTCGCAGTGTGCCATATCACCATAGTTATGCTTCAACCTCTGACCATTTACCTTAAATGCTTGGCCCAGATCATTCTAAAAAATTTCCACCGCTCCATGTGGAAACATAATTTTGACAATTAACGACCCTGAACATCTTAACTTCAACTTTCCAGGAAAAAGACGGAGACGAGAGTTGAACAAAAGAACTTGTCGCCCCGGCACAAATGACTTGAGCACTAAACCCTGATCGTGCCACCTCTTGACTTTCTCCTTATACATTTTGTTGTTCTGATAACCTTGAAGTCAAAACTTGTTGAGTTCATTCAATTAAAGCATCCTCATCTTTCTAGCTGCCTCCAAGTCCAGATTCAACTCATACCATAGACCAACTGGTACGGTGACATTCCCAATGGAGTCTTATATGCTGTTCTATATGCCTAAACAACTTCATCAAGCTTCAAAGACCAATCTTTTATTGATGGACACACCACTTTCTCCAAAATGCATTTGATCTCTCTGTTAGATACCTCATCTTGACCATTTTCTAGAGGATGGTAAGCCGTGGCAATGTGATGATTCACATTATACCTTTTCATCATAGCAGTGAACTTGCGATTGCAAAAATGCAACCCCTCATTGAAGGGTTTTTAGCACATAAACGCAGGAAAAACGTAAATTTAAATCTTAAAAAAACTGAAACCCTCCGCAGGATCCATGCGAAAAATAATATTTAATTCATAGTTCAGTATGTTTACCTTAAGAAGCTTTACATTAATGGAAAGATGAAGGTCTTTAATGGCGATCAAAAAACGATGAACAGAGATCCTTAGCAGCTGCTCCTCAAGTGTGAAGCACTCCACCGGTATCCACCAAGAAAACGATGTAATGAAGGAGGAGAAGATGGAGAGAATTAGGGTCTATAATAGTATATTTATAGGAAAAATTTTCAGCCGAAATTTTTCCCATAAAATATTATTATTATTAACCCTTTATTATTCTCACTAATAATTAAAACACCTTTTAATTATTAATCATTTTTCTAAACTCTTTAGAAATAATTCTCTCACTTGATTTAATTTCCAAAAATTAAATTCTTAATTAATAATATTAAGAACCTTTTCTTAATTAATTTATAATCAATTAAACCTCATTTAATCAATTATTAAATTTTCCAATTAATTATTTATTTCATAAATAAATAATTATCAGCCATTATTAATTAATTCCTCCACCATTAAATCAGTCTCTTTTATTGTGTGACCCTGTAGGTTCAATATTAAGCCGGTAGTAGAAATAAATATTAATAAAACTATTTTATCATTATTTATATAAATTCTCCAATTCATTAAATATGATTAATTAATTAATTATATTTATTCTACATCGTGAGGGATACTTCTCAGCATATCGCGACTATCCGGATAATACGAATTCACTGCTTAGAATACCAAGAACCTATTCAGTGAGTAGTTACCGTACAATCAATTCCTTCTACCCTGCAATGTCACGATTAAAAACAAGGCATGGAACTTTTGTCAAGCCTATCTTATTTAATCACTTGCTTTCCCATTCAATATGCTTAGTTTTATTTAATGTAAATTAGAAACTCCTTTCTAATTTCATTCACTCTGGCCAGAGATACCTGAACTAGCATAAGTGGATCAGCATTGAACATTCTCTTCATTCACTGGAAGGGGTAGATCCTTTATTGATCATACACTATCTTCGTGTACAAATTCCTATACCCAGTAGAGCCCTTATAATTGTCCCTTGAGACTAAGAACTAAACCAAAGCATAGTTCAGTGTATACAAGATGACTATGATGACCTCAAGTCTGAGGATACTTATACAACTATCACTATGTGAACAACTGCTGACACGTGTGAACTCCATCAGTTGTTCAGCTGTGTGAGTCATGTTTAGTGAACTTATTCTATAATAAGCACCTACATACTAGCTATAGTGTCACCACACAAATGTCTATGAGAACAGACATCCTTCATAATGAAGCAAGCATAGTATGTATCGATCTTTGCGGATTATTAATTACCAGTTAGTAATCCTACGACCAGGAACTATTTAAGTTTAGAGTTATCATCTTTTAGGTCTCATTATTATGATCTCATCACAATCCATAAAAAGCTTTACTCTAAATTGTGGTATATCTTATTTAAACATTTAAATAGATAGAGCCCGTAATAAAAACAAAACAAGTCTTTTATTAATATCAATGAAATCAAAACAGATTATATAAAAGTTATTCCTAAATCCTCATACATGATTGGACTTAGGACATATCTCTTTCACTCATCACTGATTATGACTCTTGGAGTTCCAAACCTTGTGAATATCTGCTTGTGAAGAAAATTAAGCACCACTTTCACATCGTTCGTTGGCAACGCCTTAACTTCAACCCATTTCGACACGTAATGAACCGCCAACAAGATATACAAATTGTTACCAGATGAGACAAATGGCCCCGTGAAGTCAATTCCCCAAACATCGAAGACCTCAACCTCGAGAAGCACATTAAGAGGCATCTCATCCCTCTTAGACATATTACCCACACGTTGACATCGATCATATTTCAAAACAAACTGATGAGCATCTTTAAACAAGGTTGGCCAAAAGAAACCTGTTTGAAGAATAAAAGTTGTTTTTTCTCCACTATAATGTCCTCCATAAGCCGTCGAGTGGAAATCTCGCAAGATCCCCCTGTTTCGCTGTAAGGAATAAATATCCTGATGATTTGGTCAGCTCCTTGTCGAAAAAGAAACAGCTCATCCCATATTTACCACTTCACGTCATGTAGAAACTTCTTTCTTTGAGCATAGGATAAGTCGGGAGGTATGATATTACTCACAAGGTAGTTCACAATGTCTGCAAACCACGGTTTTTCCTCTTGCACCCCAAACAGCTGCTCATCGAGAAAAGACTCATTAATCAATGTCTTATCAAATGAAGTAGCATTAGGATTTTCTAAACGCGAGAGATGATCAGCGACTTGATTCTCAGTTCCTTTTATGTCCTTGATCTATAGTTCAAATTCTTGGAGCAAAAGAACCTATCTAATTAATCTAGGCTTCGAGTCCTTCTTTGAGACGATATATCGAATTGCAATGTGATCAGTGAAAACTGTCACCTTAGTCCCAAGTTGATAAGATCGAAATTTCTCAAAACCATAGACAATAGCTAAAAGCTCTTTCTCCATAGTAGTATAATTCAGTTGAGCACCATTTAGGGTCTTACTAGTATAGTAGACCACATGAAATATGTTGTTCTTCCTCTGCCCAAGAACTGCTCCAACTGCATAGTCACTTGCATCGCACATCATCTCAAAAGGCTCATTCCAATCAGGTGCAGTTATGGCTGGTGCCGTGATTAAAATTTTCTTCAATGTCTTAAAAGCTGCAAGGCACTCATCATCAAACTTGAAAGGAACATCTTTCTCTAACAGACTGCACCAAGGCTTTGAAATTTTTGAGAAATATTTGATGAAACGCCAGTAGAAACCCGCATGACCAAGAAAACTGCGAATTCCCTTAACAGAAATAGGTGGTGGAAGATTCTCAATGACCCCCACCTTGGCCTTGTCCACCTCTAGACCTTTCCTAGAAACCTTGTGCCCGAGAATAATGTCGTGACGCACCATAGAGTGACATTTCTCCCAATTGAGAACCATATTGGTCTCAACATGCCTTTTGAGAACATGTGCAAGATTTTGCAAGCATTCATCAAAAGAATCGCCAAAGACAGAGAAGTCGTCCATGAACACCTCCACATTCTGGCCAATCATGTCAGAAAAGATGGCCATCATACATCTTTGAAATATGGCTGGTGCACTACACAGACCAAAAGAAAATCGTCTGAAGGCGAAAGTACCAAATGGACAAGTGAAGGTACTTTTTTTCCTGATCTTCTGGAATGATACAAATCTGATTATAACCCAAATAGCCATCCATAAGACAATAGTACTCATGACCAGCCAATCTGTCGAGTATTTGATCAATGAAGGGCAAAAGGAAGTGATCCTTCCTAGTGGCTTTGTTCAGCTTCCTGTAGTCCATGCAAACTCTCCACCCCGTGACTGTCCCTGTAGGAATAAGCTGATTCTTCTCATTTGCTACCACAATAATTCCACCTTTCTTTGGCACACATTGAACCGAGCTTACCCATGAACTGTTAGATATAGCGTAGATGATCCCTGCATCTAGCCACTTAAGAATTTACTTCTTTACTACTTCCTTCATGATAGGATTAAGTCTTCTTTGCTGCTCGACCGTAGGCTTGCTACCTTCTTCTAGCAGAATTTTATGCATGCAATCAGAAGGGCCGATTCCCTTGATATCTGCTACAGTCCATCCAATTACCGATTTGAACTCTCTCAGAATCCTCAAAAGTTTTTCCTCATCACTACCTGAAAGGTCAGATGCTATAATAACAGGCAAAGTAAATACATCACCTAAGAACGCATACCTCAAATGCTCAGGTAAAGGCTTAAGCTCAAGAGTGAGAGTTTCCTCAATAGATGGCTTGAGGTGTTTATGAGTTTTTTTCAATTCCTCCATTCCAAGAGATTCAAAAGGCATATCTATCTTCCTTTTCCAGGGAGAAGCATTCAAATATTGCTATTGTTCTTCACCTTCGTCATCTTCACTATTTGAATTCCCCAACAAGGATTTCTCTAAGGCATCGAACCTTAGCAAGTGATCAAGTTCCGATGTAACCACTGAATCGACCAACTCCACCTTTAAGCAGTCCTCATTATCAGTAGGAAACTTCATAGCATTGAACACATTAAAAGTAACATCCTGATACAGAAGTCACATTATGAGCTCACCCTTCTGCACATCTATCAAGGTTCGGCCAGTCGCCAAGAAAGGTCTCCCCAAGATTATGGGAATCTTCTTATCCTCCTCGAAATCAAGAATGACGAAATCAGCAGAGAAGATGAGTTTATCAACCTTGACCAAGACATCCTCCACAATACCACACGGATATGTAATAGAACGATCGGCCAACTGCAAGGTCATATAAGTCGGTTTTGGATCTAGTAAGTCCAACTGCTTGAAGATTGACAAGGGCATCAGATTGATGCTAGATCCCAAGTCACATAAGCATCTGTCAAAAGATACTTTTCCAATAGTACATGGAATAGTGAAGCTTCCTGGATCTTTAAGCTTCAGAGGCAACTTTTGTTGCAGCACATCATTGTATTCCTCCGTGAGAGCGACTGTCTCTAAATCATCTAGCTTCACCTTCTGGGAGAGAATACCTTTTATAAACTTTGCATAACTAGGCATCTGCTCAAGAGCCTCGGTGAAAGGTATGTTGATATGAAGTTTCTTGAACACCTCTAGAAAATTCTCAAATTAATTGTCCAACTTTTTCTTCTCTAGCCGCTTGGGAAAAGGCGGTGGAGGATAGATCTATTTCTCCCCTGTATTAACCTCAGGCGGAGTGTGCTCAACAGTAGTCTTCCTTGGTTCCACTTATTTATCCTGTTTCTCTAATTATTTCTCATCCTCAGCTTCTTCAATCAACTCATGTGTTTGTTCGGGATTCGCAACCTTTCCAGACCTTAAAGTGATTGCCTTTACATGTTCTTTAGCTTCCCTCTGTCCTGGAACTTCAGCGTCACTAGGTAGTGTACCAGGATGATGATTTAGCAAGGCATTGGCAATTTTCTCAATTTGATTTTCCATGGTCTTGATAGAAACAGCTTGACTCTTACACATAAGCTTCAACTCCTCTAATTCAGATTTTTCATTGGCTTGTTGCAGCTGGAGTTGCTGTCTAGGTGCATACTGTGGTTGCTGAAAACCAGGGGGTTGTACTGCTTAGCTGGGTACTGCTGATAAGGCTGTTGAACCGCATTCTGAGCATTACTCCAACTGAAATTAGGATAATTGTGGTTGTTGGGATGATAGGTGAATGGTACTAGTTGCTGCGATTGCTGGAAGTTGCTCACGAAATAAGCTGATTTACTAGGAATTGTGTACTGATCAGTCTCATGGGCACCAGCACAAAATTCACAGACACTGGCGATTTGATTAACTCCATAATTAGCCAAAGTGTCCACCTTCATCGTCAAAGCCTTAAGTTGGGTAGCGATAACAGTTGCTACATCCAACTCCAGAATTCCTGTGACTTTCCCCTGAGTCAGTCTCTGGGAATGATTTTGGTACTCATTAGAAGCCATCAGTTCAATAAGTTCAAAAGCTTCATTGTAGCTCTTAGTCCACAAGGCTCCTCCCGATGCTGCATCAAGCATGGGCCTAGAAGTAACACCCAATCCATTATAGAAATAATTAATAATCATCCAATCAGGCATTCATGGTGTGGGCACTTCCTTAGCATCTCCTTATATCGATCCCAATCCTCACACAGAGATTCCCCAATTTGCTGCGCAAACTGGGTAACAGCATTCCTGATTGCAGCAGTCTTCACCATGAGGAAGAATATAGTGAGAAACTTTTGCGCGAGATCCTCCCAAGTGGTGATAGATCCTGCTGGTCGAGAGTGTAACCAGCACTTAGCCTTGTCCCTCAGAGAGAATGGGAAAAGGTGTAGCTTGATAGCGTCTTCAGTCACATCATTAAATTTAAAAGTGTCGCAGATCTCGATGAAATACCTGATGTGCATGTTGGGGTCTTCAGTAGGAGAACCCCCAAATTGAACTGAGTTATGTATGATCTGAATCGTGCTTGACTAGATCTAATAGTGTTAGCCCTAATGGCCGGTCTGATGATGCTTGACTGAATGTCATTAATCTTAAGCTGAGAATAGTTCATCCAAGCCTTCAGATTTTCTTCTTGATCTCCCATCGCTACTACAACTGGTTCTTCAACTTTCTCTTCTTTCTCTACCTTCTTTTCTTCCTCCAAAGCTTCCTTATGAACTACCACAACTTCTTCCTCTGCTTTATCCAGTGTTCTCTTACGAGTACGTGAACGCGTATACATACACCCTCGCTAGAGTACCGGAAATAAGACAAGGAAACAGATAAGTAACAATGTCCGAGTCAATGAACTTTAACGACTACTGATGGAAAGCACATAAACTATCAATTAACACTGCAGTCCCAGCAGCGATGCCAAAAGTTGTTAGTCGCTAAACATGCGCTAATAATACACGCAAGTATACGAGTTCGCAAATAGTATAGAATCTTTTCTAGTTCGTTCCCATAGAGACTGTAGTGGTTAACTAATTAATTCACGCACTTAAGCAACAATGTATGGTTATTATTTAATGCTAAGACGATGACAATTTGAGGTTGTTTATAACTAAGAATTAACTAATGATTATAACTACGAGAATAAGATTGATTGAATTAATATATATGACAAACATGGGATTTTAAGTTCATTAAATACTTCATTTAATAGCCTTACTGTTTTTAACCTTAACATGCAATGGTGATGACACTAATCAGACAACACGAAACTAATAGACGCCAAATTTCGTTGCACGAGTACCATACTATCAGACATCCAGAAAAGAGATAGAAGCTGAATAAACACCAATTATATTGAGACCCTATATGTCTATAGAATTTGACAACATAACGATTTAAGCACAAGTTATCTATCTTGATTACATAGGGCAAGTAAGATGGTTAAGATTACCTACGAATCATGCATATCGAATACATGAAGCTATGTTAGCATGGCAAGTTCTAAATCTATAAATTCACTTTCACTTCATTAAGAACTAACACAATATCTTATAAGTTTGTGACGCTCATAAAACCAATACGCACATCCAATACTAGGATATCATACAATCACTACATACTAAGGCATCAAACAATTCACCTAAAGAAATCCATAAATAAATCCGCTAGAATACCATGATAACGATTAGCCCATAATCGGACTCATCATCAACGTGAGTTCCAATGAAAGCATGGTATATATAACATAGTCTTTATAACGAATAAATAAAACCAAGTACAAAAAAAGATTAAGGTTCACAAATAAGAGAACTAGGATCTAAATACAACTTAAAACAAAGGTTCATAAGTAAAAACAAGATCTTCTTCGTCTTCATTTAGTCGTGCTAAATCGGTCTTCTTACGCTCTCCTTGATATGTCTCTGGCTTGATTACATATTAAAAATGACCTAGAGTTGTTTATATAGCAGCCCCATCCAGCATAAAAGTCTCTAAATTTGAATTAGAGTAGAATCAGAATTCTGCATCCCAACATGACGCGGCCGCGCGCTTGATTAGCGCGGGCGCGCTGGGATTCTTTACTTTGGCGCGGGCGCACGCTTGATCAGCGCGGGCGCGCTGGGCTTCTGCCAAAACTGTCTTCTTTATTTTTCTTGCAGCTTCAAGCCGACTTTCAACGAGCTTTTATTCCATCACCACCTTGCACCAAATTAGCACCAAAATAATGCTATTGCACCTGATTACCAAGATAATGCTTGAAATGTAAAAACACTCGAACATACGTTAAAACACTTAACAACTTGAGTACAAAGGCATCAATTTAAAGCTTATTAGAAGCATTATAAAGTGTCATAAATGCCAAACAACATATGCAGCCAATCCCAATTTCAAATTCTATCAAATGGATGTCAAAAGTGCCTTTCTGAATGGAGATTTGGAGGAGGAAGTTTATGTCAGTCAGCCTCCTGGTTTTGTAGATCCAAATTTTCCAGAATATGTCTACTATCTTTTAAAAGCACTTTATGGACCAAAGCAAGAACCTAGAGCCTGTATGATAATTTGTCAAAGTTTCTCTTTGAAAATCATTTCACCAGAGGAACTATTGATAAAACTTTATTCTTTAGAAATATTAATGGCTCTAGTATACTTGTTCAAATTTATGTAGATGATATTATATTTGGCTCTACATATGAAAAACTTTTTAAAACGTTTGCCAAATTGATGTAAAGTAAATATGAAATGAGCACGATGGGAGAACTAACTTACGTTCTTGGTTTACAAGTTAAGCAAGTTAGTGATGGAATATTCATAAGTCAAACAAAATATTTTTATGATCTTTTGAAGAAGTTTGACTTAATGGATTGCACAACTGCAAAAACTCCCATGGCCACTGTAACCAAACTTGAATTAAATACTTCTGAAAACTCTGTGGATATTTTAAGTTATAGAGGCATTGTTGGTTCACTTTTATATTTAACAGCCAGTAAGCCAGATATAATATTTTCTACCTATCTTTGTGCTAGATTTCAGGCTGATCCTAGAGAATCTCATTTAATAGCTATTAAGAGAATTTTCAGATATCTCAAAGGAACACCAAAATTTGGCATTTGATATCCTAGAGATTTTGGTTTCGATCTAACTGGTTATTCAGATGCAGATTATGCAAGTTGTAAAATTGATAGAGAAAGTACAACAAGAACCTGTCAATTTCTAGGAAACAAGCTAGTATCCTGGTTCAGTAAAAAACAAAATTCAGTTTCTACTTCAATTGCTGAAGCAAAATATATTGTTTCTGGTAACTGTTGTGCACCGATTTTATGGATGAAAAATCATCCGTTGGACTATGGTCTACAGGTGAATAAGATTCCTATTTTCTGTGATAACACAAGTGCCATTGCAATCACTGAAAATCCAGTATAACTTTCAAGGACCAAGCACATTGACATCAAGTACCATTTTATTAGAGAACATGTTATGAATGGTACTGTGAAACTTCATTTTGTTCCAAGTGAGAAGCAACTTGCAGACATCTTTACCAAACCACTTGATGAATCCACCTTTACTAGGTTGGTAAGTGAGTTAGGTATGCTTAACTACTCTTAATTTATTTTGATGTCTAAGCAAATTAAAATGCAGCCAGAATGAAAATTGATATTTTTTGTCAAAGATAAAATTTTGGCCGTCAGAATTTATATCTCGATGGATGTTCATTATGTTAGGGATTCGGGCATATCAACGCTGCGGAAAATCAAAAACTTCGAATCCCTACCTCAGGATCTATGTATAATGAATGGATGATTATGGAGAATAGGATCATGTACCTTAATAAAGCTTCCCTTCTTAATATGATGAATGTTCTGATCTTGATGAACCCTAGTAGCCCTCCTTGCGAAGATTTATTCTCCAAAGATATCCACACGAACATCCGATCATCCAACGATCACCGGCGCCGGTACTAGCCGATATGGTTGCCTCATCTCTCTCTCTATCTCTCTCTCTAGCCTCTCTTAGATGTAGAGCTGCTAGGATTTTTCTCTAAAACGTGATGCAACTTCTAACCCTAAAATTATACATCTTAATGTATATATAGGGGATAGAGAATTAGGGCCTAACCCTAAACCTAAAGGGCTTCTAAAAAGACCCCTTCTGTTTTGGGTTTATATTATTATTAAATTTGAATTCTAATATATTTATAATTAATCAAGTCTCACTTAATTAATTTAATAATTAAATTTGAATAAATAGTAATAAAATATTTAAATTCATAATTTAAATAGTACTCCATTTAAATGTTTTTTTTGTGTGACATTTTAGGTTATTATTACGTTGGTAATAATTATATTTTCGAATAATAAAATTATTAACAATGAGTGACATCTAGTAATACATCATTGCTCCCAAGTAATAATAATAATTGGTGATTCAATTAAACTTTTCGTGAATAATGTACAATGTAATATAATCCCTTTAGCCTTATATTATAGATCAAACTCGAGGCATGCATTGTGTCATCCTCTGCAAGCGTTTAATCCTTCTTTCCTTGATCAATGAGTAAACTATTAAATAAATCATTATTTTGAGAACGACCATGCATTTTATAGTCTTACTCAATCAAGAGGCCAATAATATCACTCATTTAATATAGGAGGGCTAAATCCCATCTAGATCATTCATATTTCTCATACGATTTATAATATACCCAATGTCTACTTTTATGATTACCCGGTCAAGGATAACGTTCAATAGTATCAAAGTATATTAATTCTCATATAGAAATATAATGCTTTAAGGTTTAAGGACCAATACATCATTATCACTGTGAGATTAACTTATTACACCTTAAACATGTAGCACTACTAGAAATAGTAGATACGACATCAGTGCTTAGACATCGGCATGTAATGCACCCGATGTTAAAATGCAGTTTAACATCGGTTTTGTAAAGAGCGATGTTGAATACAAATACTAACATCGGTTTCACTTAGTAGCCGTTGTCTATGTTCAGAAATTAAAAAGGCCATAAATATGCTTTTAACTTTGACATCGGTTGATTTTGTTAACCGTTGTCTATGGCCTTTTAAAAAAAAATAAAAATTACTTGTCTTTTTTTCCCCCGATTTCGGTATATTTCCCCCCTTTAATTTTAACAAAAATTTCACTAACCTTATTCCCCCCTTTTCCAAAATAACTCCCGACCCCCATCTCTCCCCGACCATCATCTCTCTCATCTCTCTCACCTCTCATATCTCTCTCATCTCTCCCCTACTTCTCTCTTAGTCTTCTTACCTCTCATCTCATCTCTCATCTTCTCACCATCTCTTCTCTCTTTTCGCCGAAACCCTAATTTTAGCCCCAATTCTAATTCAAGATTTGGAGCTTCAAATTAGAGCAAACTAAACTTCACATACTGTATGTGAACACACACTTACTTCTTTATTACATACACATCTCTGCACTCCCCTCTCTCCTCTTTCTTACACATATGGGCACCCTTATTTTAGGGGTTTTTCAAATATTTCTCGCTTTCTCAGGGCTGGTTTCAAAATTAGGACATGTTTCAAGTTTGGGGCTTCATTCGCTTTCAATTTGGGCCTTTAGGGTTTGAATTGAGTTTAAGGTAATTCTATCGCTTGTGTTACATATGTTAATTTCTATATCTTATTGAATGTGTAATTTGATATGTTGGCTGATTTTGTGTTGAATTGTCTTTTTTGTTCATATGTATGGATGTTTGTGTTATCTATATTATTGATCTGAAGTTCTTCGTATTGTTCCGATTGATTGATTTTTCGTCTAAACGTTGTTGATTTAATTGAAAACTGCAAGTTTATCGAACTATTGTTGATCTAAAAGTGTCGATCTTGAGATACTTCTACTTAATTGATATTGCACAACAACTGTTTGTGAAAATTACTGAGAATTTTCTTATCAAAATGTGTTCTACTTCTGCTGTCGTCTACTTCTGCTGATGTTACTGGACTATTTCTCGTTACGAATTCCTGAAGATGGGATCATGACTCCGGAGCTATAACGGAGAGTAGAAAAATGATGTTTCTGGAATGACAGAGAAGGTAGATATATTAAAAGAATTGATGTGGCCAGTGTGCAGAAGGTTTGTGCTGGTTCTTCTGTTCTCTAAAAAGTATTTCGGCATTTCCTATGTACCAGTCTTGACTGCATATTTTTAATAAATGTTTACATTTCTGCTAATGTCTCACTAATATTTTGCATCCTTAGTATCAGATAAAACATTATACCATAAATATGTGCATTTTGAACTTGATGTTTTCAGGAAGGTGTAATTTTTAGGCTACCTCAGATTTTACAGAGTATGTGTACTTCATACTAGAATACAGTAGTAATTGATAAGCAAATAAACTAGAATATTGTGCCATTAGAGATTTCTAATATTTGTTGATGTGGGTTGAATATGTCAAGTGCAAACAAAAAGTAGTAGCGTTTTTGTTTTCATTTTCCTGACAAGTTCTTACAGTCATTGTCTACTTGCTCCAGGCCTTAAATGGAAAGCCAGCTCCAAAATTGTAGTTTAAAATATTTTGAGGAAAATATACTGTACCTTCGATTAAGTGACCTGGTGTTACAAAGTTATTACTATTTTATTCCAATTAGGCTTCAGATTCTCTCATTAAGCTTCTGCCAGATCACTTCCCTACAGGTGCTGATATTGCTTCAAAACTTCATAAACTGCATCACTCTCCAAAAATTTGGCCCTTCAGCAAATATTGGAAGAGTGCGGGATTGATCTGGAAGCATCAAATTCTAAAGGCTCTCTGAATGTTTGACAACACAGAGTTTTGATATTTGCTCAGCACAAGGTAAATTATGTTTACAAGTTCCTGCCACTGAATCACTCAATTAATGTGCAATTTCCTAATTTTTTATGTATTGCTGATAATTTGCAGGCCTTTCTGGACATCATAGAAAATGACTTGTTTCATGCCCATATGAAGATGTGAGTTCTCTAATACTTCCAAGTGGTTTGTATGTCAATGTGTTATGTTGTGCAGTAAATGGAATTTTTTTAATTGTATTATATTAAAACTTGATAGAGTCAGCTAATTGTAGTTGATGTAGTTGTAAGTTGTATCTATACTATGTCCAAAAAGTAGCTAAATGTCTATTTTAGTTTTTCTTTAAATCTGGGCAACTACATTTGTTAAACCTTGTTAGTCCTGCAAAAACATGTGATATATTATTCAATATTCTCAATTTGAGCAGGTGATAAGAACATATTTGAATTTTCTGCGTGTACCCCCTTCGTGCATATAGATAACACCTTTAGCACAAATCTTCTCAGACCTATGAAAATTGACAGTTTATCACATTTGTCATGCATTACTTCAAATACTTATTTATAAAACATTCTTGTTCCTTAAAGATAATTCACAAATTTAGTGACGAACTTTATTATTGCAGCAAGAAAACTTACCAGTTTCTTGAAATAATAGAAGAAGAGATGTAGTTTTGTCTCCTGTAAGTTAGCCTCGTCCCTCAAAACTCAAGTTAAGCTGATCTTATGCCTAATTTTTATAATATGAAATTACCATATAAATGTAGTTAACTCAATTTTTAAAAGTCTACTTATATGTACAGGGTTTTCATGCATCTTCAATGGGAAGGGGAATTTCCAGTGGGTAGAGTGGAATGGAGGGAAAGCCAAACACATAATTGAAAATAGAAGTCATATATACACCCTGTTGTGTAAGCAGCACTTAACGACTTGTATTGAAAAAATATATGGACTAATCTTTGATAGCTTGAAGAAAGAGATTAGCCCATTCCCGAACTTGTTTATTCAAGTATGCGTTTTACTTAAATTTTTTTGGTCATGTATAAACTCTTGACAAGTCCTTAGTTAAAAGAGCCTGGATAATTAAGTTATTTTATTTTTATTGGTTGGGATGTTTATTTTAGACTTGGAATGTATGTCCGAATTGGTTGTTGGAATATTGTATGTTAAGAAATTTAGTATCAATGTAGTTTTATGTTTCTGTTGGATTTTTTGGTTGGATGTTGCATTGTTTGGTATTTTTTTGGTTGTGTAAATGCAATTGGTTCATGTGGCTGTAAAACAGGACCAGGATGGCGTGTAATTTACACCACATTAACATAACAATGGTAAATATAAACCGATATAAAAAATGTACAAAAGACATCATGTAAAATAATATTAACCAAAAAAGAACTAAAAACAGATGTGAAATAGTCATTTGACATCGGTTCTGAAAAGAAACTCAATGTATTTTAAGTCAAATAACATCAGTTAGAGAAATTGGCTGATGTTAAACAAAAAGATTTAACATCGGTTTCATGAAGAATACCCATGTCTTATCCATCATTTCACATTGGGGGCTAATTTAACCGATGTCTGATCAAACATTTCACATAGGACAACTAATCTAACCGATGCCTGATCTAGCATTTCACATCGGTTTTTTTGAAAGAATTTTAATAAATGGCTTTTAGAGCTTGTAGGTTTCATGTTTTAATGGATAAATATCTCATAATATACTCATATTGATCTAAAAATACTGTAATATAAGCTGAAATTTGTTGTAAAGACATCACATTTAATCTTAAAACCGATGTATAGCACTGTAATAGACATCAGCTGTTAACCGATGTCAAAGGCTGATGACATTTAACATCACACGCGAAGACATCGGTTCATATTTTTTTTAACATCGGTTCTGAACCGATGTCTAATCCCATATTTCTAGTAGTGTAGTATCTCACAACGGGTCAATCCAGCACCATGTATTTAATATATGTGCATGTGTTTTTGACTTTAGTATCACCATACCTATGATCAATGAGTTATGATCATCAGTCAACAAACACACTAGTCTCAACGTATTTATTATCGTCCCTTAATAATAATACTTGACTAGCACTAGTACAGAAAAGACCTAAGGCGTCGGTCAAAAAAGGCCTAAGGCGTCGGTTTTTTAGCGTAGTAAATGCAGGGGACGCTGTAGGTAAATGCCTACAGCATCGGTTAAATGGTCGACGCAAAAAACTGTTTAGCGTCGGTTAAATAACACACGCAGAAGGCAAGAAAACCGACGCTATAGTTTTACAAACAGTGTCGGTCAATTAAACAACCGATGCTAAATCTTAAACCTGTTGTGTCGGTCTTCTTAAAATGCCAACATTATTGTGCCTATCAATTGCGTCGGTCTTCTTAAAATGTCGACACTATTGTGCTTATCAATTGCGTCGGTCTCACTAAAATGCCGACGCTAAAAGTTGAAGAGCAAATGTGTCGGGTCCTAAAATGCCGACGCCTTAGGTCTATAATTTCATTTTTTTGCCTGATCAAATGTTTTTTCCTGATCAATTTTTTTGCATTTGTTTTTTCCTGATCATTTTTAACCTGTTTACTACACATATTTAAAACAGAGGTACACCCAAAAATTAAAAAAGGTTCACAAATTATATTAAAATAAATTTGGAATTGTTCATAATTTTAGTTTACAACCCAATATTTAAAAAAATTCACCCAAAACTAATGTTTTCATGACAAATCCCTCAGACTAACTCGATTCTTGATGATATCTAGACTCCTTGTAATTGTTTCGCACTCTCTTCTTGTATCTCCAAGTACCATGCCCTGAAAAAAGATGTTTATATTAGTACATAAAATCATATATGCAATAAATTATTCAACAAAACATGAATTAATGGCAATATTTATTGTGAACATGAATTAATGACATGTACTGAAAAAAATTACCTAACTATAGACATTCAAGAGTAAAAAATTGAGCCCAAATCTCTCGTATCTCGCTAATTTCCTTTCTACCATAGCTTCTAGAACCAAGACCCTACCAAAAATTTAACATACTTCAAATATTAGTACTTGATTTTAAAAATTGTAAACCAATATTTACGATATTTTAGTTTCCTTACCATTTTCCAATTCATGTTGGCATTTTTTTGAGAAAGCATGAAAATGTCATACATGTACCTCATCACGAAAAAACCGCATTATGTGCCTCCTTTTTGTTAGGGTCACTACACATAAACAAACAAGATTCATAAATAATAACTAAAAAGTGAGGAGCATATAATATAAGTGAAATAAATAAACCAAAGTAAGTTATACCTGAACCTCGGTGTGATGCCAAATAAACTCTTTTATGTTATTCTTCAATCCACCTTGAGGTACATATAATTTAAATGCCCTGTAAAATACGTATACTTTCATCTCATCACTTATAGGACTAGGTTCTATGTAGTAATTATACAACATGAAATTTGAAATTTTAACATACATTCGTGCAGGTGTGGTCAACCGTATCTTTCTTTCTTTTTTCAACGAATCAAACACGTATATAGCACTTTCATTGAGACAAAAAAGTAGCAACATCCAATGATCTCTACAATAAAAACATATATAATATATTAGCCGGAATATAATTATATAATATATATAGCATGACAATTACTATGATTTTATTCTTACTCTTGGATGTAAGGGGCTAGGATATAACGTTTATCCTTATTAGCAACCAAAAGACTTGTCATGTAATCAGTTGCTTCATCCTTGTGTTTTTGCTGCTCATGATAATGTGGTATTGCTAGTCTAGATGGCAACATGAATGCAAACTTATCGTCCTTCAATTGTTTGCATAACTTGCTAACATACCTACAAATATTATTTATCACAATATATGTGTTTGCTAATAGATTCTAAAGTGAATTAGGAAGAAAGACTGAGTCTTACTTTACAAACAGTTCCACAATGGGTATGTTTAACCAACTCATTTTCAAAAACTGATTGACATCTTCGAGTGTGATATATATTGGACCATCTCCATTTTCCTCAAAAACGAATGCATCAGATTTTTAAGAAG
Source organism: Apium graveolens (assembly GCF_009905375.1). Taxonomy (NCBI): domain Eukaryota; kingdom Viridiplantae; phylum Streptophyta; class Magnoliopsida; order Apiales; family Apiaceae; genus Apium; species Apium graveolens. The sequence continues at coordinate 18,324,623 of NC_133653.1, forward strand.
GGGGCCTCTTTTTGAGTAAGAAACTTAAACCTGCACAGTGATCACTCGAATTTATGTCATCACCAACTACTTGAGGGCTTTGCTTCAGGGGAGTCACCGACCCTTTACTTTCAACCTTTGATGACTTTTGAATTGGCGTCATCTCTTGGAGTTTTTTCTTTTCCAATATAGGATCCTAATCAAAGACATATTTATTGGGTTATATTTAATGGAAACTTTTCATAATTGAACCAAACAAGATATACATGTCCCAACATCACAAGGTCCTTCGGCCATTGAACAAAGCTACCAGCTGCATTTCCTATTGTCTCGTGTTCGTAACATGGAACAGGAAGTGGAGTAAGTTGGTATTCAGTTATAACATCATCAACTGATACTCTAACATTCTGAGGGGCAATCGGGTTATTATGGATCATCTCCCCCTAATTGGTTGGGAAAAGAGTCCCTCTAGCTGCAACAACTTTGCCTCTTTCTACATGTATTACACATAGCCGATAAAGTGTTGGAACCTTCAATATTCAAAAGAAATTTTCATTAGAAAGAGATTTTTATATCAGGTTGAAGTCATGTCTTTTGAGAGCACAAAATAATTCAGTCGTATAGTAAGTACTATATGTTTGATTCACTGGCCCCTGTGAATCTTAAGCAGGAACAACTTTTTTTGACGGGTTCAACCCAACTAATCAAGAGATTTAATAGTCCAAAATTCTGTTGACAGTACCTTGAGAAATAATCTTCCGGATCCACCGAGTGACAACTACTTCGAGCATTATCAACTTTTCGGGCACCAGCATCATTTACAAATTGATCAGCCTCGAGTGACACACCCATCTGCTTCAACTGATTGAAGATGCCTTCCAATTTTGAATTCATCATTTCCTCGCACTCTTTCTGAACTTTCTTTCTGATTTCTTCCGTAATGGTGGCCAATTCATCTGTCGATACAAGACCACTATGTCTCCTTGTCCCTGACTTAAATACATCTTTTATTTTCACGCCTCCACCAACGCCTCTAACACGTCCCCCGTGCTCTTTATTCCCAAGTGCACGTGCTGCACGTGCTAATAAGTCATCATGGCCTTGTGGAGTCCATGAACCTTCTGATGCTTGATTGTGTAAGTCATTCTGTGAAATAAATTCATTAGAAACACTTCATTTCACAAGGATACCCCTGCTGATTTTAAAAAGTATAGTGAATTACCATGGTCAGGCACACATCCTTTGTCTTCTTATTTGGAAAGTAATGACCACCTTGTCCATCAGCTATTGCACGTGCTCTAAGCCAATCAAAACCGCGTCCAGTACGCTCAGTTGATAGCATTGACAGATTGCTGCAATCAGGATCATAGAGAGAAGTGATGGGGTCATCAATAGACCACTTTGTTCTTTTTGAAGCATATCCACTAGGCCCCAGGTAATGAACATGTTCCTTATGTTTCTGACTTTCTTTTGCCTTTTCGCTTATTTCCTGTTTAATAAAGATAAAAAAGTTTCATGTTAGTCAAAATTAGTTAATTCAGATGAATATAAAAAAGATGACAATGATGAAGAAGAATGTGATGCTGGTGAAGAATTAGCTACAGTGATGAATTTAATTTACAATAGAAACTTGGACATTATATTCTGTTAGCTCAGTGTCAGCTTTTTATGACGTTGTGTTTATATCTACAGCAGGAGGAGCCATCGTTGAACCACCAACATTTCAATCTTATGAATCCAGTTTGAGTACGAATGGGGAAGAAACAACAGATGATACCACATCCAGTTCAGTTTTATATGTCAGACTTGTCTCAGTGCAGCAAATTCTACTTTCCGAAACTGTAATTTTGCAATCCCTTGTTTAATTTAATTATTTTTTATTGGCAATGTGAACTAGTAAACTGCATCTTTACAAGACTGGGTAATTACTAGGATTTTTCAGGTGGGTATAGACAAGATTTGTTGGATGAGAACTTCTCTGAGTTGCTTAACAGTTGCACTGATTCTCATTATCAGTAAGCCTTTTGTCAATAAGATATTTTACTAGGATTTAAGTTTGGATTTCAGGAACATATTTTACTAATTTCTAATACTATTTTGAGAATTTGTTACAGTAACCTAATTTCTAATAATTTAAGTTTTATTATTTTGAGAATATTATTTTTAATTTCTAATATATCCCTGTTTATGAATTTGTTACAGTAAACAATAAAGAAATTGCTCGAGAAAAAAGAGAGTTGCACTTTTAAAAGGTTAGATTTTATAAATAATTTTTTTCGGTGCATCATGACTTATAAGTAGATTATACTAGAGTTTTTAAAGAGAGTATTATGCTAACTAATCAAGTATATAAAAAAGATTAATCAAGTTGTTGTGATAATTAATGAATTTGAATAACACTTATTTGAGTTTATTTGTTTCTTTTATCTTTTTAAGTAGAGTTAAGTTTTGGTTAGTATATAGTTTTCACCTTAATAAATTTTTTTTCTCGTTTGCAGAATCTAGATGTGTTATACTTCTTTATAATTTATAATTTATTAGACATGCCTACTTTCAGGAATTGACATTGAATTACCTTAAACTCTGCAGTCTCACGTCTCTGTTTTAATGTTTTCCACGTGTCCTCGGTAATGAAGCTGTATATTTCACACGGATCCTTGCCTTCTCGAAAATAATTCTTAGTCAGCTTTCCCTTGAAATCTCTCCACTGCTTTCCTGCTCTTTCTAACACGTTCTTTTTCCGTGAATCATCCAATTTCCACCGGGTCTGAACATAATGAGTAAGTTATAAATTACTAATAGTTAAATATTAGCAAGCAGCCAAAGAATGTTAAATACAGTTGAAGTCAAATGCCTTATCGTCTTATTGTACCTTAATATCTTCCCATATTGCATCTTTCAAGCCTTGATTTAAAAGGTCCCAACTCTCGATATTTATATCAACTTGGAATCGAACCACTGATCCTACATAAGTCCTAAAATCTTTAAGCATATCCCCAATTGGCTAACCATATTCATTGAAAGAAATGCTACAATCCAAATTCTGTTTTGCGATCCTTCTTTTCAAGTCTTTGCACAACGTTGGACCTCTGCTTCTTTTCTTGACTAATTCTTCAGAACTTTGCTCCATGTCTTGCTCTCTGTCTTCCTCTCTGTTTTGCTCCCTCCTACCTTCATCTTGATCCATTAATCTTATACATGTAACATAATAGGTTAGGAAATGTAAGAGCTATTACATATGGTACATATGGTACATTAAGTTATTGCACCTGTAAGATCAAATATCATGTATAGCTGGGATTATTGCAACAGTGTCTAAAAAGCTGATAATTGATACCATTTGTTTCAGAAACCTATGAAAGTTGAACAATTTAAAGTAATTACTCGTATGTGAAAGACTGAAAGTTCTCTAACTCATTACTGGATATGGTCCAGAAAACTTCATTACTACTGAATCATTTCAATTTTGGATATTAACTATATTTTTCAATCTATGAGCAAATCTTTAGTTTTTTGACAGTTTTGCAGATCAAGGTTTGATATGCCATGTACAATCAAGGGACGCTGTTACAAAGTACTTCTGAGATGGATGGACTGTGACAGCTCGCACCTGTTGATGATTGCGTAAATGATTAAGGAAAAACAAATAAGTTCAAAGAAAGACTAATTTGATAGTATCAAATTATTACATTTCTAAATGATAATACAAACACATTACTTGTAATAGACTAAAAATAACTACTATAATGCCTATCTAGATAATCAACTCTGTAACATTTATAGTGCATGACAGTGCAAAACAGTTTAATGACACCAATAAATGAAGTTTGACTTACCTCTGCAGTGTGATGGTCTACTATATCTTTGCACTTATAGCTCCCTTTCTCAGACCTTTTCTACACACGAACAGTCTGCAAAAGAATCACCAGCTTATGCTCTAATCCAATATTAAAATACCAAGTCCAACTGTGCACATGGACAAAATGAGAACCAGTTCATCACTAAGACCAGTCCAGGCACATTATAAGGAAATTCTAATTACGTCGTATTACAAGCCCAAGTTAAAAATTACTACAAAGTTCATATAATTAAGAAGGGACGAACAGGAAAGAAAAAAAGAATTAACAACCTATTAGTATTTATTAGAACCAGAAAACTATGGCCATGTTATCAAAATTTATATAAGTAGAACTACAAGTTCACACATAAGTAAAATATATAGCAATCGAGTTTCTAGTACATCAGTGTCTTCATCTGGCAATAGTATTCGATTAACAAACTTTGGTATGGTATAATATTCACATTAAGTAAAAGTGAGTCTAGAAAGGAATATCAGCTTCTATTCACCAGGCAATATTTTTTCAGGACTTGCAGGTTGGAAATGTTGAACTTAACGTTTTAAAGTAGAATTACTTAAAAAAAAATCAACACTTCTGCACACACTTTGTGTCCACTAAATGAATAAATTGAAGATGAATTTGTCAGAGTTCTTCTGTTCTTCTGTTCTTAATTATAGGGTAGAAAATTACCTTCATTGGCATGAAGGTATTTCAAATCATTATTGATGATCAATCCATACCCCTTCGTTATGGTCATTGCATGCATAACTTATATCTGTACTATCTTCTATAGATGTGGTTTGTAGGCCAATTGAGAAAGGGGGGTTCTCGTCAAATTGATTATACTCTTCCTCATCTTCGACATTATCAACTCCAATAATACGTCGCTTACCTTGAAGAACAATTGACCACCTCACATCAGCCAGGTCTCGAATATAAAAAACTTGTTTGACCTGTGTTGCAAGTATAAATGGATCGTCCTCATGACCAAACCGATTGAAGTCAACCAAAGTGAAACCTGACTCATCTACTCAAACACCACGATGGATATCAAACCATTTATATTTAAATAGTGCAACTTTGAAATCTTTGTAATCAATCTCCCAGATTTCCTCAATCACCCCATAATAAGACTTTTTTACATCTCGTGATGCAATGGAATTGCCTCTTTCAAATTCTGTTGAAAAAGCTTCTACAGATATTCCACTATTTTGCACGGTGCTCTTATTATCTTGATGTTGTGTGTAGAAACTGTACCCATTTACATCATATCCTTGAAAAGAACTCAGTGGCATGTTTGGGCCATAAGCTAACCACTTCAGAGTATTGGAAACTGTTGAAGGACTTTTTGAATATTGAGACATCACTCGATCTTTAAACCATTTCACAAAAGATCGATTATGTTCATTTGTAACCCACTTGCCACCCTTAGAGGGATTCTTTCGTCGAATCTCCAGTATGTGCTCTTGTAAGTAAGGATTAACTTCTGTCATGTGTTGTAGAACAAAGAGATGGGCTCTATCAAGCATTTCAACACCGGGAGTGATCATTTTATGTCCTACTGTACCCTGACCGTCAAGTCCACCTTCATGACGAGATCTCGGAATTCCAAATGGATCAGTAGATGCTAGATAGTCCGTGCAAAATTCAATAGTCTCTTTAACCGAATACCCTTCAACTATGCTTGTTTCAGGATGATGCCGATTTCTCACATATGCTTTTAAAATGCATAGAAACCTCTCGAAAGGATACATTTGACGCACATACAAAGGACCACAAATTTTTATCTCTCTCACAAGATGAGTCACTAAATGCACCATAATGTCGAAGAATGAATGTAGGAAATACATTTCAAATTCACAAAGTGTGACTATAATATCAGCTTGCAATTTATCCAAAGTCAAGGGATCGATGACCTTGCTACATATAGCATTAAAGAAGAAGCACAATTTCGTGATAACCACTCTCACGTGCCTCGGCAATATGCCTCGAATTGTAACCGGTAGAAAATGTTGCATTAGCACGTGACAATCATGTGACTTCAAACCTAAAAGCTTCAAGTCTTTCATTGAGACGAGGTTTTTTGGATTTGAGGAATATCCAGATGGAACTTTGACACTTGATAAACACTCACAAAAGCTTATTTTCTCTTTCCTGGACAAAGTGTAACAAGCGGGAGGTAGATACGCACGTTTACCAGATTGTTGTGGTGCTAACTCAGCTCGTACACCCAGCTTTTGCAAGTCTAGCCTGGCTTTCATCCCATCCTTCATCTTACCAGGTATATTCAATAGTGTCCCAATAATACTTTCACAAACTTTTTTTTCAATATGCATAAAGTCAAGGCAATGTCTCACTTGCAAGTGTTCCCAATATGGTAGATCCCAAAATATAGATCTTTTCTTCCAAATACTATTCGGAGTTGGCTTTTCATACAGCTTCCCAAGAACAACATCAATGTCTTTAACTCGTTCAAAGACCTCCTTCCCGGTTAAAGGAAAATGAGCCACTCGAGTCTCCATAGTCCCATCAAAATCATTTTTCCTCTTACGATAAGGGTGAGTAAGTGGAAGAAACGTGCGATGACCCATATATACATTTTTTTGCAGTTCTTCAAACGAAGATCAATCTTAGCATCTTCACAAATCGGACATGCTTTAGCTCCTTTAATCGTGTAACCTGAGAGGTTACCATAGCCGGGAAAGTCACTTATAGTGCAGAAGATCATGGCATGTAAATTGAAATATATCTGACTGTATGCATCATACATCTTCTCACCTTGATCCCACAATAACTTTAAATCCTCAATAAGTGGCTGAAGATAAACATCTATATTATTTCCAACTTCTTTAGGACCAGGGATTAACAATGTCAACATGATGTACTTACGCTTCATGCATAGCCAAGGAGGCAAGTTATATATCGTTAGAAGAACCGGCCAAGTGGTATGTGTAGAGCTTAGAGTGCGATACGGATTCATGCCGTCTGCACAAAGCCCTAGTCGTAGATTTCTAACTTCTCCTCCAAATTCTGGGAATTTACCATCAATGGTTCTCCATTGCGGAGAGTCAGCCGGGTGTCGGAGCATTCCATCTGATTTTCTCCCTTCCACGTGCCACCTTACAAGCTTTGCATCATTGGAATTTGCAAAGAGACGTCTAAATCATTCCACTATGGGTAAGTAGCGGAACACCTTGACAGGAGGCCTCTTGTCATTAATAGAAGAATTATTTCCATCCCGCTTATATCGGGAGGCTCCACACTTTGGACATGTATGTAAATGTTCATGCTCCTTGCGAAAGAACACACAATCATTTGGACAAGCATGTATCTTCTTTACATTCATACCCATTGGACATAATATCTTCTTCGCCTCGTATGTGGAAGTGGGAAGCTCATTTTTTGCAGGAAGCATTTCTGCTAAAAGTTTCAGCATTTCAGTGAAACTCTTGTCACTCCAACCATTTTTTACTTTGAGTTTACACAACTTCAAGGTTGTTGATAACCTAGTAAATTGAACATTGCACCCATGATAGAGAGGTCTTTTAGAATCATCAACCAAGTTCTCCAGAACTTCTGGTTGGTGCACTAGGATTTCTTCAACATCTTGGATCATCTCTTCAACCCTATCATTTTCAGCATCATCTTCTTCATTACGAGGCATACTGTCTCCATAACTTTCATAAATTTTGCTAGAAGTCTCAGTCTTGATAGTGTGTATTCCCTCCCCATGCCAAATCGACTTAGTATAATCTTCCATGAAACCATGGCGAAATAAATGCTCACGAACAGTGTCAATATTAGGATACTTTTTCAGATTATAACAATCACGACATGGACATGTGATCCTGTCTTCTTTTCCATGTTCGATCTGTTTCTTCTTTAGATTTTCTACCGCACATGCAATGAACTCATTAACACCATTAACATAGGCATGCGAGACCCATGGTATTTTATACATCCACGTGAGACGATCCATGTTCTCTTTCTATCAAAAATGAATGGAAGAAGTTCAGATTATATTAAATTAATTTTATAGCAGATTTTATATTAACATTTTATGCAGGGATTTAGGGGGAGCTGTTAATTCTCCTAAATAGGTTATAATCATAAAAAATGGGGAGATTGATACTCCTTTCATTTTGATGAGCATAAACAGCAAGAACAACAAGCTATTTGCTTCATATTTCTATATAAAATAGCATACTAGTTTCTGTTATGTTCACTGTTATAGGACAAAGTAGCGTGCTGATTGCAATGTTTCAGATTCATTTTAGCGTGCTGATTGTACCTGACCGATGCAGCCTGGCAAGAAAACTAATATGCAGAACTTAACAGAAATCACCCATTTACAAGCATATATAATAAACCTATCTAGTTTCAGAAGAGAAAATAAATCGCACCTGTAAACCATACCTGAACAAGGATATACCAGCCAGTTAAAATTTCCAAAGCCTTGAGAGATGAATTATTGGGACCTACAAGATGTTGTCTTCTTTTAACAAAGTGCTCCTGCAAACCATAACAGAGTTTGAGAACCAGTTTGCAGAATTTTAAAGCTGTCATTCACAAAGAGCTACACATTCTTACAAGTTTAATATCAAACTTTATGAACCAATGATAATGTAGCGCTCTCTAAATAAAAATTTACAGTAAAGCTATCTAAAAAGGCAAGCTTCGAAATTAAAAACCCAGATCAAAAAGTACAAAACTAACAGTCAAAAGCATACACTCCGTAGAATTATAGTTTTGGAAAGTCAAAAGTAAAACAAGTCATTTGCTAGCATTTGAGGTTGCACACCTTGAACAACAAAGTTTAGCTCCTTGAATAGTAGAACAAGGTTTAATTTCATATTTGCGTAAAGACAGCTATTAGATTACTTTCTATTCCAAATCCAACGATATACTGTACTAGGTTTTGTCTATGATTAACACTGTTAGAAAATCTACATAGCAATTCAGAAAGAGTGTGCAGGTCAATTACAAAGTGTAATACTTTATACGGCTAGTTATTATGTCAAATTAAATTGCACAAAAGAAGTCACATATCTTTACTTTGAAGCATAATCATATTAATCTGATTCAGTTTTTGTTCACAACCCATAATAATGTTTATCTTACACTGTTCAGAGGTTTATTTGTCGGTTAATCAGTGAAGCTTATCATTAATAACTGGATTCCTTGGATAAGATAAATTTCTCAAAATTTTGTCAAAACTTCCTAATTTCTCAGTACTGCTTTTCAGGTATCCACTTGTTCTGATAGCAATGTACAACGTGCTGGATCTAGTTGGTAGATATGTTCCTCTAATAGAATTTATCAAGTTGGAATCTCAAAAAGGCCTCATGATTGCGATATTATCCCGTTTCTTGCTTATACCTGTATTTTATTTCACTGCGAAATATGGTGATCAGGGGTGGATGATATTACTTGTTTCTTTCTTGGGATTAACCAATGGTTACCTAACTGTGTGTGTCATGACTATAGCTCCTAAAGGATACAAGGTAAGCCAACCAGACAATTGCTTGAAGTGTAACGAACTTGAGTTTTTTAATTTTACGTATTAGTAACAAAGTGTTCATTTTCAGGGTCCAGAGCAAAATGCATTGGGAAATCTTCTAGTTCTATTCCTTCTGGGCGGTATATTTGCAGGTGCTGCTATGGACTGGTTGTGGTTAATTGGCAGCACGACTCAATTTTAAAGAGATAATCGCAAACAAGCTTTAATGACGAATGTGCTGAAACCAATATGGACAACTTATTGGTCATAAAGCTATGAACAACTATTGTATATCAGCAACCTAGTGTTTATTTTAAGTGTTCTCATTTCCTTTGTAAATTAGCAGTTAGAGATTTAGATCGGGAAAGTAAGTGATAAATAAAGATGCTAAAATGTTTTACGTTTCCAAATTGCATAGTAGAAGTTTCTCAACTTTTTTCTTGATGAGTATGTTTGACCTGATCATGATGTAATCTATAAATTAGAGTAAACTCTTACATTCGACCTGTAAAACGAAATGACACAGAGGAAATAGTGAAACAGAAGCAGCAGCAGAAGCCGTTAGACTCAACAACTATAATGAATTTCAAGTGTTCAAACATTAATTGAAGGATGAGCACAAATATTTACATTACGTTATTGAGAACAAACAAACAAAGCAGGTAATTAACAGTTGCGCACAGAGCTTGATTTTCACATTCTACACAAGTAAACTGAATTTCTATAATATCAAGTCAATTCTTTATGTTTCAATTACAATGAAGTCAACGAACACATTTTCGGAAAAAACAGGAAATAATCAGAGTCACTTTGTAAATTAAACTTATCTGAATCTAAAATCAACTGATACAATCAATCAATCAAATTATAATAAATTGAAACTCAAGAACATTAACATAAAGTAAATGATGTATGCTGGATAAATTCAATCGAAACAAAGCAGATTTTGAAATTTACAGATTCATATACACGTGTGTGTGTATATATATGTATGTATGTATATACCAAATAGAAACTGTGAAAGCAAGTTGGTGGATTACCTTTGTGATGATTAAGCAGCACCCTCTTCGATTGTTTAAGCAGCAGCAGCCAAAACCCCACAATCGAAACCCAATCGATTCCCCTTTCTCAGAGCCAACAATCGAACCCTAGAAATCGAAGAAAATTTTTAGTAGCAGGAGATGAAAGGTTTAAAGTGGAATAGTAGCAAGAGATGAAAATTTTAGTAACCCGCGTATATTTACCCGCGTTTGTTTTTAATTTTTTTTAAATTATTTCTTCTTATGTCGGTTAAAAAGAAAACCGACACTGTATATTATCTAAATAGCGTCGGCTAAAAAAAAGACCAACACAATAGCAAAACCAACAGCGTCGGTCGTTTGACCAACCGACACAGAAGACCAACTAGCGACGACATTCAACTTGACCGACGCTATTCTAACTCTGCAGCGTCGGTTAATTGAAACGACCGACGCCTTTAGCTTTGAAAATAGAAAAAATGCGTCGGTTCTCTATTTAACCGATGCATTAGGCAGTAAATAGTGTCGGTTCTCTATTCAACCGACACTATAGGTGCGACTCCTAAAGTGTCTTCTGTACTAGGGTAGGGACCTTTAGGACACGTACTTAGAGATATAGATTTACATATTATATTCTAAGGACATTTATTAATCTAATATTTTATTGTAGAAAATAAAGATATAATAAATTACTAAAGAATAATCCAGAGAATCATAATTAATAATCCAAATGTTTCATAATATGAACATAATAGTGTTGTCTCTAGGGCATAAAATACTAACAATCTCCCACTTACACTAGAGCCAATCACCCATGTATATAATTCCCATGGAACTAGTATGACCTTCATGCTTTTGCTACAACAAAGCCTTAGTCAGTGGGTCTGCAACATTATCATCAGTATATACTATACACATATGTATATCTCTTCTTTCATTAATCTCTCGAAGAAGGTGATATCTCCTAAGTATATGCTTTGCCCGAGAATGGGACCTTGGTTCTTTAGCCTGCGCAATGGCTCCATTATTATCATAATAACGATCAACTAGATCTGTGATCGATGGAACCATACCAAATCCCGTTATGAATTTCCGTATCCAAACAGCCTCCTTGGCTGCTTCACTGGCAACAATATACTCAACTTCCATTATAGAATCAGCTACTGTCTCTTGCTTTGAACTCTTCTAGCTTACAACACCTCCATTAAGGCAAAACATAAAACCTGACTGACACACTGAATCATCTCTGTTTGTCTGGAAGCTGGCATCGGTGTAACCCTCTACAACTAGCTTCTCATCTCCTCCATACACCAAGAATGCATCTTTAGTCCTCTTCAAGTACTTAAAATTATTCTTGGCAGTTGTCCAGTGACCCTTACCAGGATTAGACTGGTATCTGCTCATCATGCTCAAGGCATACGAAACATTAGGACTAGTACATATCATCGCATACATTATTGATCCAATTGCCGAAGCATATGGAACTTTGCTCATATGGCCCTTATCATCTAATGACTTAGGGTAGTTCTCTTTTGAGATTAATATCTCACGAGACATTGGGACATATCCTCTTTTTGCCTCGTGCATCCCAAAATGATGCAATACTTTGTCAATGTATGTACTTTGACTTAGGCCGATTAATTTCTTTGATCTATCTCTATAGATCTTGATCCCTGATATATAGGTAGCATCGCCTGAGTCCTTCATGGAGAAAATATTTCCCAACCAAGTCTTAACAGTCTATAGAGAATGTATGTCAGTCCCTGTTAGTAATATGTCATCTACATATAGTACTAGAAATACCACATGGCTCCCAATAACCTTCTTGTAAACACATGGTTCATCTTCATTTTGAATAAATCCAAATTCTTTTACTGTTTCATCAAAACGACGATTCCATCTCCTTGAGGCTTGCTTCAATCCATAAATTGATTGAAGCAACTTACAGACCATCTTAGCAACTTTTGGATCGATAAAACCCTCAGGTTATATCATGTATACATACTCTTCAAGGTTCCCATTTAAGGAAGTGGTTTTGACATCCATTTGCCAAATCTCATAGTCGTAGTAAGAAGCCATTGCTAGCAAAATCCTGATGGACTTGACCATAGAAACTGGTGAAAAAGTCTCATCATGGTCTATACCATGAATTTATTTGAAACCTTTTGCCACTAGTCGCGCTTTATAGGTCTGTAATTTACCATCCATATCAGTATTCTTCTTAAAAACCCACTTGCACCCTATAGGTTTTACCCCTTCTGGTGGATCAACTAAAGTCCATACTTTATTTTGATACATGGATTCCATTTCATATTTCATGGCCTCTTGCCATCCCTCGGAGTCTGGACTATTCATAGCTTCTTGGTAGGTAAGAGGCTCATCATTGTCTATGAGCATTACATCGTCATCTTGAGTCAAGAGAAATATATAATATCCCTCTGGCTCATGACGAGTCCCAGTAGATCTATGAACAACCGGTGTTTCCAAAGCAGGAACATCTTGATGTTCTTCCTGCCCATTTTCCAACTCTGGTTCAATGTTATTTTGTACAACTCGATCTTCATCGAGATCTATAGTCCTCCCACTAATTTTTTTAGAAAGTAACTCTCTTTCAAGAAATACAGCGGTTCGAGCAACAAACACTTTGTTCTCAATAGGATTATAGAAACTATACCCTTTAGTTTCTTCAGGATATCCCACAAAATAACATTTATCCAGTTTTGGTCCCAGCTTGTAAGACACCAAGCGTTTCACAAATGCTTCGCATCCCCATACTTTCATAAAAGACGTGATGTGATGTTTCTCAGTCCATATCTTATATGGAGTCTTTTGAACCGATTTATTTGGAACTCGGTTTAGTGTATATGCAGCCGTTTCTAGAGCATAACCCAAGAAAATTATTGGAAGATCTGCTAGACTCATCATCGATCGCACCATATCCAACAAGGTCTCAGAAACTCCATTCCATTGAGGCGTTCCAGGAAGAGTAAGTTGTGATACGATACCACACTCCTTCAAGAAACCTTTAAACTCGAGGCTTAAGTATTCTTCTCCATGATCTGATCGTAGAACTTTTATACTTACCCCTATTTTCTTTTCCACTTCAGCCTTGTATTCTTTAAACTTTTCGAAAGAATCGGATTTGTTCTTCAAAAGATACACATATCCATATCTACTGAAGTCGTTAGTAAATGTAATGAAGTAGTAAAAGCCACCTCTTGCCATCGTATACATCAGACCATATACATCACTATGGATAAGTCCTAATCGTTCGGTGGCCCTTTCACCTTGTCCGGTAAAAGGAGCTTTAGCCATTTTTCCAATGGGACAAGATTTGCATTCTTCGTATTATTCAAAATAAAACTTATGCAAGTAACCATCTTGATGTAACTTGGAAATGCATTTCTCATTTATATGACCTAAACGACAATACCAAAGGTATGTTTGATTTGAGTCTTTTATCTTAATACGTTTATTATATTTATGTTATAGACATGAATATATAAATCAAGTACATATAAACCATTAAACAAATGTGCAACCCCATAGGTAACATTATTGAATAAAAAGGAACAACTATTGTTCTGAATAAAAAATGAAAAACCTTTCTTGTCCAAACAAGAAACCGAAACAATGTTTCTGCAAATCGCAGTCATGTAAAAATAGTTATCTAGTTCTAAAACAAGCCCAGTGGGAAACGATAAACGAAAACTCCCTATAGCTAAAGCAAAAACCTTTGCTCCATTGCCAACTCATAGGTTCGACTTCTCCCTTCATCAATGTCCTATACTTCCCTGCAGTTCTTGCATATTTATATAAATATGAGAACCATATCCAGTATCTAATACCCAAGATGTAAAAGTAGACAAGTTGACTTCTATAACATAAATACCTGAATCAGAAGCAGCAATAGCAGCCTTCTTCTTCTTCAGATCCTCTAAATAAGCATGACAGTTCCTCTTCCAATGACCTCATTTCTTGCAATAGTGACAATCACCAACCATTAGAACACCACATTAAGGCCTCAGAGCCTTGGTCCGAACAAGTTTCAGATTAGCATTAGATTTAGATCCCATCTTCCTCTTGCCTTTCTATTTAACCTTTCCTTTGGCCTTCCCCATACTTACCATCAACATGGGAGTAGGGGACGCCTTATGAACGTTGGTCTCAGCAGTTTTCAACATAGCCAACAATTCAGTGGGGTTCTTATCTATCTCATTCATATTGTAATTTGTCAAAAAATAAGAATAGGTGCTGTTTAAAGATTGCAAAATAAGTTCAATATGGCGCTCCATAGCAATTGGGGCACCCAACTTGGCAAGGTACTCCATATACCCTATCATTCTTAGAACATGGGGTCCAACTGGATCACGTATTCCTTGCTTACATGCATGCAACGATTTGAATGTATCAAACCTCTCCTGACGAGCCTGTCCTTCAAAAATAAGTTTAAGGTGCTCAATCATATCATAAGAAACCATATTCTCATGTTGTTTATGAAGTTCAGCACTCATGGTCGCTAACATAAGACATTGAACATCCATGTCATCATCGATATATTTCTGATAAATATTATGTTGAGCACGAGATCTCCTTCAGGGAGAGGTGCAGGGAGAGGGATATCAATTACATAGAGCTTGCACTCTTGTTTGAGGACAATCCTCAAGTTCATCTGCCAGTCAAGGAAGTTTGTTCCTGTCAGCTTGTCCTTCTTAAGGACTGATCGCACAGAGAAGTTGTTTAAATTGTTTGCCATTTTGATATCTATAATGTTTAAGTGCATAAGATAAATTAGTCTATAGATGATTATTAAATTATGTTCAAGTGATTATTTATATATATTCAAAATATATATCTCCCACTATTTTTATTATATTAATAGCCCTAACTATTAATTCGGAAAGAATATCTTCTATATACTTTCTAGTGAGCCAAGATCCAAATTTCACAACATTTTAGTTCATCTTTGGCTTACTCCTAATACATGATTCAATAAGGTAGACAATATTTTTCAATTATATCAACTATATAACTCTTGGATAGTTTAGTGGAACAATATTTATTCATATTTATCCAATAAATCTCACTAACCTCTATGCCTCTAAGTTCACAATCCTAGGGTGGTAACTTAGTTAAGTCAAACCCAAAGGTCTAAAAAGTATCATATACTTCAACACGCCATCCCACGATAGATGGGAGTACTTCGCTCTGGCGAACCCACTCCTTATCGATCTAGGGGTTAACACGTTGGACATATTGGAAGGCATATAAGCAACGTAATATAAACATTAGGGTTTTGTTAGTATTATAACAATCATGATCTCATCATAAAGAGATTCCCTATTTTTCCTTGAATAAAAATCAATACTCATCAATGGTTTAATTTCCAGGTAGTGGAGGAGTCACACCGGTCTCGCTTAAAACCCACAGCCTTACAAGTTCAATGAACCCGTTGTTGACAAAATCACTACATTTCGGAAATGAAGAAGATTCATATTTCATTCCGTGTTTCATAAACACGAGAATCTTATAATCGTTTGTTAATTTTAAAATCATGAGTCATTACAAATTTTATCTTGTTTAGCAGGCATGGCATGGGTGACGTATCTAATACATACATTCATGCATGATTAATCTAATTAAAGCATGCATCATTAACTATTTTATACATACATTCATACATCAATATGAAAAGTGCGGTATGCAAACGTGCTTGGTTATGACCTTTATCCTATGTGATCCTTTCAAGCTAATGACAGGATCAAGGTCAATCTATGTTGAATAATATAAATACAATTACAATTACAAGTCTTAATTCTTCTTGTCACGATAGTTGCTTCTTCTCTTGGATCAAGCCTACTTGAAGTACATTACAATAAACAACCTATACTAATGTAATTACATATGAAAACTCGAGTAACATTCGAGGTTAAATAATTACAAGAATAATGAAAATGACATGCAAGTCATATTTATAAAACCAAAACCATAAATTTAATCTAAAGGTCTTAAGGCCATACCCAACACCATGCTCAAGTAAACAAATAAAGAACTTGAGAAAAATAAAATATAGCGGGGGTCCTGGGGTGGCAGCCCCCGGGAGAGGTCCGGGGCGGCAGCCCCGGGCGGGGGTTCGATGACGGCAGCCCCCGGGCAGGGTCCGGGGGCGGCAGACCCCGGATGGGGTCGGCAGACCCCAGGTCAGCTCAAAAGAGAAATTTTTAATTTCGGAAGACCAGTCTAGTACAGAAATCTCAATTTCGGGACTAAAGATCATATCTTAACTAGCCTCTGCCATTACTGCATCAAATGCAATTTCAACGGATAATGCACAACTCTATCAACGGATAAATCTATCAATAGATAAATCCATCAACAGATAAATTGATCAACGGATAAATCTATCAACGGATAAATCCATCAACGGATAAATCCTTCAACGGATAAATCCATCAACGGATAAATCCAACAATGGATAACTCTATCAACGGATAAATCTATCAACTCATAAATCTATCAACGGATAAATCCATCAACGTATAAATCTATCAACGAAAAAATTAGTACTGTGCTTCAATGGATGCCCAGTTTAGTACAATATCCAATTTCAGCACTACAGATCATGTATGAACCAGACTCTACCCCTATTGCATCATATGCAGTTACATAAGTATGTATCATATACATACTAATCATTTCCCGTGGAACATATCATGTCAATACACCATTTGTCCAATAGTTTAGATCACTATCTTAAAGCAGATATCATGTATAATATACAAATCACATATTAATCGGTCATGGCATAATATAATGTGCTAGTGTCATCACATACGTAAACATTACCTAAATATACAGAAAGCTCTACATAACAGTTCAATCATAAATCAACATAAAAGTATGCACAATAAATATCACACATAAACCGTATTACATACATACATGGAAGATCTGATTCATGCTTAATATATTGAAAAACTGTTAAACACGTAACCAAATCATCCCATTATACACATAGCTCTGATACCATTGTTAGGGATTCGGGCATATAAACGCAACGGAAAATCAAAAATTTTGAATCATGGATGATTATGGAGAATAGGATCATGTACCTTAATAAAGCTTTCCTTCTGAATGTGATGAACGTTCTGATCTTGATGAACCACAACAGCCCTCCTTGCGAAGATCTGCTCTCCAAAGGTATCCACACGAACATCCGATCGTCCAACGATCACCGGAGCCGGTACTAGCCGATATGGTTGCCTCCTCTCTCTCTCTCTAGCCTCTTTTAGATGTAGAGCTGCTAGGGTTTTTTTTTAAAACGTGATGCAACTTCTAACCCTAAAATTATACATCTTAATGCATATATAGGGGATAGAGAATTAGGGCCTAACCCTAAACCTAATGGGCTTCTAAAATGACCCATTCTGTTTTCGGTTTATATTATTATTAAATTCTAATTCTAATTTATTTATAATTAATTAGGTCTCACTTAATTAACTTAAGAATTAAATTTGAATAATTAATAATAATAAAATATTTAAATTCATAACTTAAATAATATTCCGTTTAAACGTTCTTTATGTGTGACCCTTTAGGTTATTATTACGTTGGCAATAATTTTATTTTCCAATAATAAAATTATAATTAATGAGTGGCATCTAGTAATACATCATTGCTCCCAAGTAATAATAATTGGTGATTCAATTAAACCTTTCGTGAATAATGTATAATGTAATATAACCCCTTTAGCCTTATATTATAGATCAAACTCAAGGCATGCATTGTGTCATCCTCTGCAAGCGTTTAATCCTTCTTTCCTTGATCAATGAGTAAACTATTAAACAAATCACTATTTTAAGCATGACCATGCATTTTATAGTCTTACTCAATCAAGAGGCCAATAATACCACTCTTTTAATATAGGAGGGCTAAATCTCATCTAGATCATTCATATTTCTCATACGATTCATAATATACCCAATGTCTACTTTTATGATTACCCGGTCAATGATAACTTTCAACAATATCAAAGTATATTAATTCTCGTATAGAAATATAATGATTTTAGGTCTAAGGACTAATACCTCATTATCACTGTGAGATTAACTTATGATACTTTAAACATGCAATATCTCACAACGGGTCAATCCAGCACCATGTATTTAATATATGTGCCTGTGTTTTTGACTTTAGTATCACCATACCTATGACCAATGAGATGTGATCATCAGTCAACAAACACACTAGTCTCAACTTATTTATTATCGTCCCTTAATACTCATACTTGATTAGGGACCTTTAGGAATAATAATACTATTCTCATAATCTCATTTATATGTCATGTCCTTAAAGATATAGATTTATATATCATATTCCAAGGACATTTATTAATCTAACATATTATCGCAGAAAATGAAGATATAATAAATTACTAAAGAATAATCCATAGATTCATAATTAATAATCCAAATATTTCATAACATAAACATAATAGTGTTATCTTTACGGCATAAAACACTAACACATTATCCATTCAAAATGAATATCCGTCGAAGTATCAATTATTACTCTGGGTACTTTTATCATTATCCGTCGAATTGCACTCAATCTTAGCCGTTAATTTTAAGCATTATCCGTCGAATTTACTAACAGCCTATATGTATATTTCAACGGATAATCTTAGAATTTTGACAGTTTTCTTTATTTTTAAACGACTATTTTGGGCTAATTTGATTGGTTACTTTATTTTACTTTCTATTTTTGACAGTTTATTTTTTAGAAAGTATATAAGCTAATTTCATTTATATTCTTTACTTTTATCTTTCTCAAGCAATTTCTCTAACTCTTTCTTCTCCAAAGCAAAACCTTTTTCTCTCTGCAAATTACTCTCATTCTCAGCAATGGCACCAGTAGTCAAGATCATGTCCCAATCTGGGTTTGTGTATGAAAAGAACAACTTCATCGCACTAGTGAATAAGGAGATTGCTCCTTCTGAATATTACCACAAAGTGATGTATTTCATTCCAAGTGGAAAACTGAAGTATGTTATGCTAGAGTCTCCTGTTATCTATTGTGAAGTGATTTAAGAGATATGGATCCTTGCTGTTTACAACTCAAGTGACAAAACCATTACCTTTACTCTCAAAGGTACAAATTACTGCATAAACAGCGATATAATTCATGCATATTTTCAATTGCCTGAGAATAATACACTAACTCCACACACAGACACAGATGTGAGTTCTATGCTTAATTCTATGGGCTATGCTTTTGACCCAACCAAGCTAGGTGATGTTAGAAGAAAAGGCCTCTGAAAGGAGTGCAGCTTTCTCTGTGATTCCTTTATTAAAGTATTTTCTGGAAAAATTAGTAATGATGCTATGACTTACTCACTTGTAAACATATTATATATGCTGCTCAGTGATAAGTATTATAACTTTAGTGAGTCTGTCTTGTTTGAATTAGGTTTTAAGCTAGGGGACATTAAGAAAAGATCTATAAACATATATTATGCTAGATTCTTTATATTATCGGCTAACTTTGTTTCTGAAGATCTTATCATTGAGAACCCAACCAATAAGCTTGATTGTTGGGTTCAAGAAAGAAGGGTTATTGCTGACTTGAATAGGGCAAACAACCTTAGTGAGGTTCCACTTGTTTACATGCCAATCATGGAATAACCTCGGGTAAGTGAGGTAAATGTTACTGTCCCTACTACTTCTCAATCACCTATTTCTTTGCAATCAACTGTGGCCACGACACCAGTGACAGTGACCAAGCAGGTGCCTACCCAAGCCATAAAACCAAAAATTTCAAAAATTTCAAAAGAAAGCCCCCTCTAGTTTCTCTCAAAAGAAGTTAGTTGTAAAATCCACTAAAAACCAAGAGGGGAGTGTGAAGGGAAGTTAGTCTGGTGAGGGATAGGGTGAACATAAAAGAAGCCCTAAGAATAAGGAAGGGGATGTGTGTGTAATCAAACCTAGACATACTATAATTTCCCAACAAACTGTAGTGATTAATAATGATATCAGCTCATTACTAGTTTCATCCTCCCAAAAGGATGTTACTATTGAAACAAGCTGTCAACCAAGAGCACAGGCCAAGAGGGTTAGGGACACAAGCTCACCCCAGACTTATACTAGAAAGAATAAATCCAAGACACTTGGGGATACACATGGTGCACACACTATGCAAACTGCACTTAAAGACTCAGTTACAACACCTTCTCAAACTCAGAATGATGTGGCTCCTGTAAATGCGAAGTCACAGCTAAAATATTTAGTGATAGAAGCACCTCACACACAAAACTCACCCACAAATTCTCTGGATGTGGACATGATTCACAAATCAATTCCTGATTCTCCATCTTTAACTCTCATGGAGAAGCCAAAATCTACAGCAAGTGAGCTTCATCTTTTAGATGATTTGTTGGCTCACTTATCATTCATTTATGATTCTATTGAGAAATCTATGCTATGCAAAATCTCAAATCAATCATCACAGATTCTACAGTAGTCTCTACTCCAAACTCTATCATTTCTACTATCTCGACGGATATTGTTCATCCGTCGACTAGTGATTGTATCTCGACGGATGTTCTTAACAACGGTCATCCGTTGAAACTCTCAACTACTACCTCAACGGATGTTTCTCATCCGTTGAAAATCACTGCACAACTTGGAATTTCAACTGTTGTCACAAGTGGAGATGATTTAGTAACCGTACAATCACTCTTAGGATTGAGGGAAGGGAGTGAACAGAGTGAGAGGCTGAGTTGCTCTTAGGCAAAAGGAGGGGAAAAGAGAGAAAACATGCAAGCTATTTCTTCAAGCTTGGCAAAAGTGAGTGAGTGGAGTCCCACCTTAGTAGGTGAAGGTGAGGGTGTGAGGGTGCGATGCCAAGGGGAGCCCTTGATGCAAGAACAGAGAAATTATGAGAGAAAAGTAGGTACAGAAGAATGGGTAGAGCCCATTGTAAGTGAGTTAAGTGATGTCAATGAGGCTGAAAAGAACTAGCTATTTCATCAAGATTATCAAGCTGTCTTAGACTCTGTTTCTTATGAAGCTGAGGCATTTACTCACCCTGTTCCAGGTTATCAAGTCTTAGATGAACAGGACAATGTGGCTGCTAAGAGAATTCTTAATTTGGAGCACACAACTGCCTCCATGCAAAGGGCCAATGATGCAATCAGTGCCATGCCCTCTATAACTGGTGATGACTTTGATTATCCAATTGGTGGTTCTGAGGATATGTTTGGGGATGAAGATGATGATGGAGGATATTTTATACACATAGGGGGAGAAGCAGGCTCTAGCTCAAGTACAAACACTCCATCTTGGGTGTTTAGCAAAGCATGTGATGAGCATCATTTTAAATCAACTCTCCTTCACATAATTCAACAGACTCAGACAGATCTTCAAGCTACAACAAATACCAGCACCAAAAGACTTCTTCAAGCACACCTTGAGTCTCTTCAACTGTATCAAATCCAATATCTAAAGCAAAATCAAGATGTAATTGAGCTCAAGACTAAAATTGGTCAAGTCAAAAAAGATATTACTGCAAGATTGGAGGCTACCTTTCCTATCATAATAATGCTAGATATCAAAAGACATTTTAGGAAAAACTCTGATATAGTTAAAAAGGTGGACTCTTTGGATACCGGGCTCAAGACCCTGGAAACCTCAATCACTGAAATACACCTCCATCAAGCTCAACAAACACTGCATCTACCAAAGTTGGTGGCTGCACAAAACTCTACCTCCACTCAAATTGATGCTAGCAGAAAGGGGAGAAAGACTCTTTTATTACAGTTAGCCAGAGGAGTCAACAAGTGAGGGGGAGAAAGTGCTTAACATACAAGTTAGCAAGGTAATTATTCCATCAATTGCTTTCACTAAGCCACCCGCCATTGACAGTATTGATCTGATCAAAATAGCAACATCTAAGTTGTAGTTAAATGATAAATTGAACAAGCTTGATGTAGTAGCAGTTGAGTTAGAGCTGAATGAAAAATGGAAAAAGCTTGATAAAAACATCAAGAAGAAGTTTGGTCCAATTTGGAAGCAAGACAAGGTGTTTTCTCACTTCTCTAGATTGAGACAAATTTTAGCCAATGAGATGAGCTTAAGGAACATGGAAAGGGGTCAACCCTCATCAATCAAATCTCCAAAGGCCAATGTGATTTTTCAGCCAAAGGGAAACTATCCAAAGAACTCATACAAAAATCCATTGGACCTAATGTATGAAACTCCTAAGCCAGATGAGGAGAAGCTGCTTGGAAGTTCTATTACTTTCTGCAAAGATCCCAGAGACACAAAGTCAAAGAAAAAATTTTCTAAGATCTACAAAAATGGTAAACTAATCTGTGTAGTGGCTGGACACCCACAGTTTACAGAGGCTAAGAAAGAAGAAAAGGTGAGGCTTAAACAACAACAAAAGCAAGCTGCTTTAGATGCCAAGAACCTTTCCAAGAAGCCTACAATCACAGAAGTTATTTTTCCTACTGTGACAAAAGAGAATCTGATTGAAGAAAAGCAAGAAAAACCAAAGCAGACTAAGAGGAAATTCAGACAAACTCCCAGAAAAGAGGAAGTTAGATTTCAGTGAAGATAAGGAAGAGTACATGCCAACCCAGTCTACAACTTCAAGTCAACCAGCCATACCTATATTAGAGGAGGATGAATTCAAGGTTGATCCTAACATTACTTTTCATAGTGAACCTGTAATTTCCAAGGATGAACCTATAGATTAGGACAATCTGCCTCTTCTTGATCTAAACATTCCAATCTATGCCAAACCAAGAAAGACAAAGAAAAGAGTAGTCAAGATGGTCAAGCCTATCAAACTTCAATCCAAGTCAGTGGCCAAACCCAAACCTATGGTTAACAAGGGAGATCAACCCTTCATATGTGACATCAAAGAATTCTCAAATATAAATCTTTATCTGGAAGAAATAGATGAAGTTAGAGCTATTGATTCTTACAAAAATCTTCTAGAAAGATTAGTCTTCTGGTACAAGGTTGGAAGCGAAGTGACATGGCCCCTTCACATAATTCTCAATGAAGGCTATTCTACTTTGGTGACTTTCCTCTCCTGAATTAAGAAAAAAATTGGACTCAATATATTTGCCAAGAAATTGGTACTAAACAAGATTGAGGAGATAAGAAATAGCCGGAGAGGACCAAATACACTCCCAAGAGTATTGAAAATTCCTTTCACTGGAGATAGGGTGCATTTGAGGCCTTACTGGATAATAGAGTTCAAAGATGAAAAATGCAGTAAAAGGTTCTTCAGAATTGGAAGATCAACTAAAGATTTCAAGCAATAAAACTCTCATGAAGATGCAAAAGAAGTTGAATCATACAATTGGAGATGAACGTGAGTTCTACAAGCAACTCCAATATCAAATTGAGTAAAATAATATGAAGCTGGGAAAGAAGTCAAGACAATGAAGGAAGTTATCTAAATTTGCTTAGCCTAGAGGAGCACCTTGAAAAATGATCCGTGAGATACTCTACAAATCTTCCTCTGTAAGAATATTCAATTAATTACAACACTTATAAATTTTATCTACTTTATTTCATTATGTATTCATATAGACTATTTTGTTAGCATCAAGTTTCTCTTAATTTATGGCTACAATTCCAATAGACATAAATTGAGGGAGATTGTTAGGAATATGTTGTGTACTTGATGATAACTTGAACAAAATACTTAGTAGATTTTAATTAAATGATTTTGTAGCTTTCAACGGATGATCATTTCAACATTCGTTGAAAGAGTAGCTAATGTAATAATAAGTTTAGTAGCACATTCCTGCATATTATAATGCCTTAGTGAACTAGATGTTGCATAATATTTAAGTCATGTTGAGTACTACTAGCTTGATATGCAAGACATGTTGGTTAATTGTAAATATTAGATGCCTTGTAATCTTGTATAAATGAAATAGAGTTAAATTGCCAGAAAACAGTCTCAACAAATGATTCATAAAGTCTCAACAGATGCTCAACTAAAGCTTCAACGGATGATTCACATAGTCTCAATGGATGATCAACCAAAGTTTCAACGGATGATCAACCACAGTTTCAACAGATGATTCAATGAAGCTTCAACGGATGTTCAAATTCAAAAGAGCAGTTGACAGTGACTTGACAGTCACATGCGTTGATTGTATGCAAATGGAATGTGGCAGCCTATTTGCAGGGTTTAGAGAATAAATAAGCATTTCCATTTTCATGCTAAACTGAAGATATTCAAAGATGTTGGATAGAGAAATAAAAGAGCATGAAATTAGACTAGAAACATTTTGTCTTATTAGTTTGTCTTTTTATCATATAACTTGGTGATATATAAGCCAAGTGTAGCAAGTAGAACTTTAAGAAATCTATTCAAGTTAGTAAGCAATTACCAGAGAAATATATAAGGCAAAATCTGTAAAGAATTTCTCTTTTCTTATAGTTAAACTTGTAAGCAACCGTGTACAACATTGTAACACAAAGTTCTCTACTTAATATATATCTCTGGTGGAAATGTTCAATTCACCAGAAAGTTTTTAAATACATGTATTTGATTACTTTGTGTTTTGATTTATATACTACTTTCATTCCGCACCATTGCTAAATCAAACACAGAATAACAATCTCCCTCTATATTATTATATACACTACACCATATATGGGCTATTGCAAACCCAAAAAAGTGTAGTATAAGACCACAAATGTGTTACAGTAGAAGTTTTTGCAACATTTTTGCCAAAATTTAGCGTTGCATTTGCTGTCGTTGCAATCCACGCCTATATCAACATTTGATGTACTTATTGCAACATTTTAATGCATCACAATAGCCAACTTTATTGCAACGTTTTGTCCTGTTTTAGTAACACTTTTATGTTGTTACAATAAACTTTTGCAACATTTTTCTGTAACATTTTTAGTTAAATATGTTACAAAAGTAAATATATTGTAACATTTTCATGTAACACTTTCTCCCTATTGATATACTTTAGGCTTTTTTAGCAACATTTTACTGTAACACATGTATTCCTATTGTAATACTTTTCATAAGTTCGGATTTCAATATTTTATTTGAATCTTCCATATACTATCACAAAATTACATGAAAAAATAATTCACATTCAATATTTTGCTTGATATTAAATCTAATAAAACAAATGTTATTATTACATTGGCAATAATTTTATTTTCCAATAATAAAATTATAAATAATGAGTGGCATCTAGTAATACATCATTGCTCCCAAGTAAGAATAATTGGTGATTCAATTAAACCTTTCATGAATAATGTACAATGTAATATAATCCCTTTAGCCTTATATTATAGATCAAACTCAAGGCATGCATTATGTCATCCTCTGCAAGCCTTTAATCCTTCTTTCCTTGATCAATGAGTAAACTATTAAACAAATCACTATTTTGAGCATGACCATGCATTTTATAGTCTTACTCAATCAAGAGGCCAATAATACCACTCTTTTAATATAGGAGGGCTAAATCCCATGTAGATCATTCATATTTCTCATATGATTCATAATATACCCAATGTCTACTTTTATGATTACCCGGTCAATGATAACTTTCAACAATATCAAAGTATATTAATTCTCGTATAGAAATATAATGATTTCAGGTCTAAGGACCAATACCTCATTATCACTGTGAGATTAACTTATGACACTTTAAACATGCAGTATCTCACAACGGGTCAATCCAGCACCATGTATTTAATATATATGCCTGTGTTTTTGACTTTAGTATCACCATACCTATGACCAATGAGATGTGATCATCAGTCAACAAACACACTAGTCTCAACTTATTTATTATAGTCCCTTAATACTAATACTTGACTAGGGACCTTTAGAAATAATAATACTATTCTCATAATCTCATTTCTAAGTCATGTACTTAAAGATATAGATTTATATATCATATTCCAAGGACATTTATTAATCTAACATATTATCGCAGAAAATAAAGATATAATAAATTACTAAAGAATAATCCATAGATTCATAATTAATAATCCAAATATTTCATAACATAAACATAATAGTGTTGTCTTTACGGCATAAAACACTAACACATTATCCATTCAAAATGAATATCCGTCGAAGTATCAATTATTACTCTGGGTACTTTTATCATTATCCGTCAAATTGCACTCAATCTTAGCTGTTAATTTTAAGCATTATCCGTCGAATTTACTAACAGCCTATATGTATATTTCAACGAATAATCTTAGAATTTTAACAGTTTTCTTTATTTTTAAATGACTATTTTGGGCTAATTTGATAGCTTACTTTATTTTACTTTCTATTTTTGACAGTTTATTTTTGAGAAAGTATATAAGCTAATTTCATATATATTCTTTACTTTTATCTTTCTCAAACAATTTCTCTAACTCTTTCTTCTCCAAAGCAAAACCTTTTTCTCTCTGCAAATTACTCTCATTTTCAGCAATGGCACCAGTAGTCAAGATCATGTCCCAATATGGGTTTGTGTATGAAAATAACAACTTCATCGCACTAGTGAATAAGGAGATTGCTGCTTCTGAATATTACCACAAAGTGATGGATTTCATTCGAAGTGGAAAACTGAAGTATGTTATGCTAGAGTTTCCTGTTATCTATTGTGAAGTGATTTAAGAGATATGGACCACTGTTGTTTACAACCCAAGTGGTAAAACCATTACCTTTACTCTCAAAGGTACAAATTACTGCATAAACAGCGATATAATTCGTGCATATTTTCAATTTCCTGAGAATAATACACTAACTCCACACACAGACACAGATGTGAGTTCTATGCTCAATTCTATGGGCTATGCTTTTGACCCCACCAAGCTAGGTGATGTTAGAAGAAAAGGTCTCGAAAAGGAGTGCAGCTTTCTCTGTGATTCCTTTATTAAAGTATTTTCTGGAAAAATTAGTAATGATGCTATAACTTACTCACTTGTAAACATGTTATATATGCTACTTAGTGATAAGTATTATAACTTTAGTGAGTCTGTCTTGTTTGAATTAGGTTTTAAGCTAGGGGATATTAAGAAAAGATCTACAAACATATATTATGCTAGATTCTTTATGTTACTGGCTAACTTTGTTTCTGAAGATCTTATCATTGAGAACCCAACCAACAAGCTTGATTGTTGGGTTCAAGAAAGAAGGGTTATTGCTGACTTGAATAGGGCAAAAAACCTTAGTGAGTTTCCCCTTATTTACATGCCAATCAGGGAACAACCTCAGGTAAGTGAGGTAAATGTTACTGTCCCTACTACTTCTCAACCACCTATTTCTTTGCAATCAACTGTGGCCATGACACCTGTGACAGTGACCAAGCAGGTGCCTACCCAAGCCATAAAACCAAAAATTTCAAAAATTTCAAAAGAAAGCCCCCTCTAGTTTCTCTCAAAAGAAGTTAGTTGTAAAATCCACTAAAAACCAAGAGGGGAGTGTGAAGGGAAGTGAGTCTGGTGAGGGATAGGATGAACATAAGAGAAGCCCTAAGAATAAGGAAGGAGATGTGTGTGTAACCCAACCTAGACATACTATAATTTCCCAACAAACTGTAGTGATTAATAATGATATCAGCTGATTACTAGTTTCATCCTCCCAAAAGGATGTTACTATTGAAACAAGCTTTCAACCAAGAGCACAGGCCAAGGGGGTTAGGGACACAAGCTCACCCCAGACTTATGCTAGAAAGAATAAATCCAAGACACTTGGGGATACACATGGTGCACACACTGTGCAAACTGCAGTTACAGACTCAGTTACAACACCTTCTCAAAGTCAGATTGATGTGGCTCTTGTAAATGTTGAGTCACAGCCAAAATATTTAGTGATAGAAGCACCTCACACACAAAACTCTCCCACAAATTCTCTGGATGTGGACATGATTCACAAATCAATTCTTGATTCTCCATCTTTAACTCTCATGGAGAAGCCAAAATCTACAGCAAGTGAGCTTCATCTTTTAGATGATTTGTTGGCTCACTTACCATTCCTTTATGATTATATTGAGAAATCTATGCACAATCTCAAATCAATCACCACAGATTCTACAGTAGTCTCTACTCCAAACTCTATCATTTCTACTATCTCGACCGATATTGTTCATCCGTCGACTAATGATTGTATCTCGACGGATGTGCTTAACAACGGACATCCGTTGAAACTCTCAACTACTACCTCAACGGATATCATCCGTTGACAAGTGGGGATGATTTACTAGCCGTACAATCACTCTTAGGATTGAGGAAAGGGAGTGAACAGAGTGAGAGGCTGAGATGCTCTTAGGCAAAAGGAGGGGAAAAGAGAGAAAACATGTAAGCTATTTCTTCAAGCTTGGCAAAGGTGAGTGAGTGGAGTCCCACCTTAGTAGGTGAAGGGGAGGGTGTGAGGGTGGGATGCCAAGGGGAGCTCTTGATGCAAGAACAGAGAAATTATGAGAGAAAAGCAGGTACAAAAGAATGGGTAGAGCCCATTGTAAGTGAGTTAAGTGATGTCAATGAGGCTGAAAAGAACTAGCTATTTCATCAAGATTATCAAGCTGTCTTAGACTCTGTTTCTTATGAAGCTGAGGCACTTACTCACCATGTTCCAGCTTATCATGTCTTAGATGAACAGGACAATGTGTCTACTAAGAGAATTCTTAATTTGGTGCACACAACTGCCTCCATGCAAAGGGCCAATGATTCAATTAGTGCCATGCCCTCCACAACTGGTGATGACTTTGATTATCCAACTGGTGGTTCTGAGGATATGTTTGGGGATGAAGATGATGATGGAGGATATTTTATACACATAGGGGAAGAAGCATGCCCTAGCTCAAGTACAAACACTCCATCTTGGGTGTTTAGCAAAGCATGTGATGAGCATAATTTTAAATCAACTCTCCTTCACATAATTTAACAGACTCAGACAGATCTTCAAGCTACTACAAATACCAACACCAAAAGACTTTTTCAAGCACACCTTGAGTCTTTTCAACTGCATCAAATCCAATATCTAAAGCATAATAAAGATGTAGCCGAGCTCAAGACTAAAATTGGTCAAGTCAAAAAAGATATTACTGCAAGATTGGAGGCTACCTTTCCTATCATAAAAATGCTATATATCAAAAAACATCTTAGGAAAAACTCTGATATAGTTAAAAAGGTGGACTCTTTGGATACTAGGCTCAAGACCCTGGAAACCTCAATCACTGTAATACACCTCCATCAAGCTTAACAAACACTGCATCTACCAAAGTTGGTGGCTACACAAAACTCTACCTCCACTCAAATTTATGCTAACAGAAAGGGGGAGAAAGACTCTTTTATTACAGTTAGCCAGGGGAGTAAACAAGTGAGGGGGAGAAAGTGCTCAACATACAAGTTAGCAAGGTAATTATTCCATCAATTGCTTTCACTAAGCCACCAGCCATTGACAGTATTGATCTGATCAAAATAGCAACAGCTAAGTTGTAGTTAAATGACAAATTGAAAAAGCTTGATGTAGTAGCAGTTGAGTTAGAGCTGAATGAAAAATAGAAGAAGCTTGATAAAAACATCAAGAAGAAGTTTGGTCCAATTTGGAAGCAAGACAAGGTCTTTTCTCACTTCTCTAGATTGAGACAAATTTTAGCCAATGAGATGAGCTTAAGGAACATTGAAAGGGGTCAACCCTCATCAATCAAATCTCCAAAGGCCAATAGCCAAAGGGAAACTATCCAAAGAACTCAGACAAAAATCCATTGGACCTAATGTAAGAAATTCCTAAGCCATATGAGGAGAAGCTGCTTGGAAGTTCTATTACTTTCTGCAAAGATCCCAGAGACACAGAGTCAAAGAAAAAAATTTCTAAGATCTAAAAAAATGCTAAACTAATATGTGTAGTGGCTGGACACCCACAGTTTGCAGAGGCTAAGAAAGAACACAAGGTGAGGCTTAAACAATAATAAAAGTAAGCTGCTTTAGATGCCAAGAACCTTGCCAAGAAGCCTACAATCATATAAGCTGTTTTGCCTGCTGTGAAAAAAGAGAGTCTGATTGAAGAAAAGCAAGAAAAACCAAAGCAGACTAAGAGGAAATTCAGACAAACTCCCAGCAAAGAGGAAGTTAGATTTCAGTAAAAATAAGGAAGAGTACATGCCAACCCAGTCTACAACTTCAAGTCAACCATCCATACCTACATTGGAGGAGGCTGAATTCAAGGTTGATCCTAACATTACTTTTCATAGTGAACCTGTAATTTCCAAGGATGAACCTATAGATTAGGACTACCTGCCTCTTCTTGATATAAACATTCCAATCTATGCCAAACCAAGAAAGACAAAGAAAAGAGTAGTCAAGATGGTCAAGCCTGTCAAACTTCAATCCAAGTCAGTGGCCAAACCCAAACCTATGGTTAACAAGGGAGATCAACCCTTCATATGTGACATCAAAGAATTCTCAAACATAAATCTTTATCTGGAATAAATAGATGAAGTTAGAACTATTGATTCTTACATACATCTTCTAGAAAGATTAGTCTTCTGGTACAAGGGTGGAAGAGAAATGACATGGCCCCTTCACATAATTTTCAATGAAGGTTATTCTACTTTGGTGACTATCTTCTCGTCAATTAAGAAAATAATTGGACTCAATATAGTACCCAAGAAATTGGTACTAAACAAGATTGAGGGGATAAGAAATAGCCTGAGAGGACCAAATAGACTCCCAAGAGTATTGAAAATTCCTTTCACTGGAGATAGGGTGCATTTGAGGC
Organism: Apium graveolens; assembly: GCF_009905375.1. Lineage (NCBI taxonomy): Eukaryota > Viridiplantae > Streptophyta > Magnoliopsida > Apiales > Apiaceae > Apium > Apium graveolens. The sequence continues at coordinate 18,355,735 of NC_133653.1, forward strand.
CTTACTGGATAAGGGAGTTCAAAGATGAAAAATGCATTAAAATCTTCTTCAGAATTGGAAGATCAACTAAAGATTTCAAGGAATAAAACTCTCATGAAGATGTAAAAGAAGTTGAATCATACAATTGGAGATGAACGTGAGTTCTACAAGCAACTCCAATATCAAATTGAGAAAAATAATATGAAGCTGGGAAAGAAGTCAAGACAATCAAGAAAGTAATCTAAATTTGCTTAGCCTAGAAGAGCACCTTGAAAAATGATCCGTGAGATACTCTACAAAGCTTCCTCTGTAAGAATATTCAATAAATTACAACACTTGTAAATTTTATCTATTTTATTTCATTATGTATTCATATAGAGTGTTTTGTTAGCATCAAATTTCTCTTAATTTATGGCTACAATTCCAATAGGCATAAATTGAGGGAGATTGTTAGGAATATGTTGTGTACTTGATGATAACTTGAACAAAATACTTAGTAGATTTTAATTAAGTGATTTTGTAGCATTCAACGGATGATCATTTCAACATCCGTTGAAAGAGTAGCTTGTGTAATAATAAGTTTAGTAGTACATTCCTGCATATTATAATGCCTTAGTGAACTAGATGTTGCATAATATTTAAGTCATGTTGAGTACTACTAGCTTGATATGCAAGATTGGTTGTTTAATTGTAAATATTAGATGCCTTGTAATCTTGTATAAATGAAATAGAGTTAAATTCTAAGAAAACAGACTCAACAGATGATTTACAAAGTCGAAACAGATGCTCAACTAAAGCTTCAACGGATGATTCACATAGTCTCAATGGATGATCTGCCAAAGTTTCAACGGATGATCAACGACAGTTTCAACAGATGATTCAATGAAGCTTCAACCGATGTTCAAATTCAAAAGAGTAGTTGATAGTGACTTGACAGTCACATGTATTGATTGTATGCAAATGGAATGTGGCAGCCTATTTGCAGGGTTTAGAGAATAAAGAAGCATTTCCATTTTCATGCTAAACTGAAGATATTCAAAGATGTTGGATAGAGAAATGAATGAGCATGAAATTAGACTAGAAACATTTTGTCTTATTAGTTGTTCTTTTTATCATATAACTTGGTGATATATAAGCCAAGTGTAGGAAGTAGAACTTTAAGAAATTTATTCAAGTTAGTAAGCAATTACCATAGAAATATATAATGCAAAATCTGTAAAGAATTTCTCTTTTCTTATAGTTAAACTTGTAAGCAACCGTGTAAAACATTGTAACACAAAGTTCTCTACTTAATATATATCTCTCGTGGAAAAGTTCAATCCACCAGAAAGTTTTTAAATACATGTATTTGATGACTTTGTGTTTTGATTTATATACTACTTTCATTCCGCACCATTGCTAAATCAAACACAGAATAACAATCTCCCTCTACATTATTATATACACTACACCATATATGGGTTATTGCAACCCCAAAAAAGTGTAGTATAAGACCACAAATGTGTTACAGTAGAAGTTTTTGCAACATTTTTGCCAAAATTCAGCGTTGCATTTGCTGCCGTTGCAATCGACGCCTATATCAACATTTGATGTACTTATTACAATATTTTAATGCATCACAATAGCCAGCTTCATTGCAACGTTTTGTCCTATTTTAGTAACACTTTTATGTTGTTACAATAAACTTTTGCAACATTTTTCTGTAACATTTTTAGTTAAATACGTTACAAAAGTAAATATATTGTAACATTTTCATGTAACACTTTCTCCCTATTGATATACTTTAGGCTTTTTAGCAACATTTTACTGTAACACATGTATACCTATTGTAATACTTTTAATAAGTTCAGATTTCAATATTTTATTTGAATCTTCCATATACTATCACAAAATTACATGAAAAAATAATTCACATTCAATATTTTGCTTGATATTAAATCTAATAAAACAAATGTTAATACTTTCCAAACAAAATCGGCTTATACCACTACATCATCTTACATTTAGTACTTGTGTTAAAATTTCATACAGATTATGATAAAAAACAATAACTTGCTTTGTTGGCTATAACAAGTCCTAGCAAGAAACTCCCAGCTCCAGGGAAACATCCAGGGAAACAACTGTTAGTGTAGGTGCCCTAGAGGCAATACATTATTCTTTTATCTTTATGTCAGTTGATCATTCAATAAATGTATTTATTATGACCTTAATTACTGCGATATTTTGTTAGCATAATAAATGTCCTTAGAATCATGATACAAATTGTATAGTTTAAGTACATGACTTGAACTTGAGATTATATAATATATCATATTCTTAAAGGTCCCTAGTCGAGTATTATTATATAGGACAATAATAATACATAGATAGACTAGTATGTTGTTTGACAAGATAACCACATCTCATTGGTTATAAGTATGGGGATACTGAAGTCAATACATAGGTACATGTGAGAGTACATGGTACTGGACAGACCCACAGTGAGATTCTTCATGTTTAATAAAGTCATAAGAAAGACTCACAGTGATAATGGTGTAATGATCCTTTGACTTGAAATCATTATATTTCTATACGAGGATTAATATACTTTGACTACATTAAAAGTTACTTTTGATCGGGTGATGATAAAAGTGGACATCGGGTATATCATGAGTCGTATGAGAAATATGAATGATAGATAAAGGATTTAACCCTCCTATAATTAGGAGAGATATTATTGGCCTCTTGATTGAGTGAGATTATAAAAGCATGGCCATGCTCAAATAATGATTTGTTTCAATAATCTACTCATGCATCAAGTAAACCCAGATTAAATGTTGAAGAGGATGACTAAATACATGCCTCGAGTTTAATCTATAATATGTATGGTTAAAGGGATTATATTACACGGAAAAACATTAATCACGAAAGGTTTTATCTAATCACGATTTAATTATTGTTTAATTGGGTAACAATGATGTATTACTAGATACCGCTCATTGTTTATAATTTTATTAGAGAATAAAATTATTGCCAATTAAATAATAGCCTATAGGGTCGCACAAATAGAGCACTTAATGGAATAGTTAATTTAAATTATGGATTTAAATTAATTGATGATTATTTGAATTTTATTATAATTAAGTAAGACTTAATTGAGATAATATAAATTCGAATTAAAAGGAATGTTTTTGCCCATAATAATTAAGTATGACTTAGTTATTAATTAAATAATAGAAATTCGTTTTTATTATTTAATCCAATACCTACTAGGGTTGGGCTTTGCTATTATGGGCCTTTTTAATCAGTCATTATAAATAGATAATGAGAGGTTAAAGAGGCTTGAACGTTTTTCAAGAAAACCCTAGCAGCAAAGAGAGGCAGAGGCAATTCAGATCGTCAAGAAGGAGGCTAGTACATCCATTCCGTAGTCAAGTTCGTGAGACGTTCTTGAAGGTGCTCGTGTGGATACCATAGAGGTGTTTCTCCGAGAGGTAGACACAAAGCGTGATAGCTAGGATCTCCGTTGAGTTCGTAAAAGTTAATCTCTTAAAAGGTATGATTCGTTATCTCCATAATCTGCCCATAATTATACATGGATCCTGTTTTTGGGTTTCGAATTTTGTTTTATTTACGTTTATCCGCTGCGTTTTATGCCTTCGGAACCCAACAATGGCATCAGAGCTACGTGTATAAGGGGCTGATTTGGTTACGTGTTTACTGTATTTTTACAAGTATGCATGTGTGATGAGTCTGCCATGATAACAGTTATGTTATATGAGTCTGCCATGATAACAGTTATGTTATATGAATGATATGATGAATCTGTTAATGATCTATATGATGATACTAGTATGTTTAAGATCTGCCATAACTCATATGTATGCGATCTCTTAAAATATGTATACTGATACACGTTTTTGGTAACTGGGATATGGATCGTGTGTATACTGATACATGCTTCTGGAATAGTATTCTGATACATGTTTTTCTAGTATTCTGATACTTGATTTTGCAAAAATTTCCGCCATCGGGGGGCTCGCTGCCCCCCCGAACCCCCCCAGCGACATATGCTTAGGGTTTCGTTTTTAATTTGTGCTTATGACATATGCTTTACTTATTTATTATTCTTGATTGGATCATGATAAGTGATAAATAGTATGTCATCTTTATATGATCTATCATGTTCTTTAATGGTTACTGAGCATGGTGCATAGTTATGGCCTTAAGACCTTAGTTGTAATGGTTTATTCTTTTGGTTTGTAATAAATACGACTTGCATGTCGTTTTCTATTTGTAGTTGTTTTATCTCGAATGTAACTCGAGTTCTTTTGTAAGTTCATTAGTATAATTCTTAATGTAACATCCTAGAAGGACAAGGGAAAGAGGAGGCATCCTATGGAGGCCAAGGAGACAATGGAAGCAATAGAGAAGACATATGTAATAGTTATTTTTACACCATAGATTGACCTTGATCTTTTCATTAGCCTGAAAAGATCACATAGGATTGGGCCATAACTATTGCACGTTTACTTTACGTACTTTTCATATGATGTATAAATAGTATGTGTAGAGTAGAAAAATGCATGTTTTAATTAGATTAATGATGTATGTATGTATTAGATACATCACCCATGCCATGCCTTTAAACAAGATAAAATCTGTAACGACTCAAGATTTAAAATTAACAAACGATCATGAGATTCTCGTGTTTATGAAACACGGAATAAAATACGAATTTTCTTTATTTCTGACATGGGGCGATTTTGTCAACAACGGGTTCATAGAACTTGTAAGGCTGTGGGTTTTAAGCGAGACCGATGTGACTCCTCCACTACCTGGAAATCAAACCATTGACGAGTATTGATTTGAAGTATTTTATTCAAGGAAAAATTGGGAATCTCTTTATGATGGGATCATGATCGTTCTAAATTAAAATCCCTAAGTAAAAATATTAAGTTTTAATCAGATGCTTTCCAATGAATGAACACTCATTAAATCCTAGATCGATAAGGGGAAGGGCTGTCAGTGGCAGGGGACTCCTATCTATCATGGTGAAATGCGACGAATATAAACGGTTATATTCGGACGTTGTATCATTGGGTCTAACTTAACTGAGTCATCATAATAAGGTGAATATAAACGGTTATATTCAACTATTATGAACTTAGAAGCATAGAGTTTGGTTAAAAATCTATTAGATAGATAAGATCAATTGTTGTTCACCAAATTATCCAAGAATTATATATGATATAATTGACAACTGTTGTCTACCTAAATAATCATGTTTTAAGGATACCAGTGGTTGACTTAGAACATGACGAAATATGGATCTTGGCTCACTAGAAAGATTTATGGGATATACTTTCCGAATTAATAGTTAGGGTTATTAATTTGATAAAAAAAAAAATAGTGGGAGATATATTACGAATATATCATAATCATATGAACATAAAATTTTAACTCAGACAATCTAATGTTTATTTTGCGCTTTTATTATTGTAGATACTGAGTAATGGCAAACAACACAAACACACTATCCGTACGTTCAGTCCTTGAGAAGGACAAGCTGACAGGAGGAAACAACTTCCTAGACTGGCAGAGGAATTTGAGGATTGTCCTCAGGCAGGAGCGCAAGCTTCATGTCATTGATATTCCTCCTCCAGGCCCCCTTCCTGAGGATGCTACTGCTGATGAACGAGCAGCACGCACAAAGGATGAGAATGATGCAAATGATGTTGCATGTCTTATGTTGGCAACTATGAGTGCTGAGCTTCAAAGACAACATGTGCATATGGATGCATATACTATCAATGAGCACTTGCAAAGCATGTTTGCAAGCCAAACTCGTCAAGAAAGGTTCAACACGAGTAAGTCACTTTTTAATTGCAAACAAGGGGCGAGTGAACCAGTTGGCCCACATGTTCTGAAGATGATTGGTTACATTGAGTACCTTGAAACTTTGGGTTTCCCGATTGGTCCGGAAACTGGTATTGACCTAATCATGAATTCTTTGAACAACAAATTCACTCAGTTTGTTGTGAACTACAATATGAATGAATTTGACAAAACACCTACTGAATTGTTGCATATGTTGAGAACATATGAGACCAACATGAAGACAGCTGAACCTGCTCCCATACTGATGGTGGGAAATAAAGGTAAGGCCAAAGGGAAGGGAAAATGGAAGGGTAAGAAGAAGATTGGATCTGATTCTATAACCAAGCCAAAGTCAGGTCCCAAACAGGCTTTAAAGCCTAAAGGTGGTGTGGCCAAGGGTGAATGTCACTACTGTAAGAAAGATGGTCACTGGAAGAGAAACTGTCCAATTTACTTGGAGGATCTGAAGAAAAAGAAAGCAGTTCAGATTTCTGGATCAGGTATTTATGTTATAGAAGTCAATTTGTCTATTTCTACATCCTGGGTATTTGATACTGGATGTGCTTCTCACATTTGTATAAATGTGCAGGGCCTGCAGAGAAGTAGAACTCTGGCTAAGGGAGAAGTGGACCTAAGAGTAGGCAATGGAGCAAAAGTTGCTGCTTTAGCTGTAGGGACTTATTATTTATCTATGCCCTCTGGGCTTGTTTTAGAACTAGAAGACTGTTTTTACGTGCCTGCGATTCGCAGAAACATTATTTCTGTTTCTTGTTTGGACAAGAAAGGTTTTTCGTTTACAATAAAGAACAACAGTTGCTCTTTTGCTTTGAATGATTTAACCTATGGTGTTGCGCGTTTATTTAATGGTTTATATGTTCTTGATTTAGATAACCCTGTCTGTAATATAGAAAACAAACGACTTAAAATAAATGACTCAAATCAAACATACCTCTGGCATTGTCGTCTAGGCCACATAAATGAGAAACGCATATCCAAATTACATAAGGATGGATACTTGGATAAGTTTGATTTTGAATCATACCAAGAATGCGAATCTTGTTTGCTTGGTAAGATGACTAAAGCCCCTTTCACTGGTAAGGGTCAAAGGGCCACTAAACGTCTGGAGCTAATACATAGTGATGTATGTGGCCCAATGCGTGTAATGGCTAGAGGAGGCTACTACTACTTCATAACATTTACTGATGATTTCAGTAGATATGGATATGTATATCTTATGAAGAACAAATCCGATTCTTTTGAAAAATTTAAAGAATACAAGGTTGAAGTAGAGAAGCAAATTGGCGGAGATGCAAGTATTAAGATCTTACGATCCGATCGTGGGGGTGAATACTTAAGCACCGAATTTAGAAAGTATTTGAAAGAGTGTGGTATTATATCGCAACTCACTCCGCCAGGAACACCTCAATGGAATGGAGTTTCAGAGAGGAGAAATCGCACCTTGTTGGACATGGTGCGATCGATGATGAGTCATGCAGATCTTCCAATTAGTTTCTGGGGTTACGCTCTAGAAACAGCGGCTTTCACACTTAACCGTGTTCCTACTAAGAAGGTTCAAAAGACTCCATATGAGATATGGAAAGAGAAACGGTCAGGCATGAACTTTATGAAAGTTTGGGGATGTAAGGCATTTGTGAAACGTCAAGAATCTGACAAGCTTGGACCTAAATCCGAAGAGTGCATTTTTGTAGGATACCCTAATGAAACAAAGGCGTATTATTTTTATAGTCCTTCTGAGCAGAAAGTGTTTATTGCTCGAGATGCTGTCTTCATGGAAAGAGATTTTGTTTCCAAAAGAAACAGTGGGAGAACTATAGATCTCGATGAAGATCGAGAACCGCAAAATAGCATTGAACCTGAAGTGGAACAAGAGCAGAATAATGATAATGCTCAACAAACACAGGTTGTTCGTAGATCTGGTAGATTTCGCCATGAGCCAGAGAGATATGGATTTCTCATGACTCAGTGTGGTGATTTGATGCTCATAGATGAAGATGAGCCTCTCACATACCAAGATGCTATGAACAGTCCAGACTCTAAGAGATGGCTTGAAGCCATGAAATCCGAGATAGATTCCATGTACGAAAACCAAGTATGGACTTTGGTTGATCCACCTGAAGGGGTAAAACCCATAGGGTGCAAATGGGTTTTTAAGAAGAAAAAGGGCATGGATGGAAATGTTCAGACCTATAAAGCTAGGCTGGTTGCAAAAGGTTTCAAACAAATTCATGGTATTGACTATGATGAAACTTTCTCACCAGTGGCTATGGTCAAGTCTATAAGGATTTTACTTGCCATTGCAGCATTCCATGATTATGAAATCTGGCAAATGGATGTCAAAACAGCCTTCCTTAATGGAAGCCTTGAAGAGGATGTGTACATGACACAACCTGAGGGTTTTGTCGATCCAAGGAATGCTGGCAAGGTATGTAAATTGCGTCGATCCATTTATGGATTGAAGCAATCCTCTAGGAGATGGAATATCCGTTTTGATGAAATAGTCATAGAGTATGGCTTTGTTCAAAACGAAGATGAACCGTGTGTTTACAAGAAGGTTAATGGGAGCTATGTGGCATTCATAGTACTATATGTTGATGATATACTACTAATGGGGAATGACATACCTTCTCTAAAGGCTGTTAAGACGTGGTTAGGGAGCAATTTCTCCATTAAAGACTTAGGAGAGGCATCCTACATTCTAGGAATGAGGATCTATAGAGAAAGATCTAGAAGGATGATCGGTCTAAGTCAGAGCACATACATTGATAAGGTTTTGCATCGTTTTGGAATGCAAAATGCAAAAAGGGGATATGTCCCTGTGTCTCAAGGGATAACGATCTCTAAGGACCAATGTCCGAAATCATTGGATGAGAAGGACCACATGAATAAAGTTCCATATGCTTCAGCAATTGGATCTATCATGTATGCAATGGTATGTACTCGCCCAGATGTCTCGTATGCTTTGAGCATGACGAGCAGATACCAGTCTAATCCGGGTGAAGGTCACTGGACGGCAGTTAAGAATATTCTTAAGTACCTGAAAAGAACTAAAGATTCATTCTTGGTGTATGGAGGAGAAGAGAAACTCGTTGTAAAAGGTTACACCGATGCAAGTTTCCAAACAGACAGAGATGATACTGTATCACAGTCTGGTTTTGTGTTTTGTCTAAACGGAGGTGCTGTAAGCTGGAAGAGTTCAAAGCAAGAAACAGTAGCTGATTCTACAATGGAGGCTGAGTACATTGCAGCTTGTGAAGCAGCTAAGGAGGCCGTTTGGATTCGAAAGTTCATTTCTGTTTTGGGAGTGGTTCCATCGATCGCAGATCCCATTGATCTATACTGCGATAATAATGGAGCCATTGCACAGGCTAAAGAACCTAGATCACACTCCCGGGCTAAACATATACTCAGGAGATTTCACCTTATTCGAGAGATTAATGAAAGGGGTGATATACACATATGTAAAGTGCACACAAATGATAACATTGCAGACCCACTGACCAAAGGCTTGTCGCAGCAGAAGCACGATGGTCACACTAGTTCCATGGGTATTAGATATATGGGTGATTGGCTCTAGTGCAAGTGGGAGATTGTTAGTGTAGGTGCCCTAGAGGCAATACATTATTCTTTTATCTTTATGTCAGTTGATCATTCAATAAATGTATTTATTATGACCTTAATTACTGCGATATTTTGTTAGCATAATAAATGTCCTTAGAATCATGATACAAATTGTATAGTTTAAGTACATGACTTGAACTTGAGATTATATAATATATCATATTCTTAAAGGTCCCTAGTCGAGTATTATTATATAGGACAATAATAATACATAGATAGACTAGTATGTTGTTTGACAAGATAACCACATCTCATTGGTTATAAGTATGGGGATACTGAAGTCAATACATAGGTACATGTGAGAGTACATGGTACTGGACAGACCCACAGTGAGATTCTTCATGTTTAATAAAGTCATAAGAAAGACTCACAGTGATAATGGTGTAATGATCCTTTGACTTGAAATCATTATATTTCTATACGAGGATTAATATACTTTGACTACATTAAAAGTTACTTTTGATCGGGTGATGATAAAAGTGGACATCGGGTATATCATGAGTCGTATGAGAAATATGAATGATAGATAAAGGATTTAACCCTCCTATAATTAGGAGAGATATTATTGGCCTCTTGATTGAGTGAGATTATAAAAGCATGGCCATGCTCAAATAATGATTTGTTTCAATAATCTACTCATGCATCAAGTAAACCCAGATTAAATGTTGAAGAGGATGACTAAATACATGCCTCGAGTTTAATCTATAATATGTATGGTTAAAGGGATTATATTACACGGAAAAACATTAATCACGAAAGGTTTTATCTAATCACGATTTAATTATTGTTTAATTGGGTAACAATGATGTATTACTAGATACCGCTCATTGTTTATAATTTTATTAGAGAATAAAATTATTGCCAATTAAATAATAGCCTATAGGGTCGCACAAATAGAGCACTTAATGGAATAGTTAATTTAAATTATGGATTTAAATTAATTGATGATTATTTGAATTTTATTATAATTAAGTAAGACTTAATTGAGATAATATAAATTCGAATTAAAAGGAATGTTTTTGCCCATAATAATTAAGTATGACTTAGTTATTAATTAAATAATAGAAATTCGTTTTTATTATTTAATCCAATACCTACTAGGGTTGGGCTTTGCTATTATGGGCCTTTTTAATCAGTCATTATAAATAGATAATGAGAGGTTAAAGAGGCTTGAACGTTTTTCAAGAAAACCCTAGCAGCAAAGAGAGGCAGAGGCAATTCAGATCGTCAAGAAGGAGGCTAGTACATCCATTCCGTAGTCAAGTTCGTGAGACGTTCTTGAAGGTGCTCGTGTGGATACCATAGAGGTGTTTCTCCGAGAGGTAGACACAAAGCGTGATAGCTAGGATCTCCGTTGAGTTCGTAAAAGTTAATCTCTTAAAAGGTATGATTCGTTATCTCCATAATCTGCCCATAATTATACATGGATCCTGTTTTTGGGTTTCGAATTTTGTTTTATTTACGTTTATCCGCTGCGTTTTATGCCTTCGGAACCCAACAACAACTTCTTCCACTGAGCAGCAAATATGACCAACTTGCCAACATTTGTGATATAGAGCTCTTGTTCGCATTCTCTTCTTTGCAACAGTCTCTCCCTTTAATATTACAAAAAATAAGTTGAGCAAAAAATTAGTATTTACTAAATAATGCAAGAGAAAAACTCCAATGTAAGAGAATTTGTTACATATTACACGCCTAATGGAAGCACAGCTGTAGACCAACAAGCTAATATGCTGTAAGAGAGGTCTGGTGTGCAACCATAAAGCTAGAGTATACAAAAATGCTAACAAAATATGTTTTATACTTTACCTAACAAGATATCAAAACATGCATTTTGATCATTTTCAAAAATATCCAAAAATGTCAGTTTTTTCATCAACTGAAAGTATCATATTCTTATAAATTAGCTTCATTTTGATGGGAATACACATAAATCTACACCTTATTTACAAAGAAGTTGGCATAAGATTATAAAAAAGTACACTTTCTGCTAGTTACCATCTTACCTTGCCTTTATTAAGCTTTCTTTCTTTGCAAATGTCATTACCAAAGACTGAAGTTTGCCCAGCAGTGCTTTTGTCGAAAGTTTATGCGTTGATCTCATTATTGAAACTCTGTGACAAAAGGTGCATGCTAAGAAACAATTAAAAAGCAGTAAATGATACATAAATGACAAATGATTTCACAATTAAGAAGTACACTGGTCTTTATACGAGACAATAGTGCTTATACATTGATGAACTTTGCACGTCTAAAATACTCCATCTATGAGGGGGCAAGTGAATACATAGTTATTGCTTCCTTGTTAAAAAATCTCAACCTGAAAAAAGTGATAAAGTTATACGTACACATTTGGATGGTAAGTACAACTTCTATGTCCAGTACTTACACTTTACACTTAATACTTCTATAATGAAGGAGGATACTCTATCTGTACATAATACTTATGGATCGGTTAATTGATTAAAAAAAATGAGATGTTCTCTAATATTTAGATTGCTAAACTTAAAAGAGCTTATTAATTATAAAAATAAATGAGACATACACTAATATTTAGATTGCTAATTACTAAAAAGAACGTAATTGATTTCAAAATTAAATTATAATTTAATGTGCATGTGAAAGTAATATATTTGTCTCTTACCTAAAAATAAACAAAGTTGGATCTAATATTTTAACTTAAACCTCTAAGATATAAAATAAAATATATTAAATAAAATGAGGCACTAAAGGGTTCATATAGCTAACAGATAGGAGATTGTGGCAACAGTTAGACATTTGTACCTATATACATTTATAATATGTTGGTAGATCTTGCAATAACCAACATAATCTGATGCTATATACTATACATAATCAACGACAATGATATCCAAGTCTCTACACCAACTCATAGACCTAAACCACTTGCAAAGCTTTAATTTGATGTAACTTTATTCTTATGTTTCATATTATTTGAGACACAAACAATCACAAAACAGGTATAACAATATAACATTTATATTCGCTGATCAAGCTACACCTGATAATGAAACTACTCAGATACTCTCACAAAAGATTAGAAATAATAAATTCATTTAACCAACCTTGCAATAAACAGGGCACCTTGACTACCTATTGCAATTATATTTCTTCCCTTGCCATCGCAGATACCGGGAACAATGGCATTATCTAACGAGTAAATTCCTCTTCAAACATAAATCATCAACTTGTAAACAACAATCTAGGCAATGACTTGACATGAAATACTGCAATTAATTAGTCAAAAAATCAAGTTATAAGAGGACACCAAAAATATGAAGATAATTTTAGTAAATTTTCAAAAACTAAATTACAAAAGACCTATATTAGTGAACCAAACTTTTAATAGTTTATTTCAGAGGGGATTCGGTTGCTTATTTTTGTTTTCTACTATGCACATATTATCTTCCTCATACTTGTCAAGTATTCATTGTAATAAAATCATATAAATAAATAACCCTTTATGATTTTCTTTGATGCATTCCAGTAACTGCCTTCACCTCCCCGATTAACAGCGACAAAAGATTAACATTCAAACATATTAACAAAGATTAGCAAGATAGAAAAGAATAAAAAACCTCAATTGATTAAAAAAGATTAAGAGCAGTCAACTTGAAATCCTGTTGAAAAGTAGAGACCAAATACATATCCAATATATTAGCAGCATATAATCAAAATTTTGTATTGTCTTGGACCAAAACCATATCTTAATTCTACAATTTCCAGTAATTGAAAAAATCTACTAATATAACCTAACACAAGAGCTTTAATCAAACTAAAATTAAGAACACATAATTCAACATATAATCAAAAGAATTTACTTGTATACATATATATACATAACAAACATATATAATCAAAAATAGATGGGTAATCTACCTCTAATTGAAACTTGAATTGAATATTTACTCTAATCTTTGCTTATTCAGTTGTGGATTTTGGGGTTTTACCCTAATCGACTTTAGCTAATTGACTTTATGGAACAAAGAAATATATAACGGATGAGTGACATAGATGATTGATTGAGATTGTTGAGAGATGGCTGAGACGGATGAGGGGGAGAGATGGGGGAGAAAGAAAAGGTCGGGGAAGAGATGAGCTAGAGAGGAAGGTGCAAAAAAGAGATGTGTGGTTTTCTGAAATAAAAATTTTTTTGAGTAAAAATATTTTGTGCCGATTGTAATTATCCCGCTCATTGAAAAATTTCAACTCCCGCCTACAAATTTTAGTGAATTGGATCAAAGTGTTGCATGTATTGTAACACTTTTCTAAGAGTATTGGAATTGTTTCAAATTGTGAAAATGAATTATTGGCTTGGAACGCTTTCACATTTTTTGTAGCACTTTTTAAAGGTGTTGCAATATACTACCAACTTTCATGGCTATAGTAACACTTTATGCAACACAAATGCATATTGGGCTTGCAATAGGTCATATATGGTGTAGTGATAGCTTTTCTCAAGTTCTATCATTATACCTTTTTATTATATATAACAAAATTAAAAATATTTTGTAATATGGTGGATCATATTTATCTTGGATCTGATGGATCACAAACAATCCGGTTAGTAAAAGAAAAATACGATACTGACTCATATCCGGTATGAATCCGGATTTTCAATACTCGAGAGCGGTTTGTATCCGAATAAAATGACACCGAACCAAAATCTGGACAATACAAAAATAAAATGATTCGAGAGTTGAGCAAATAGGTACCCAATATCGCCAAGATAATTTTAAACCCCACTCATTTATTTTGTTAGAATGCAATTTCTAGTTAATCCTGTGTTTGTTGAAAAAGATAATAAAAAGTCTGTTGATTTTTTCATACGTTGTTACTGCACTTTTCTTTTTCCCCAGAGTTCTTAATAAATTTTTTTATGACAAATGTTAAACAACCTTTACTAACTAATAAGTACAATTCAGTTAAATCGAGAGAAAATTGTCAAGACAGTCTAAAAGATTTGAGAGATAAGAGATAGACGAGAGAAAGACGAAGAGAGAGATGAGAACTAAAAATAATTCATTTTCTTTCTTAATTGCTAAGTTTCACCACAATTCTGTATTTATACAAATAGTAATGTAAGAAGAAATAAGCAACACAAAATCTCCTACACTATTCATTTTGACAGCTGTTCAAAAATTGAAATCAATTTCTTTCCTTCACTGAATTGATAAAAATACCCTTTCTCCTAGAACATATCTCCATCCTCCTTTAAGACTTGTCCTCAAGTCATAGCATATTAGGTAGCAAAATAGGAAATTGTTGAACAAAAACATCAGCATCCTTCCAAGTTGCTTCACAGTTTGGTAAGTCGTCCCATTGTACTAAATATTGAACTTGAGCCACATTATGGACCTTCTGAATTCGTCTATCAATAACAGCTCTAGGAGGCTTGACAATGACATGTTGATGTTGAGAGACTGAGGTAGGTAGAGTTGCAAGCAAAGGAACCTCCCCATGAAAAGATTTAAGATGTGAGACATGAAAAACATCATGGATCCCTGCAGAGCTTGGCAGTTTGAGTCTATATGCAACTTTTCCAATCAAAGCCACCACCTGGAATAGACCATAAAACTTGACAACCAGCTTATGATTACTTCTATACTGAACTGAAATTTGTCTATAGGGTTGTAGTTTCTACCACATCCAAGCACCAACTGTGAAATTCCTATCAGATATATGCTTATCAGCCCGAGCCTTCATCATTTGTTCAGATAAGATGAACTAAAACCTGTTCTCATCTCTGCAGGGCTTCTATCAACCTCTGGATTCATAGTTTCACCATGCAAGTAAGGAAAATGAAGTGGTGAGGGCTCATCATACATTACTTCATAAGGTGTCATTTTAATGGAAATACGTATTGTACCACCATTAAGATAAGAGTAACCAAGAAGACCAATCCTTTTGATTGTCACTGCACATACACCTCAAATAATTATCAAGATACCTAACCACCTCTGTTTATCCATTAATATAGGATGGTATGCATATGAAAATAGAAATTGAGTGCCATGGATAAAAAAGAGACCTTGCCAGAAGGAGCTCAAAAATATACTATCTCAGTCACTAACAATTGATCTTGGCCAACCATGGATTTGAAAAAATTTATCAAGATACACTTGAGCTACTTCCAATGCAGTGAAATGATGAGATAAAGACATGGAATTAGCATATGTACTCAGCCTATCTACCACAACAAATATAACAGTCTAACCTCCAGATTTAGGCAAATCAGTAATGAAATCCATTGAGATATCAGTCTATACTTCTTCAGAAATTGGTAGAGGTTGAAGGCAGGATAAGCAGCTAAATAAGCTTTTTTTTCCTGACAAATATTGTAATTTTGAACAAAGTTAATGATGTCTATAGTCATCCATTTCCAGTAAAAGAGTTGTTTTACTCTTTTTGAGGTCAAATCCTTACCAGAATGCTCCCCAAGAGAAGAGTGATGCCAACCAAGAATTTTCAATTTCAACTCTTCTAAGGCACCAATCATAATTTTTTCTTTTTCCTCAACAAACCTCCCTGTAAGGAAAAATATTTTTTATTCTGATTCATCTGAAGAGAGTGTAAAATACCTTCAACCCAAGTATCTTATATAGTTGGCTTTAATCATATCTTCCAAGTTAGAAGCAACACAGAAATGGCTAAACACAATATCTCAGATCCCTTTGCTCTTGATAAAGCATTAATTGCTATATTTTCTTTGCCACTCTTGTATTGAATTTCATAGTCAAAACCAAGAAGTCTAGCTAACCAGAATTGCTGGAATGGAGTTGACACTTTTTGTAGCAATAGCCATTTTAAACTTTTTTGATGAGTCTTGCTAATAAAGTGTCCACCAAACAAGTATTGCTCCAATTTATGAACTGAAAAATCTATTGCTAGTAGATATTTCTCATCGACAGACAATTTTTGCTACTTAGGTCATAATGATCTACTAATGAATGCTAAAGGATGTCCTTTATGCATTAAAACAACACCAATCTCCCTCCCTTAAAAGAATCAGTTTCTATGACAAATGGTTCTTCAAAATCTGGAACAACTAAAATGGGAGCAGTGGTGAAAGCCATTTTAAGATTTTCAAAAGCACATTATACTTCTGTAGACCACTGGAATTGTAACGACCGAGAAATTACGCTTGTATTATATCATAATAATGATAGATTATGTGTATTATTATGTGATTAAATGTGTTGAGTCATTAAACCCTAACTGTTATGTGTTACGTGTTGTCTGTTTTGATCCAAACGTGTTTTAAATATTTATTGAGTGTTTTATCGTAAGTTATATATTTTATATCAAAACCCGTACAGCTCAAACCATGTTTTAAAAGCCCATATTTCAAACAAAATCATTGGCCCTATTTTGTCAAAAATGTCCTATATCATATCGCTATTCTGAACCCCTAGACGTTTTACAAATTTACCTTTTTCACGAAAAACGACTTTTCTGGACCCCTTTGGGTACCAAAAACCCCACAAAAATCACATTTTTATTTTTATATGATCATGAAATTATCTACATCATTTTTCTTTGCATTTTTGTAATATTCACAATTTTTGGGAATTTTTAGCATTAATTTTGTATTTATTGGATATTTAAAAATTCATTATTAATACCAAAAAATTATAAAAATTGGGGCCAAATATTTTTATTAGGAGTGTAATTAGATCCTTAATTTTATGTAGGGGTATTATTTTCATAAATATAAATACCAGATTTGTTATTAATTTTTCAGTTAATTAATATTAAAAATCAGAAAATAATAAAATGAAAAGGGGATTAGGGTTTGTAGTGAAGAACAGGGCAGCATGATCAAAGCTAATTTTGATAGTGATTCTGGCATCCAAATCAGTCGTGTGAGTACTCGTTTTGAAGCTTATGATCTGTTGTTTCTGATTATGCAAACGTTTTTGTTGTCTGATTTCTTGATTTTTGATTCGTATTTTCGGTTTTAATTCTTGAATTCGAGTTTTCATTTCTAGTTATTGTTTGATGTTATGGTTGTTAGAGACGTTTTGATCATCGTTTTTCCTGTCGATTGGTACCGGGTTTGCTGAGTTTCGTGTTGAGTTCGTGGTCGCCGGAAAACACCGTCAACGGCGGCTGTGTTTGGGTTTCTGGGTTGGTGGTCGACGAGGACGAAGGAGAAAGGTGGGGGGACGTCGTCTGTGTTGCTGTGCCTCAGAAACGTAGAAGAATCGAACTGAAATCACTCGATTTGACCGTGTTTTGGTTCGCAGGATTCTCGCCGGGAAACAATGTCGGCGTCGGGTTCTGGGTTGCAGGGTTGTGTTCTTCGCGACCCGGGTTCGACCCGGTTTTCAACCCAGGAACGACCCGGGTTTGATCCTAAAAACCCAAACCCTGAATTCTATTTTGTGTTTCTGCATTTTTATATATTTAGTTTATTTTCTAAAAATTAGAAATTAGTTTTAATAATTCTAATAATTAATTAAAAATTGGTTTTGAATTCTGAAAAATAGTTTTATTAATTTTTAAATTATTTTATTAAATTATAAATTCAAATTTAATTATTTACTTAATTATTTAATTAATTATTTAATTATTTATCTAATTATTTATTAGTTATCTAATTAATTAATATTTAGGTAATTAATTAATAATTAGGTAATTAATTAAAAAATAAGGATTAAAAATAATTAAATAATACGATTAATAATCCGATAATTAGTTAATATTATGAGTAACTCGTATTCATACGAGTAGGGATTCGATAATTAAAATTATTATTCGAGCGATAGTTATTCGAAGAATGTCGTAATAATTTTTTGTATCGTATAATTAAATATCGATAATTAATTAACGAATCGTATAAGTTACAATAATAATAATGTAATGGTTCGATAATTATGTGAGGATTGCGAGTAGCTCGTGTTTATACGAGTAGTTAAGCGTTGAGTAGATTATAATTCGAGCAATTAGTAGTTATTCGATAAATGACGTATCAGTTAATTGTATCTATTGATTATTTGTAAATAATCGATCTGATTGAGTAAGTGTGATTAATTTGTGAATAATTGTAATAAATAGTAATTAATCCTAATAATTAGGGATTAATTATTTTAAAATACAATAATTATTAGATAATCATTTAAAAAATGTAATTAAGAATTATTTAATTATAATTAATTATGTATAATTAATTATTAATTAATTAAATCTTGTTTAATTTATAATAATTAAACCGTTAGTCCGATTTGAGCGAAACAAAGACCCCTAGACTCAGAAAAATGAAACAAATCCAATAAAAATAGTTGTAAGTTATAATTTCTTCCAGAAGAGAGTGGTTTTGTGATAATTAATTATTCATAGGGTCTATTAGATGTAGAATCGAGTCGAATAAATCCTGAAAAATTGTAATAAAAAAAGATAGGGTTAGTTATTATAAATATGAGTCTAGAATCGATTCTAAAAATAATTATAAGTCTAAAAATTAATTATGTGCTTTATGTGCTATGTGCTTTACGTGATTATGTGAACCTTACGTGCTATATAATTATATGTGTATATATGCGAGTCAGATAGAAACGCATGGGTAGACTGATAAGGTTAGGTGATATCAATTCGAGATACACGTATATAGTAAGTTATATAAACGACTATCTTTCTATGATTGGTTCAGTGTTAGCAAGGCAGAGCAAGCTAAGGACAGAAGGCGGTGAGTTGAACCAGGTTAAGTACGCGCAATGCAAGTTTTTCCCCTGTTCTAAATTCAGAATAGTGAATTATAGTTCTTTTCTCATATCAGTTACCTTTGATAATTATTGTT
This sequence comes from Apium graveolens, assembly GCF_009905375.1. Lineage (NCBI taxonomy): Eukaryota > Viridiplantae > Streptophyta > Magnoliopsida > Apiales > Apiaceae > Apium > Apium graveolens. Next base: position 18,375,032 of record NC_133653.1, read on the forward strand.
CATATACACTGTTACCTATTTATTAATGCTTGTTTCAATTTCATTTCGATTCTTGATTTCTCCCAATTTATTGAATCCTCTATTCATATTCCAATACTTTTACCCTTGTTACATATACTCTGGTATATCCTGGTGTTAGGATATATCAAAAGCATTCCGATTGTTCCGGATGCTATACCTTGGACTGGATGGTTACTATACGAGCTGGGTTTTACCCTGACCATTATTTAATAGGCCATAGTTGCCTGAGTACTCTTTATGTAGGTTGGGTCTATGCAGTTGGGTATAGATCCGCACTGTATCCTGACAGATCAGCGGTTTATAGTGCATATGTTGGTTCTTATTTCCAGTCTTGTTCATTTGGCACTCGCCAGTGTTGGCAAATTATTATCTTATACAGATTCAGATGGTCGTTGAAACCAGCAGCTTATTGGTTCACTTATTTCTCTCTCTTTATACTATATATATTGTTGCAGGCTTGTTGAGCAATTTTGGCTCATCCCTTTTTATTGTTATTCCTATTGTTTTACAGTTAAGGTAGAGAATGAAACCCATCAGGACCCGCGTAGTCAAGAAGCGAGTCAAGCAGCGGGACCCTCTTATACCAAGAGTGTTCCTTCCTATTCCCGAAGAGAGCTTTGAATTACCAGATCAGATGTAACAGGATAAATAGTAATGTTTGGTTGAATAAAAGTTTTGTGTAGTTTGAATAAAAGTGGTGTGGTGAGGATGTAAATAGAATAAAGTTTTGTAACAAAGAGAGTTCTTAAGACATATTATTTTATTTGGATTTGTAATAAAGTGTAGTATGTGGTTCTTGTTTTCAACTCAACCCTTAAAAGATCCTGAGTAGTAATAGTTCGGGGTAATTATTATATTTATATTCCGCTTGTGCAGGTTTAGTTTGTAGTTGCTGTTAATAATGCCCCAAATCTATACCCCGGATTTGGAGGGTGTTATAGGAATGCTCCAATTTTTTTTAACAAATCAGTCAAAGGCTTACTGATTAAAGCATAATTTCTAACAAGCATCCTATAATATCCTTTTAATCCTAAAAACCCTCTCAACTCCTTCACAGTACTAGGAACCTGCCAGCTACTAATTACAAATGGCTTATTAGGATCAGTCTCAACTCCATTTGCTGAAATAAAATGTCCTAGATACTGAATCTTACTAACAACGAATAAGCATTTACTAGGCTTAATATGCATATAATTCTGGCTCATCAATTTCAAAACTACCTCCAAATAACCTTAATTATCCATAAGATTTTTACTATAGACTAACAGATCATCAAAAAGTACCAGAACACATTTCCTAAGAAGAGATCTAAACACTACATTCATCCATCCTTGAAATGATGTTGAATCATTGGTTATGTGACTCCCTCAAACCCGAGATACTGATTTAGGGCTCACAACACATATATTAACCAACATAATATAATAATTAGCCCTGAAACTCATAACATGATCTATACAGGATAAGCTATGAAATAAAACTAGAACTACAAATTAAAAGTTTAAAATTATATAACAAACTTTATTGTTATTATAGTTTAAAATCCGAGTTGGAATTGCAAGATCCTGACGCTTGCGATCTACCTGTACTGGAATATCAAGCCTAGCAGTCTGCAAAGGTCCACTATAAACACTCTTACGTGTTGTGCACCTAATGATCACCATCTTCTTACTTAATTTACTGCCAAGAATTAGATCTAAACAGAATAAATGAGCCTCAAAACTCAGAAAGTAACTAATATTAACAATAATATTTAATCTTGGCAGTAAAAACCTAATTAATCATATCAACTCAATCTCAAGGTGATTTATGGTTTAAGCCTAGGGTTACGAGGAGGGTAATAATCAGGATTCTACAATTCCTTTCGACAAATCTTTCTTTTCAAAACATTTTCATTTCCAGCCATTTCAAGAATTTAAATCCATTCTGCTTTTTTTTAATATAAATAGTGCTATTGCACAAATATCTTCTCTTTGAAAATAAAAAAAATAATTTTTTTCTATTGGAGTGTATATCAACTTTCATAAATAAATAATATGGGTGATCAGCCCGTACTGACCTCCATGTGGTCATTAAAGGTACCTAAGGCACTTTTTGGCCTTTAAATAAATTTCGGTCCATCTTCAAATTCAATAACACACCGGTTCAACTTCGGCTCTATACACTTTGCTGGACCATTGTTATATGGCCTCTTATGCCTCCGACCTTCAGGATTTCAATGAAAACCTTTATATTGAAAAAATTATTCCACTTTTCGAAACTTAATCCATTTTAAAAAATTTACCGACCTTTGAAATCATTCAGACTTTTTCAAGTCAAAAATCATTCTTATTTTCATTTTAGGGTACAATCATATAACAAGGATCACATGAGATATCAATAATTAAGGTTTGAACAAAGATTAAACATAAGGATTTATAGCATGAAATGTAAACAAGCTCGGGTTTATTATCAGTTATCGAATAATAAAGGTAGTATCAATGTAAATCTATTGATTAACATGAGTATCAAATAAGCATGGGTATTCAGTCAACATAGGTATCATTAAAGCGAAGTTATCAGAGAACGTAACGTCAACATGGTAACAGTATCAAAAAAACATAAAGGTTATCAATGGTACAATGTTCATGTAATAATTGAGGTTGATATGTATCTACAAAGAAATCAGGTTAAGCAAGTTAAGGGTGTAACATTAACAGAATTCATACTATCATATAATCCCTCTTTTCATTTCGTAACCACAATATTTATCATTATAAGAAGGGCAGAGTTACTTGTCTCAAAAGCTTTCCCTTTTTATCTGAATCAGTTTACTATCACTTAGCACCTCCTTTCCTAACCTAGTTCGCGCTTCCTTGCTTTCCAAATCTACAATCAATAATAAACCGTAATTAGGGATCCTTATAATGAAACAACGTTCCCCTGATGTCTGCACCTTCTACCCTTTCATACCAAATAACATACTTATATATATATATACATGTACTTTATATTCACCTTGACATATATACACATAATCACATTCTACACATCAAGTAATTCACTTATAACAAGATACCTAACCATGACCAATAATATCTTCATAATCATATACTTATATTATAATCTTTACGTGACATCTATTATAACTTTTAGATTTATACACTCTTTAACTAATAAATTATTTATTAATATTACATTTTTGCATAAAATTCGACATGAAGTATTTGCATATACATACTACCCAGGTTTGACATCACCAAGCAATTTTCATAATCAAATCTATATTCCGAATCAATCATACATATAAATACATACTCTAATTTCATATTCAAATCGACTCGACAGATAATCACACAATTCGAACAAATTCGAACAATCAAAATCTAAAAATCAAAAATCTTAACATACATCATTCTTACAATTATTTAATTTCAACAAATTTCTCATATAAGCACATATACCGAATTTAACTACAAAATTCGAATCGAATTTTATAACTTTGGAACAGTTTTTTTGAAAATCACAAATATATAATACGCAACTACGAAATGAAGTTTATATCAATTATTAGGGCTCATTCAAGCATCACAGCCCACCATCGGTTCACCGAATATCATCACTGGTGGAGGCGGTTTTCCGACAGTGCCTTAATCGGGGTTTCCTGCCCTCAAACCACCAATTTCTCTGATTGATTACTAATGTAATCATAGTTAACATCACAGTCAATCACAAAACCACACAAACCAACCAAATTTAGAAAAACCCGAACCAAATCCAGGTTAGGATTTCAAATTAATTCAAAGAAATACACATGGAATCACATAAAGATGTAGAGGGGAAGAAATTGTGCATCGATGTGGTCTCTGATTCGAAAACAAGCATGAAACAAGGGAGATATGGATGAGAGAGATTACCGAGAGTGAGAGATTAGAGAGAGAGAGTTTGAGAGAGAAGAGAGACGGGGAAGAAGAAAGAAATGGGAGGGGAGGGAATATATATATCTGATTATTCGAGGGCAAAAGGGTAATTTACCCTTTTTTAATTTTTCTTAATTTCCCTAACTAAAAATGTTGAAAAATGAATTTGTAAATTATAAAAATGGAATTTAACAACTCAGCAAAAAAGAAATTTTATTTTTAAAATGTAAAGACTGAAATTATCTATTTCCCCATATTTTTAGAATAATTTTTAAGCATACCGTTTATTTTATACGAATTTCGCAAGATAAACCATAAAATAAAGATAACTTTTCATTTAAAAAATACCAAAACCTCAAAATAAATCCAACCCTTATTTTCAAAAAGTCTCTAGGACTATTCTAGAGATAATAGAGTAAGTTTCATAACTTGAACATATTCGCTTTCATTGACAGATCGGATCTTAGCAGCCAATCCTTGTCAAACTGCATACAATTTAGTTAATAAATCAAATTACTCTTGAACAAGTTACATCTGAGCATAGACCTCATATGTTTCAGGGTCAGCCTAAAATCATAATAAAGAGAGTTGTATTAGCATGCGAAAAAGAATTGAACAAACCGAGAGACTGAAAACCAAGTTATGTATTGCGTACATGTAATGTCACATTGTGAAGCAGGTACAACAGCTTTGAGGGAAGATTAGGATAGTTTGGAATTTGAGCATCTACATCCTTCTTCATAGATACTGCCACCTAAAAATGAGCAGTTCAGTTAGACACAACAAGTAGTCATGAACTAAAGAACCTTTGGTCGTAATCACCAATAATATATTGGTTGTTGTAACAAACAATACTGCAGAAGTAAAGCAATATATTTTTACAAAGGTTTAAATCAAACAACATACAGTATTTAACACACTATATAAAGTTTGGTAATACTTAATTGAGCTAAATAACGACATCATGTTTATGGAAACCGATCAAATTCTAATCCAACCCGGAAAATAAATTATGTCATAAGCTCCCAATTATAAACATATTTCAAATATTCCTAAACAACAATAGTTTACTCTAATACAAGTTACTTACATTAGCATATAAATTTACAAGAGCATCATTCATATATTAAGCATATATAGATATAAGTCAAAAAATTCGATTTACCAACCTCTGTGGACGAACATCCACATCAACAGGCTTCCTCCACCTCCTCTCAAACCTTTTACCACTACCGAAACTTCTCTTTCCAAAACTCGGTCCAGCACTTAACCCCGCCGTTTCTTTCTCCATCATCAACCTCCTTCCAATCCTGACCCTTTTCCTTCAAAACCTCCTCCCTAGGGCCTCATATTGCCAAATGGATTTGACCCTTTAGGCTTAACAGCACCCACAACACCCCTATTGCACCTCCTCAACAATCAGCACCTTTCTCGTCCCTCTTCTTCCCCCAAATTAAGCTTAGGCCTCACAACATCCTCCCTCTTCTTCCCCCAGCTCTCATCCGTCTTGAACCCTCCCCCTCTCATCTGCCTCAATCTATCGAAAGCCCCAAACTTTCTTCACTCTTCCACTCAATGGGTATTAGCCATGGTTGGATTTCATGAAGGATTAAAAGAAATAATTTTTTTCAGAATTGTTTGGTTAACGGAAAAGTTGGAAGATTCATAGGAAAAGGGGAAGAACTGATGAGCGCAGAAGAAAAACTATAACGGTAAGTTGCACACTGCTATAGATTTTGGGTTTATATGAACCAACGATCAGGATTAATCCAAATTGTGTTTTTCTAAATTGATTAGACGTTCCTGATTAAAACTGAAGCTGCTGATCCGCTTGATGCATTTACCATCGAATACTCTTCTGCCACGTAGGGATCAAGTGGCTGATTTTCTTTTTTCTATATATCAAATTAAAGACTAATTAAAAACCAATATTAAATAGCTAGAAAATTTTAAATATTCCACAAAAACTACTATACACTCAATCAATTGTCGAGATAATTATAAACATAAAACATCATATTTTTATTATATTTCCCTATTTTTACAATATTAATAAAAAAATAATATAAAATTAAAATATTTGGAGAATAAATTATATATTAATTATAAATAATTAGAGATAAATCATGGACCTATTACAAAATAGAGATAGGGCTTAACAATTTTATTGGGGGAAATATGGCCCCTATATTTTCATTTGGGGGAAATATGCCACCTATATTTTTAGACAAAATTTTCTTTTTTTAATATATTTATGACATCATTTTTTGTTACGATACGACATAAATCGGGCATTATATTTTTTGATTAATTTTTTCCAAACACTAGAAATGATACTTAATATCATCCGTACGGTTGGATCGTCGAAAAAGTCATTAAAAAAATCAAACATCGAAACTATGACGGAACACAATACAGTTAATAATGTACTGCACAACATTTTATGTTAAATAAGAAACAACCCCGACTTTTTATGTTTTAAATATTTTTTCCCAGCACTAAAAAGGGTATTTAATATCATCCATCTGGTTGGATCGTCAAAAAGTCATTTAAAAAAATCGAACAGTGAAACTATGACGAAACACAATACATGCAATCAACAATGTCTAGCACAATGTTTTATGTTAAGATACAACACAACCCGGGAACAACATTTTCTGTTAAATCATCGAACAAGAATTTTAAAGAAATAGAATCACTACTCGAGACATGACTAGGTGACAAGAACCTGTGTTGACAATAATTTGACTATTATAAAAACACACGATATAAAATCTATTTTTTATAAACAAAATTACACATCTATAAAATTAGTACGTAACATCATCCCTACGGTTGGATCAGTGAACAAGAAAATTAAAAAAGTAGAATCACCACTCTGAACAAGCCTAGGTAACATGAACTCGTGTTGACCGTAATTTGACTATTATAAAAACACACGATATAAAAACTAATTTTTTTAAAAAAAAATTTACATCTCTAAAATTAGTAGGTAAAATCATCCGTACAGTTGGATCGTCGAACAAGAATTTAAAAAAATAGAATCACCACCCAGTACAAGACTTTGCAAAAGGAACCCGTGTTGGCCGTAATTTGACTATTATAAAAATACATGATATAAAATCTAATTTTAAAAAAAAAATTATATACCACTATAATTAGTAGGTAACATCATCCGTACGGTTGGATCATTTAAAAATAATTTTAAAAATTTGGAATCTGAATATCACTAATAAATTTTAAAAATTGTACAATACCTAATGCAACACTAAATAACCTATTGCAACACAAGAAAGAAAATGCATTGCTTTAAAGTGCCATGCCAGCTACCACATCAGCATTTGGGTCCATAGGGCCTTCTCTAATAGGGAAAAGCCCTCCATTTTCGTCAAATGACCCAGCCTCCCCTGGCGCTTCCAACTTGTGCCACATCAGCATGCCACGTCAGCATGTGGGCCCCACTTGGGCCATTTCAGCATGCCTTGTCAACATATGGGCCCATATGTGGGTCCCACTGATGCCACATCAACATGCCACATTAGCATGCCATGCCGACATTTATTAAATAAAAAAATGTCTAATGTGATGCAATGAATTCTATTGGTGCATTTTGCGCAACAATAACAATTATTAGCTACAGTAGCTTCAATGTAATGCAACGCTTTCTCCACTGTATTGCAATAAATTGAAAATTTTGTAGATAATGCAACGCTTTTCGTGCAACGCTAGTTAAAAGCAGTTGCCTATGTGCACTTATGGGGTATTGTTGTAAAATAAATCATTTAAAAATATTTAAAAATTCTCCAGTCACAACTTTACACATATAAGGCTCAAATAACATATATTAATGTATCTCATCAATCAAATCTCATTAATACTTTTCGTAGTTACTGGTAAATCGATAATTCAAATAATAAATCAGTTTCACATACTCCTAATCAAATAGTCATATCAACACTTAAACCCTTTTCGTCTCACATTTCCCACATACTTCATTAGATTCCTCTCTCAAACATCTTATCAACCCCACTTTGCATTTAATCATCTTTTATGGGTCACGTCACATCTGACAGCCCGGTTGACACTTTAACTCGTTTATTAACCACATTACATATCGTAAGTCTTGTATTGACTCGTCAAACCGGAATAATATATTTTTAATTATTCTTCCACTAATTATCATAATTTGCATATAATCCGCATAATTTATATATTATTCACATAATATAATTTACAAAAATTCCAGTTGTTACAGTTAAGCCAAAAGACATAACCGAAAATTCACAGTGTCCGGTGTGTGTTTTGAATGCAGTTTTAAAAACATCATTTGGATGTACTCTTAATTAATGGTATCCTCATCATAAATCCAGTTTAGTAAAGACTGTTGCACCAGACAACTCATCAATAACAGGGATAGGGAATTTATCTTTGATTGTTTTCCTGTTAAGCTCTCTGTAGTCAATATATAATCTCCAAGTTCCATCCTTCTTGTCCACTAGGACCACTGGAGAAGAAAAATGTGAAGAGCTATCTTGTATAATCCCTCTCTATAGAATTTCTTGAATGAGCTGCTCAATAATGTTTATTTGTTTCAAAAGATATCTATATGGCCATTCACTGGATTCTCACATTCTTTCAAGGGATTTCATGATCAAATGCTCCTCTTTGAGGTGGTAAATCCTTAGGTTCAGCAAATACCGTAATATATCTCTCTCTTTTAAATTCATTAACTCTACACAATCCTTTATAGTTTGCACCTTTGTATCAACTTCCAACTCAGTATTGGACAATAGCATTGAAGTTAATGTTTTAACCTGAATCAAGAAGCAACGCGTAGCATTGTATCATCTTGAGATATGGTTGTCCCTCAAACACCTTGATTTTGTTATGAGGAATCCCTTTTAATGAGACTGGTTCATCATTGATAACAAATTTCATTTCAGTTTTTGAAAATCCTGGTAAACGGGTAATAAAGTTGACAGCCGAGATAACAATTTCATAAAAATTGCCATCTAGATGTTCATCTACTTTTTGCTCTTTATCACTACTTGCTAACTCTCCTGATACCTCCACTGTAAATAGTTGAGATTCTTTGAATTTACATTTGTGACCTCTCTCATAAGTCTGATCACAATAGTAACACAAGCCTTTAGCTATTTTTTCTGCCCTCACATCAACATGAATAAACCTAAAATTCCTATTAGTCCCTTTTACAGAACTTTGAGCTAGCTTGGTTTATGGAGTTGGTAAAAAAGGTAGTGCAGTGTTCTCCAATAATGGCACGGATTGGACAAGGTTGGCTTGGACAGTTGAAGTAAAGGGCTTAGTAACTCTATATGACACGGCAAGTGATTCTTCTTTCAACCTTGCATAATCTATTGCTTCAGTTATATTAGTTGGTTTAAAGGCCTTAACAAAAGGTTTAACAGTAGCCTTCAATCCACTTATAAAGCTATCCAAGATATAAGCATCCGGTAACATGTGATTATGTTGGAACATGAGTGATCTAACATTCTCAAAATCATCAATATAATCATCTAATTTTCCATGTTGTTGCAATTTATTAAATTATTCAACTATCTTACTAGCACCATCATCCCTGAACCTCGCAACCAAATCAATAATAAAATTATCCCATTCTACCATTTTCCTTGTAGCAAGATAAATAGTAATCGAAATTTGTGCCTTATTTTTCATGCACTACAAGAATAATGTCAATAGACATCACACATTAGACATCGGTTAACTTTGCCACTGATGTTAAAAGAGGTATTGACATCATCCCGTGTTTTTGTGATGTCTTTGTTCTTTGTAGACATCAGTTATAATTAAACCGATGTCTAAACTTCACCAACAAAAAAACAAATCGCGCCCACCTTTTCTTTCCCCCCTTAGTCAAAATTTCATTTAGTTTTAGTTCTAAAATTCCCCCCTCCCAAAATTTCCCCCTTTAACCAAATTTTTATTCCCCTCATTCTGAATCTCAAACTCCTCTCTCTCTCATGAACCCCTCCCTCTCTCGAACCTCTCTCCGCTCAGAATCTCCATCTCACCATCTCAACTCCTCTCACGTCTCTCTCGAATCTCTCTCTCTCTCTCCCTCGCATATGTGCTCACATCTTCCCTCTCTCGACTTTGTGCTCAACTTCTCACCTACCTCTGGTAAGCTTATTTGATTAGAAATTCTAATTGGTAACGTGGAATGAAACTAGTGTTGATGTTTTGATCGAAACAAACTTTGTAAATTGGGCAGTTTTTAAATCGAACTCCTAATTTTGTAAATTGGAATTTTTTCAAATCAAAAACCTAATTTACTTTTAAACATAAGTGAATATATATATAGCCATTTTATCTCTTATAAAACACTCTTTTGGTTTACTATCTCATCCAGAGTCGCCGTTAAAAGCGAAAGCACATGAAGGATGGTTCAGGGTTTTACTCATCGCAAACGCCACAATTATGCCACCAAATCCAACCAATATCGAATTGTCAAAACCCCTGGTACTCTTTTCAAAAACCCCTTTTCTATTTCTGATTTTTTTTGTTACTTACTAGTTATTGATTTTTAAGAATATGTATGTTGTTTGATTTTATGTTATATACTTTATTGTTATGTATATGTCTTTATTAATTATTTTTGTAATTAGTTCTAAAAGTGATTGTTTAGATTTGGTAAATGTTAAGGTTAAGATTATGTAAACGGTGATATTTAAAATTTGATGAAACTTTAGGAGGTAAGCTGGTTTATCAGATAACTAAGAAGAGAGCCTGTGGACCTAAATGCCCTGTTACCTGAAAGCGAATCTATGGGGTATGTTTTTCTTGCATTTATTTTTGATTTTTTTGCTATTTACGTTGTGTATTTGTCGATTTTTTGCTATTAATTTGTGTTTTAGTTGTTACAAGGCTAAATAGTTATTACATTTGGGCTTGTAGCAATGTAAGATTCTATATATATATTTTTGAATAATTAGGCTTAATGCCTTATATTTGAGTATTGAACGATAAAAGATCATTATTCTAGGAATATGAGCCTATAAAAGGTTTTCTGGGGAATATCTACAGTAGTACCGATTGAACAGAACCGCGAAAGTTGCTGGACTTAAATATTCTTCCGCTACTGAGGTGGGAGTTGGAGTTGATGTTCTATGTAGATTGCTATATGATGTGTGCTATAATATTGCATACTATCAACATTTCTGCTGGAGATACATGGAAATAATCCACCTGTTGCTGCTTCTGTAGTTGGTAATGGAAACCACCTTTTTTTCTTTCCTCTTTGGATCTATGATTTCATATAAATGGTAATTTAATAGCAGGCTAATTAATTTAAGAAAATGTCTGAAGCTGATGTGGTTTGTATATTAAGTGGCATTGCACTATGTTGCAGGAGATTGTATCATCTCAGATGGTTTTTTTATGTCCAATTCTTTATTTGAGCATTGTTCAAGAAAGATAAATTTATTGCTAGTCTGACTTTAAGTTTCTTTTTATAGGCTTAGGAGCTCTCTTTGGCTACAATTTAAACCTCATCAGATTGCTGCCGGAGCTGCATATCTTGCTGCAAAGTCTACAAATATGGATCTCACTTCATCGCAGCATGTCTGGCAGGAGTTCCAGACACCGTCCTCTGTACATAAAGGTATGTGTGGAGAGTGTTGAATGTGCCAATTTATTGTCCAGATATATATTTTTAAGGTCTGCTTACGATCATTATGCTGTTTTGAAGGGTGGTGAAATATACCATGGGGACATAATATAACTTGCGAAGTTTTACTATGCTGCTACTACGATAATCTTTTCACCCTATATGGTTCTAGTTTGCGGAGATAGCTCTGGGTACAGTATGGGGTTTTGTTCCTTTTCAAAAATACATGTCGTCATGTTGATGTTACTTATTAGAGTTAGGTGCACCATGTTAAAAATAGTACACTACTATTTGACATTGGAAGTTGTTTAACATTAGTATTTGCTTGCAATAGTTTAGGTCTGAACATAATGACTTCCATCAAGTGAGGCTCGGAAAATGAAATAGAACTAATAAGAAAGTCAATCTATTTTTAAGTTTTACAAATCAAAGGAGCTAATAACTTTTTGGATGAGTACCAAATTTATTTGTTTGTGAACTAACTTCCTTCGCCGTGATATATGTGCAATTCCATTTTAATAAACTATATACACTAAGAACTGTTTCAACTCCTTAATTGAGATGTTTCCATTCTGTGTTTCTTGATAAATTACAGTATATTGGACAGTTTGCTTCAGTGTTTAGTTAACAATGTTTCAATGTAATATTGTTAGGTATGTCATTAAAGTTCCCTAACTTGCAAAGACAGCTTCTGTAAAGACAATAACTATAACATGCATTGTAAATTCCATTTTATCTCAAGTTGACCCACATTATCTGTATTTTAAATCGTAATGTTCACTTTTATTATTGACACAGGTTTGGTAACACGACATTCTTGCATATATCGGTGGCTTTCATTCAGATGCTTAAAGCCCGGAGTATGTGATTTGAACAAAATTTACACAATTTTTTTGAATTATGCAGTGCCTGTGGCAACATTCCTCATGGCTGTTGTATGTGGCACTGACAAATTAAGATGGGATGTTTTCTTAAATATGTTGCTGGTCAGTGTTGGGGTGGTTGTTTCCCCATATGGGGAGATCCATTTTAATGTAATTGGTACAACTTAACAAGTCACATGTATATTTGCAGAAGCTTTGAGGCTAATCATGACTCAGGTACTTCTTCAAAAGAAAGGATTGACTCTGAATCCTATCACCAGCTTATATTACATCGCTCCATGCAGGTTTAAGTTCATTTCTTTTTTAGTATTTTTTTTGGTACTGTGTGTGGACAATTGTGCACCTGTTGCTGAATGTTCAGAATCAGCATATGAATTCTATTACACGAATGTTCTCGTTCCATCATTATATGATCCTACTTTTTGATGGGGTGATATTTTCTCCTATATCATTGTATCCAACTCTGTGATGGGGTGATATTTCCTGTAAATTGCCTTTTTTTTACTTTTAGAAGAAATCATTGTTCAGTTCATGAAGCTCCCATATTTCCGTTAGGTAACTTCTGTATTGCAATATTTTTCACTTACAGTTTCACATTTTTGTTTGTACCTTGGTACTTCTTAGAGCAGCCTGGACTGGAAGTCTCTCAGATTAAGTTTAACTTCTGGATTTTTTTTCCAATGTCATTTGTGCGCTAGCATTGAACTTCTCAATTTTCTTAGTGATTGGTCGAACCGGAGCAGTGACCATTCGAGTTGCTCGTGTTCTGAAAGATTGGATATAGATTGCTCTTTCAACTGTAATATTTCCGGAGTCTATTATTACTGGACTAAACATTACTGGCGATGCAATAGGTATATAACTTACGATCATTATACTTTTGGATAAATTTGCTTGTATAAAGTTAATATCATGCAGTGTTTACTTTCCTTGATCATCAAATGTTGTCCAGCAGTTAATGGAGCTCTTTTAGAAGATAATATGAAAGACGAGTACAGAATGACTCAGTGGCATCTAAGTTTTATCTGTAAATGTTAGGCAGCTAATCGTTCATATACATCATGTCTTACTTTTATGGTCATTAGTGTTTAGGTGTATGTATAGTAAACCTGCTATGCAGGAGAGAGTTTAAGAGATATTACTACTGATTGAAGAAATTTTCAATATACTGGCTACCCGTTTAAATGGTCTTACATAAATCTTGTTTATTTCTTTTTATGTTAGCAGTGTTTAGCACTTGACATGTATATAAGAAAAGCTGATGTAAAAAAAGATAATGTACATCACTTTAAGGTAAAAAACTGATGTCAAAGAAATCCAGGTTCAATTCTAAATGAAACATAGAAATCACTTTGTTTAAGATAAAACTGATGTCAAGTGACATTATAAACATTATTTTTAACCAAACAAAACTGATGTCAAAAAACGCAATGTACATCAGTTTCAGACAAATAACTGATGTGAAAGAATAACATGTTCAAGTCTAAATGATACATAGACATCACTTCATTCTAGCAAAAAGTGATGTCTATACGCTAAATTAGACATCACCTTTCATTAAACAAACAGATGTTTAATATGCCATTTTACATCACCTCTGTCAAAATTATCGATGTTTTTGTGACAAAAAACATAGCTCAATATATGTTTAATATGTTTTAATAGGTGTAGTTTAGTTATTAAATAATTTTGTAATAGCATTTTTTAAAAAAATCATCACATAGACATCAGTATTTTTCACTAAAATCGATGTTTTTGTGACAAAAAACATAGCTTACGATGTGTTTAACATGTTTAATTAGGTGTAATTTATTTATAGCATTTTATGTAAATAATCAACACATAGACATCTGTTTTTTAACGAAAATCGATGTCTAATCGAGTATAGATATCGGGTATCCACCGATGTCTAGAATAGACATCACCGACATCAACATCGGTTGTGAAACAACATAGACATCGGTCAAAAAGCGATGTCTATGGACTTTTTTCTTGTAGTGATGGATTGTGAAGCCAAATTAACTTTGCGATCATTAGCAATCTTTACACAACTCAAAATACCTGTTGCACTTTTTTATCCTAACCCTAGGACTACTAGTATCAAAATTTGGAAAATCAAACTTCAAAGTAAACTTAAAGGATCGAAAGGTCCGTGAATCAGATTTTGATCTAGATTATGAGTTACTCCATTGTTCTGAGAGGTGCTTGCTCCTTTTAATTAAGATTTTATTTCATTAATTGCCTGCATCAACCTCACCAAAGTATCTGCCACTTGCTTGTTTTGCACATCCTGTCTTTGATTATATGATTCTAGCTTTTTCTCCATTACCTGGTGACGCGTTCTTCCATTGATGAAGTGTTTCTCATTCCAGCAAGTGTACAATCCCTAATTTATTTTTCATTTTGAATCTATTAACCTGTGAATCGTACAACTCTGATACCAATAATAAAGGTTAAACAACCTTAACTAACTAATGAATACAACTAAGATAAATCGAGAGAAAATTATCAAGAGAGACTAACAGATTTGAGAGATGACAGAGAGAGATGAGAAAAAGGAAGAGACAGATGAGAACTAATATCAATTCATTTTATTTTTTAATTGCTAAGTTTCACCACAGTTCTGTATTTATACAAATAGTAATGTAACAAAAATAAGCAAAACAGAATCTCGAATCTCCCGCTCTGTTTATTTTGACAACAGCTCTAAAATTGAAGTCACTTTCTTTCTTTCAGTGAATTGACGGAAACACCCTTTCTCCTGTAATGTTTTAAATATGACCGTAAGGATGTATTTTAGATGAAAAAAGAGAATCCACACCTCTCACTCGAATGTATAGGATAAAGATCTCGTCGATTTGACCAATTATGTATAGATATTTTTTCAAATTTAATTAATATATTTTAAATAAAATAATAATTTCAAATTAATCATTGAATATAGAACATGCGAATATTAATTATAATATCAATTTCTAATAACATTTTTGTAGTATGAATAATATAAAATAAGTCCCCACCTAATTTGTGTCTCTAAGGCTCCGTTTGGTATTGTTGTTGCAGACAACTATAACAGCTTTTAGCTAAAAAGGTGTCAGAGAGTTGTTTGGTAAATTCTAAAAAAATTTGTCTGTAAAAGCGCTTTTGGTCTAAAAGCTGCCCATTCTAAAAGCATGTCCCCCCATACTTTTTGAAAAAGTTGTTTTCAGCTTTTGCAGGAAGTAGCTATCAGTTTCACCATCAAACCTTCTCAAAAATTTTATTTTTATATATATCAAAATATGCATAAATTAAAAAAATTACCAAATAGTTATCTAATTTTCCTGACAACATTTTTTCTCCTAAAGTCTTTTTACACCAGTCTTTGGCTTCAAGGTAGGAGTAAAGGGTTCCGTCATGTACCGAGCTGCAAACTTTTCAGAAATGTGTCGAAGCAGAGGATTTGGTCCAGTACCAGATCTTCTGAACATTCCCTTCTGTTTGTCTTGATAAGGGCAAGATGATTCACCAGTAACTTTCAAACGTTTTCTCGAAATCACCTCTGTGTCTTGCGAGAAAGGACTACCTCTTTTTGCATTTTCTGTCTCTTCAGGCCTAGCCAATTCTTGTCCTGTAAATGTTAAGGATACTTGTTAGTTACAAATAATATGAAAAGAGAAGGTTTAGCTTAAGCAGGGGAGAGTTCAGAAAATTTACTTGTAAATCGGGTTTTTCTCTGAGTAACATTAACTTGGCCATATGGATGACCCCTGCAACAGTTCTTCAAAGGCTGAACATTATCATTAAGTTTAGTAGGAGTTTTGATTATGGCATTTTATTCAGCAGATTCCTTTTCTTTCAACAGTGTTGCCACCCTTGTCAGTTCTTCTAGTGGATTGTTATCTTGGATTTCTCGGTCAATAGGAGCTGTGATACCCTCTCCTTCAGTAGCACCTGTTCGAAAACTAGAAGTGGAATTCAGTAGCATATTGAATTTTAATGGTTTTTTAAAAAAATATATTCTCAACATTTTTTTTTTCAATTTGAAGCTTTCTTGTGTTGAGTAACCATCTCATCTAAAACCTTAAGGTGTTAGAGGAAGGTCCCAATAGGATCATATATTTAACACTCCCCCTCACTCGAAAGCCCATTCATGGGTTGAAGAGTGGAACACCGGCGCCCCATCTCTGGATATTAATTGTCTTTAGTGTCCACATTAAATTGTGAGAATGTTGGGGGTGGCTGGGAATCGAACCTTAGTTCTCCCACCAGCCTAAGCTCTGATACCATGTTGAGTAACCAGCTCATCTAAAATCTTAAGGTGTTAGAGGAAGGTCGCAATAGGATCATATATTTAACATCTTGAACTGAATTCAAGTGAAAATTACAAAACCTCTGTCACTGGAAATGGATTATCAAAATGCAAGAAATTCAGGGAATGGAAAACTAAAAATGAGCTCTTTACCTCTAGAAGCTTTCTGTTCAATTGAAGGACATAACTTTAGGGTAGATAGTTGTGCAGTTAATCTTCGAGAAGTTCCCTGCGGTTCCAGAACATCATGAGTTTCCTTCACTTCAACGAAGGTCACATACACAGTTTGTGCAGCACAACCACTTATACTGAGGAACATGAAATGGTTCTTGTAGCTGCTACCATACCTCATAAATTTTCTCTTCGAAAGGGTTGCATGCCTTCTCGTCATTTTCCAGAGTATCAGCCACATATTGACTAACCACACACATCAGATGCAAAAAAAAAATTTGGAGATAAACAAGAAAACACTACTACCGAATGCAAGCTAAGTAATATTTAATGCAATTATGTTCAACACCATTTATTGTTCCTTAGGGTTTAAATGAGTCCAACTGTTCGTGAGACAATCTCGGCTTGTAAAACATTTGAACTCGGCTCGACGCTCGGTAATAGCCGAACCAAACTAGAGCTATTTGAATTCTTTACCGGGTCGAGCTCAAACTTCAAATTACTCGGCTGTTAAGGTTCGTGAGCCTCTATTATTTTTAAATTTTTAATATAAATATATTATGATGTAAATATTCAATATATTATTTATATTTGATATATTTAATGGAAATGAAATCTATCCGAACCGATTATATTTCAAGTTTTTGTCAATATTTGGTTATCGATTCGAGATTTCGAGTTGAATTCAAAACAATCGAAAAGCTTCAAGTTTGAGATTAAAATCTATGTCGAACTCGAGCTCGAGCCCAAACATTTTAATCGAAGTCGAGCCGAGCTTGGCCTTATTCGGCTTGTTCGATTACACCCCTATCCCATGCACATAAAGAAATATGAATATATATATATATATATATAGTATAACAAATTCAAAACACAGGGAACAGCATTATACCCCATCGAAAAATGCTGACATCCATCCGTTGCATTTTTCTGCACAACCAAAGTCTTTGTACCTAACCATAATGAAGTGATGTTATCAACAAGTTGGCCCATGTTCTTGGAGGAAGATGATGCAGAACCACAGTTCTTCATATTGGTCTTCAAAGTACATGATGCAACCAATGAACTTCCTTTCAAGATGCGTTCACAATTAGACATGATATACAACTGATCTATATATGATTCTTTTTTCTTGACAATGAATATCAGTCTTTCTAGGACACTGAAGGCCATCGAGAAGTCATTGGAGGCATTTATAAATGATGAAGTGTTAAGATTCTACTATCAGGAAGGGAAAAAATCTTTTACTTTTATGATATATGACATAGGGATAATATAAGAATCAAATCTTATAAACTTATTCTGTTATCTTATCATTGAAAGTTAATTAATTATTTTGTTTTATAAATTAATAATAAACCCCAAGTCAAATTTTTAGAGGTAAAATAAATAGAATAATAATATTGTATCATATATTTTACATAATCCGCGAAATATATATGAAGATTACACGCAATACATAAGATCGGAATAAAAATATTGGTCAACCGAACTTTTATATTATAAATCCATAGCATATCACCCGAATAAAGCAAAGCAATAAACAGTCTGTCGCCTTCCGCCGCACTAGTACCCAACTAATTATTCACAATTCAAATTAATTAATTAAATTATTATGCAAGCTTTCCGTTATGCACTCCTTTAGTCTTGAATAATATAATTATTGATAAAAGAACCGGATAATAAATTAATTAATTTAATTACACACCAAAGTTTACAATATATGATATCATATATAAATCAAATAGCAAGAAATATTAAGATAAAATTTTAATATAACACTGGTGTCAAATTATTTCTTTTAAAATCCAAATGCACTGATATAACTAGTATTTAAACAAGATGCAACAACCAAATGAAAAAAGCACATATTAAAAAATGAACCTTTCCTCTCACAGCAAACACATAACAGTAGGAGGAGATGCTTAGGAGTAGAAATCCCCAGATACATTGCACGTATTAACAGCAGTATCAAATTTAATTAGAAAATGCCACCTCAACCGTTTTTTATCTCTAGTTGTTGACATATTTACAACCCTATTTCAAAATGTGTGGTCCCACATTGGAGTTAAATGCTATAAATAATTTTCAGTAAAATAACATAATTCACAATTAAATTAACATAATAGAATGTATATTTTATTTATAGGTTATTGGTTTAATTTGAAAATGTGCTTTGTAAAAGAAAATGTGCTTAATAAGTTTTAAATTTATATGTCATTTTGTAATTGAAATGGCTACTTAATTTCGGAGGCTCAAGTTTAAATTCTTATTCAACCTAATGAAAATATGAAATGTAAAATTTTAGAGATGTAAATTTATTTATTTAAAAATAAATGGAATGGAAATATATATAGTTAAACAAAATGATGAAATACAAGATTATGAGGTGTATTATGAGTAGCACGGTAAAAGATGGTGTTCCTAAACAATATTGTTTCTAGTTTAAATTTTAACCCAAAATTTTCCCCAAATGCTGAATATATTATGGGACCACGCGTGGATAAATATGTTCCACAAATTAAAACTCGCCATCGCCACATCATTTGGTATTATTTGGGAAATTTTTTTGGGGAAGCTATCACTACTCTTACATGAATATCTGGCCCTTTAATTTTGAATTGGTCTATTAATCTTCGAGCCAGCCTAAGACGAAAATGTGTTCTTACAAACTTTAATTAATAACAATTTTTTTTTTAAATAGCCATTATGCCCAATATAAATTTACATCTTTATTTAAACTGATAAAAATATAAAATTTTAGAGAATCAAAATGATACTAAAATTTTAGGATGAAAGATAAATATTATATTTTTTCACCCAAATTTTCTAAAAATGTCCATATGTAGAAAGGCACCCACATACAACGATCAAATTAGAAGGTGTACAGAGAAGGTTAACGTCTGTATGTATTCCTTAAATGTTTACCATAATAGCTATACGCATCCTTAATATATGGATTATACAAACATAATTTTTAGGGATAAAACACATCTTAATATTATTGATGTGAGTAATTAATTTGGATGATATTAAAATAATATCTAAAATTCTAAATTATATTAAAACTCGAATACATAATATTAATGTTAAAAATAGTCTAATCTCATTAATAAACCATTATAATATTGACAAAAAATATAGTAAAAATATAGCAAAACATTAGTTACCGCTTTTGTGATCAATAATAGAGTTGGTGCCAATAGGCTTTTTCTTGTAGTAACATGCTTTGCACAAAGTTATGGTGTCACTGTCATATACATGTAGATCACTTTAGCATATAATTTGGTGTGGTCGGACTATTCCGGTTACTTGTCATTATGAGTTATATTATGGTTTATATTCGCTTTAATTATAACTAATTTAAAATCCGTGCGATGCACAGATTTTTTAAATATTACATAATTTTTTTTAATATTTAATTTTAATTGGATTCTTAATTTTTTTTCCATTTAACCGTTTTAGATATTATGATTTCATGATTGTTAAACTTGCTTCTAATGATGAAAACGATTTGTTTAGTTTCAGATGAGCTTTCTTTTTTTGTAATAGTGTAGATGAGTGATGATCAATGAATGATGAACAATGTATGCTTTCTCTATAAGTTTAATTTTATTGGCGTTATTTACTTTTGTGTAAATTATGGTATAAAATAAGCTCTGTTATCACATTCTAATTGCGTACCACATTCTATTTGCGATTTTGAATCAGTTATAATTTAGGAAAAAATTTGAAAGACGAAGAGCCGGTTTCATGTCGTTCGGAGTTCGATTCCAGCACTAACTTTTAAGTTGTACATTATATATAATTTATAAGAACACCGACAACTACGAAAGTTGAAAATGATAATAAAATATATTGCCCATGGTTCAGCTTCCATCTTATACGTCATTTAATAGCATATTATGATAATATTTCTTGTGATGATACAGAATGCAACAAAAACATTCATCGTAATGATATCTTATGATAATTTATATATTCAGTGATCCTTGATACTATTTGGATCTTCTATATAATGTTATCTATATATTTGGATAATGTCATTTTAGAAAATTTTTAAAGATTTAGTTATATATTTGTTAAACATTTGGAAAATCAATTCCTTCAAGATTGCTTTATGTGATATAATAAAATTTTATGCGATCCTTTGGAAATGTAATATTAGTTGATCAGTACATACTTCTGTTGTTTTCTTTGTCAAAACCCGTACATTTAATACTTATTTTTTTGTTATCTTTTCTTGAGAAATTGTATAAAAACAAAAAACAGAAGTAAAGTGAGCCTTAATTTAATTAATTTAATATTTTACAGACTAGTGTGTGCAAGTCCTCAGAGTTGAAACATAAAGTTTTGAAATGTTGATTTTCAATAATCTGATTTTAGAAATTTCAAAAGTGCAAGAAGTGGGGTCGGTCATATATTTTGTTGAGAAGAAGGGTTAGTCATATATTTTTATTAACAAGAATGTTTCCCCAAGTGTAACTAATTTCCCTTTTTGCTATAGCTTTTGCTATAAGCTTATTTCCCTTACAGGTGCTAGTATCTGAATCTTATATTGATTTTATATCAGATAATATAATCTCATCTTCTTCTTTTTCTCTGGATAATAATAATCTTTATATAATATTTACAGTACTTGTTTCATCTATATATCAGTTTTATTTGTCCATATGCTGGTGCATCTTCATTGTTCTTGTAGTCTCGCTTTAAAATGAAGAAGTGTATTTCTCCAGCCTCAAAATCTTTAGAACGTGGAGAGGCCAATAATTCGATATCTATAGATGGCGCAATGACTCCAGTTGTACAGCGAGAGGAAGAACAAAGCTCTCAGCATTTCTGGTTGGGGTAACTGTGTTTCCTTGTTCATACTTTGCCTTTTAATTAGCATATATTCGTTCTTCTGACGATTTAATATATATATGTGTGGTCAGGCGATATGTCTTGAATGTGAAACAAACATCTTTGCAGAGTTGTAATCCCGTGCCTTCTTTAGTCGAGCACAGAGCAGGTGGAGGTAGATCAATTTGTATCATGTTTCAGTATTACATTTTTAACTTCTCATTTTCTGTTTTTTCGGTCCAATTTTTTTATATCTAAGGACTCTATTTCGAATTCTTCTTTTAATTGTTATGAAAATTTAGTGCAAGTTGATTGGGAACAGATGTTATTGCAGGAGATTCTTATAAAGCTGCCATTGAGGTCATCATCTTGGATGACAGTGAAGAAGAAGAAGTGGTTGAGTTAACCGTTTCACCGGAAAAACTGAAAATGGTTGAAGGAAAGGCTTCAGCTGGAAATGGTGCCACAACTATTGCTCTACAAAAAACAGTCAAAAGGCCTTGTTTAGACGAGGGTAAATATTTAATCATTGAACTTGAAGATGATGGTTAGACTTCTCATTTTTTTAATCTAAAAGTTCTCTATCTAAATGGTTTGAAGTTAATACTGTTTTTAATATCTACAGGACAAGAATTGGATAGACAACCCCAGGAGACGAGGAAAGCCATTGGTGAATTATCTCGCCATTGCGGAGACACCGAAGTCGAAGATAATGATCAGACTTCTGGTTTTCTTGAGCGTCCACAAAACATAAACAAAGGCTCTCCCTGTGGCCAAGCCGTACTTGATGATATGAATGCTAAAATTTCAACTACAGCTAACACCCAGCGTAATCAGCAGCAGCAGAGTAGAACTTTCTCTAGTAACAGTAGTTTGGTATGGGATTATTTTTTTTAATATATATTATGGTGTTCTTTTCATTGTAATTCCAGTACTGTATCACATATATGTTCTTCTCCATTTTGTCTTCACATCTTGGGTCAGAAGTAACTAGTAACAACAATAACTCATTGCTCTGTTTTGCTATAGGATCTTTCTCTCAGCCTCTGCATCCCCGGAACAGAAGGGAATCAGAAGGTGAAACATGAGGGTACTTCTCTTGAGAGTCAAAGAAAGAGGAAGGCCACTTTTGATGCACTCGATAATGTCACCGTTTCATCACTGAAATCACGTAGGTGGATGGAAATGGGAAAGTTCCTTGAAAAGCCGTTTACTTCCTATGAAATTATTGATTTAGAATCAGAAAACCCTGACGGCAGAACCAGACCAGTGACAACTGCTTATGCTAAGCATGGTAAAAACTGACTTCGCTAGTAAAATCTTTGAAGTTTTACCTGATGTAGCTAATATTTACTCCATTTAAATAATTTGATACAGCAAATGCAGATCCAACCCCGAGAAAGTATAAAAAAGCTACTGGCGAGTCATCTGGCCCTCATGAAGACGAGCACAAAGGACCTGTAAAGAAATCTGGCACTGGAGCAAATCCCCTGGTTGGAAATATTTTGAATATGGAAGCTCCACAAATTGGTCGACCACTTAGATCTATCAATGAAGTGTGCATTCTGAGCAGAAACCCAGCAGATTTCAGTGTACCATGTCCTGACAACATCTACATGATTCAAAACTTGTAGTTGGAATATCAGCATTAGCCATTATACGCAATTCTACATGCAAAAAAGATCAAGTGCTAGTTTTTTTTTTGACAAATACAAAGCAGTTTTCTTTAACTTGAACATAATTCAGTTGGGACAAACCTTGCCGATACAACCAGATTGAATAACAAATAACATACTAAAAACAATTAGATGATTTGTTTCCTCATCATTTAACATACCAAAATTTAAAATTCTTGAAATTAAAATTGAGATCAAAGACATCCCCCCACCAACATCCCTCAAAAAAGCAACATCACAATCGACCGTATCACGTAAAAATAATTGTTAGCCCAATGTTCACATAAACTGAGATTGGAGAAACGACACAACAACTATCTACATGCTGAATATCAGCTATAAACATGCCGAAGGCACCCCGGCTATCTACATGCCGAATAACAGCTATAAACATGTCGAAAGTGTAAATTCTAAAACGATGAACAATCTTTGTGAAAGATAAGCCCTTGCAATAATCACAACTGTCCTAGATTCGATAAAGGCTTTCCAGATGACCCAAAATATCACCAAAATCAGTTTCAAAAACTCTAATGTCAAATAAATCCAATCATAACTGAGCAAAAATATAACAAAAAACTCCAAAAATAAAGACAAAACACACACTTCAACAGGAGAGACACGCAAACGCCCAAATAGGGGATTTCCATCGGAGAAAACCAGTGAAAGTCACTTGATTAACTTGAGAAAAGACAAATCCTAATACTAGGATAGAAGAAAAGATGGGAGGCTATGAGTTGGTAGATTAGTTTTAGTTATTCGTCATTTTGCCGCGTTTAGTTCCTTCTACACCTCATAAAAAATTAACTTGATCAAGTGCTAGTTTTGTTACATCAAGATCACATTTCTTTTCGTCTCTTTATATTTTACTGATTTAAATATAACATAACTTCTTAGTTTCAATATGGGTTTTTTTCATGTCATAAATCATATTAGCCGAATGCACATTACTAATTTTCAAATGTATTCGTAGACAAGTATGCAAATAATAACTTCAAAAAATATACTAGTATAGTTTTTGTATTTGAATGAAAAATGTGATCGCCCAAAAGAATTTACAGATATTTGCAAATTAACTGAATAAAACAACCACAATTCATAAGTTAAGATGACATAACTACATCCTCGAACAACATCAATTAACAAATTATTACAAACCGGACTGCAGATTTCAAATTGATCCATTTTATCCCAATCCTACTCAAGTAATTTTGGGACTTTATTTCAATTTATAAGGTAAAGTATTGTTACTAAGTGCACCAACGGATCATGATCTTGAGGGGACTTGTGGTGCGCCGGCCTTGTGTACTGTCAAAGTTAGCTGCATTTCAGCTTATTTAAGATTCGAAATCGGGAATTGACTCGATTTTTGAAAAAAACTTAGATTTTGACTTTGGTTATCGCAAGAAGCATCAGAGCAAGGTTCTCGGAATCTTGATTTGTTTGTAAGACAGTAATATGGTGTTTTCTGCATACCCATACCATAAGGTTGCAAGTCTATGTATATATATAGCATAGTTGTTACAACTTACAACTGTTCGGATATACATAAAATTCACAAATTTAGAGCTACAAATATATCTTGATACAATGAGAGAAGATAACTATAACATCACATGTTATCATCTTTATTCTTACTAGCTGGTCTCTAATAATATCTTATAGTTTTATTTGTGTTAAAATAATATGTAGTTGATTGGTTTTAAATGAAAGTTTAATTATGCATATAGATGGTGTTATTCAGACCTAAACAATTTTATTATTTATGTTTTTAGTACAAAAATCAAACGATTTTGTGATTATTTAATGTAAAAGATATCTAACAGTTGTGATTAATAGAGATATTAAAAAGAGAGCATTACTAAATCAAGAGGTTGAAAAGAATTACCGCTTATAGTTTAGCGTATATAGTATATATAAAAATTTGCTATTGGTGAAATTCGAACATGAAAACTTTAATAGTACATAAATAATAATATAAATATTTGTCGATAGTGAGATTCGAACCTCAGAACCTGATTAGTGTATTCTTTTAATATTTAGATCGAACGGTATTGATCATTTGATTAAAAAGATCCGACAATCCTGATTGAAAGGATAACCAAACCAACCAAAATATACGAAATTATACATCATTCTGATTATTATAGTATAGCATACATTCACATATTGACTAACTCCCACACCATTAAATTATGAATCAAGCCAATATTAGACAGATACGATCTTAAATCACCTAAGCGTTGTTGTTCAGGAAATCTGGGACCTATGTGCTATTTGCTTAGGCCTGGCGACAATGTCAGAAGTTTTAGTGGAAAATATTGTAATACAATAATTTCCATCGAGTAGATTTGAGACTTCAGTTCAATTTATAAGGTAAAGTACTATTACTAAGTGCAACAAGAAAATCATGATGATTGGGGCTTGTGGTGGATTGTATGTGCTATTTTCTCAGGCTTGACGAGGATGTCATTATTTTAAGTGGGAAAGTTTGTAATACCACAATCTTCATCGAGTAGATTTGATATTTCAGTTCAATTTATATAGTAAAATACTCCTATTAAGTACAACAAAAAATCATGATTATTGAGACTTAGTGGTGGGCTCGTGGACTACCTAGTTGACAAAATATTTTTGGGCTTCGTGGTGGACTCGTGGACCACCTAAATTGACTGCATTTGAGCCTATAAATTTCGATTATTTCGTACTCAAATCAGATATTTACCCGAATTTCAAAAAAGAATTTTATCACGGTTGTTACATTCTATGACTGACCTACATTCTATGGTTAACCTTTCGTGCAAAGGACACCATGATAAAATGGACCCTGAATTGAATTGATCATATATATAAAGGAGAAATTAGGTTTAACCAAAATCTAAAATGTGGGCTAGTCCACCATGTAACAACAATTGGTTTAATTAATAACTATTACACACATATTTTTTTAATCTTATTTTATTCCATAAATTGGAAATAGTATCAAAATTTTAATTAAAATAAGATTAATTTATAATAATATTTGACTGATTAGATTAAAAATTGGAATAATAACGCGTCGCACATGCCAGTTTATAGAATTTTTTTTGTTAACAAGCCGTTTTTGGTTTTATACTTATTTCTAAAATCATGTAATATCTCAAGTATACGTATTCGAGGTATTAATGCATATGATTTGTAGGTAAAACCTTACTAAGGGTGTGTTTGGTATTGATCTTGCAGACAGCAACAGCTTTTCGCTGAAAAGCAGTTAAAAAACTGTTTGGTAAAATTTAAAAGTTATTTTTTGGAAAACTGCTTTTGGCCTAAAAGCTGCTGTTAGGAAAATCAAGTCCTCATGCCTTTAGAAGAAGCTGCTTGCGAGAAGCATATGCTGATTTCACCATCAAACCTTACCAAAAGCATGATTATTTTTATTTTTTTTGTATTAAAACATATACGTATCAAAAAAATTATCAAACACTCATCTGATTTTTACAACAACACTTTTTTCAGAAGCACTTTTCCTAGCAGCACAATAATTTTTAACAACAATCCCAAAGAGAGCCTAAGTTTTTACTGATTTTACTCACTGAATGAATGATATGTTTTATTGTATACACAAACTTAAATTAACACATATAATTAATTGATTAATTAGTATGCTCACAAGAAAACAATGAAAAGTTAATTGGCCCGCCTACAAAATAAGTCTTATATCCAAATAGCAATGAAATATTGCAAGTTTAAACTTTTGTTAGTTGTATGCGTATTTTTAGACATATATTACAAAATATTATAATGTGACCGCTAGAAGTATTAGAATTAGACTTTCAAATTCTTTATTATATATGCTTCATGTTTCTCCATATAAGTTGTTTCATTCAATTTTTAATTATTTTATTTGAGAAGCTATTTTAATTATAAAATATGTTCTTTTATTATTCTTATATCAATCTAATTTGGTTAGTATAAAAGCGTGTTTAAAAATTTCAGTATCTTATCTATTATGTCTTCTTATTCGATATATTAATATCTAAATTTTCAATAAGAAAAAAAAGTCTTATGCGTGTAACACGACGAGTTCTTTAATATTTAACATTATTTATTTTATTTTTTATTAATTATAACAATTTGAATAAATATTTTGTTCATTCAAATTACTAAGATTAAAAATATATTATTATTTTTGACAAATAATATACAAATTTAGTTTTTTATGAGATCAAATATATTATATTAAATTTCACAGTTTGTTCAATTTCAAAATTCGAGAAAAATATTGAAATATAAATAAATTTTTGGTCAAAAAGTTTTTAAATCAGTGATAAATCAAATTACCTCAACACTTAGGTATTTTATATGTAAAATTAAATTTTAAAAACGCTTATTTGCCCAAGAGATTTACCGTGTGTAAAATATCATATTGAGTAACAAAAAATATATATTTATTTCGATTAATCAATAATTATATTTATTCAATCTAGTATTATATACAAATCAATATTGTTAAAATCGAAAGGAGCTAATTGATGAAAGTATCAATTTAGGATAAATATATATTCGGGATTAATTACATTTAATCTCACGTCACACCACATTATTAATTAAAAACACATGTCATGTTTGTTTCAAGAGATTTAATCGGGAAAAATAATCTCATCATTAGTAATTTTTTGGGATTTAATTATCAAAAAATTTATTTACTTTGAAGTAGTAAGTGTTACATTAGATTATAATTTTTAAAAAAATTATCAGCTATTTATGTTTAGTAAGGAATGGATTATAATTTTTTGGATAATAACTTCTTAAAACCTACTCTAACCAAGTATTAAAAAGATCTATATTCCTGGATCAGATAATTTAAAGAAAGAATTATAATATCCCATTTGGGTCATATACGTGTTATAACCCTACTACTTAGGTCGGTAAGGGTGGCATAATTGGTTAAAGAGTGGATAATTAATATGATATTATACAGTTCAGTTGTTTGCCTTATTTGTAGTATTAAATATGGCATTGCAATAAAATAGCACGTACAAAATGTTGTGTTTATGTATTATTTTATAAAAATATTTTTAAGCGTACACAAACATGTTAAAAACATGTATATAGGTTTTAAAAGCTGAAAAACATCTTTTTTCAAAAGTATGGGGACATGATTTTGCTTAGAGAAACTTTTACACCAAAAACCCTTTTCCAGACTATAGCTTTTAAAATTTATCAAACAGCTTATGACAGTAAAAAGCTGTTGTAGGTGTCTGCAACACCAATACCAAACCGGACCAAAATTAATGAATTTATATTTATGTTGTGCATGATTAAAAAAGTTGGCATGGTTCTGTCGAGGTTTGGAAGTTAAAGGCTTGAATTGTGTTTAATTCATAATAATAATATTTTCAATATAGGAGTGAATCTTTCATTACACATATTAAAATATTTTTTAAAAGATTTTGTATCTTTTTTAGATGTTTGTAACTTTAGAACTTATAAAAATATTAAATTTAGACTAACTTGCACTTAGCATGGCAGAACTTTGGCTGAATTTTACTTTGATCTTATTACTTTTAACCTTAACAATTTACATCATAAATTTAGTAAGTGGTAACAATTTGCATTCTTTTTGAAGTTTTGATTTTAACTTAGACCTTAACGTTAATGGTTAGAAGGGCATTTTTTGGTAACATTTTTATAGTTCATTTAAATCTTAGAACTTTTCTCGAATCTCATTTTGCACTGTAAAATTTTGAGATTAATATTATCAAAAAATAATTGTAGATCAAATTATCCTAAAATTTTGTAATTCATATTATCAAAAAATAATTATGTTTCACATAATTGTATTTCAAATATCAAAATATTATCAAATTATAATTTTTTTATGTTCACATTAGGAATTTAAAAATGGACCATTAGTTAATTTGGTCTAGTGTCAAATTTATAAAATTTTATGATTCACACGAGATTCACGAAATAATAATTAATTCAGTGATATTTTTACAATTATTATTTAAC
Organism: Apium graveolens; assembly: GCF_009905375.1. NCBI lineage: Eukaryota > Viridiplantae > Streptophyta > Magnoliopsida > Apiales > Apiaceae > Apium > Apium graveolens. The sequence goes on from NC_133653.1 coordinate 18,404,455, forward strand.
TGAAATTAGTAAGAGAAAGATAATTAAGTTCATAATAAGATATTACTATATTTAAAAATTTAAAAATGATAAAAGTATAAGTTATTTTTGTATTTAAATATGTATTTTAAGTAGCGTTGTAAAAATCGGTAATCGGGGAAAATTGGTCGAACTACCGATTTGGGATTCATTCAAAATCAAGGATTAGTCAGAGTAATAATATGATGTACTATAATATTTAATTATATATTTAATATATTATTATCATTGTATTAGTTATTTATTAACAAATATATATTTATTAGTTGAATCGAGGATTTTTAGAACACTCATTTTAAGTATTGTATAGGTAGATATTATATATTATTACATAATCTTGACCATTTAAATTAATTTTCAAATATTAGGATATGATTATTTTTATTTATATCCATTACGCTTATATTATTTAGCTAATATTTATTTACTCTTTTTGTTAATATAATATTTTACTTCGACTAATTATACATTATTTAAAATAATATCAATACATGGTAAAAGACAATTGAATTATTTTCGACAAATTCATTTGTTATATTTAAAATGGTTTTGGGATGCAAACTGCTACAATATAAAATTTTAGACCTAAAATGATATTGTAATTTAGTTTTGCATAATTTTCTTAAAAATATATATTATGAGAAATATCCCTCTCACACATAATGTTGATGTCTAACTCTATGTCAAAAATGTAAAATTGATGTTTATTGGAAGCTTTTCTAAACTTCGGGGTGCAAACTATTTAAGTTTAAAATACTAAACAGATTAGCCAAAATTTTGGGATGCAAAGTGTAAATTAGTGTTAACTTTTATATGTTGTTATCATATTCGAATATTATACCTTTTTGTAAGTTGTTAAATATTGAAATTTAATATAATACTATTAAATAAATTTAATAATTTAAGATAAAATATAGATCGAACCAACCCAAATTGTTGATCTTTTGAGTTTAAATAATATATAAAATAGCTATTGGACTACTTCTAATCATTAGATGAGCTTACACAATTTAAAATTAGGCTTGTAGTTAAATAATATTTAGAATATTATTTAATTTATTTTGACTTTATGAGATAACTTTTATAATGGCGTATTTATTTAAATGGAATTCAGGATTTTCAAACTACTAATATCTAGTTTTTGTTGATCTTGACTTACATTGTTCTTTTTTGAAGTTGGGGATAAAAGCTGAGCTGATATTGATCCAAAATATGAGGCCTATTTAAGGCCTATACCATTTTGGCCTTACCTTATATGAGCGGATTGAAATAAGAAGTACAATGAGATAAAAGATATATAATAAATAAGCCCATATATTTTAAATTCATTGTCAAGGAATTTATGCAAACTAGATTCGTTTCCGTTTCCCGACAATTGTCTATTTTATTTAGTGACATATTTTTAAGTAAAATGGCCCCAAATGGAAAACCCGAATAAAATATCATTTTTGTCACTAATAAACTCTAAACACAATTGATTCTCTCAAATGCTAAATTGTATTCGATTTCTATGAAACTCGTTTATATAAAAGAAAAAAATAAGCATGAGAGACTGAGAGAGTGCCAGAGACAGAATGGAGAGAAATGACAAGAGAGAAATGTGTCAACTATAAGTTAGGGTTCATCAATCCCCAATCGTTACAAAACATAGACATACATGAATGAGCTTCTATCTCTTTTTCTAATTCTTGATTTGAACTTATACTGATTCATTTACAATTGAATAGCATTTTTGCCATGAACATTAAATATTGAAACAAGATATCTAATGCTAAACACACACTTTTTTAAAAATGAATTTAAGAATAAAATAAATTAATAAATACTATTAATTCTTTTTTAAAAATTATATTCTCAATTCATCGATCGGTATAATAGCGTCGGGGTAACACAAAATAATATATATTATTTATCTAACCTAAAAATTTATAGAATTGATTCGCCGTAAAACAGAATTAAAATTAAAATATAATTTGATCAGTTAAAATAAAATAATATATACTATTTATCATAATTTAAAAAGTTATAGTATCGACCCAGCTTTAAACAAAATTAAAATAAAAATAAATGTATTTAGTTAAATTTGGTCAGTATACGAAGACTCGGTTAAAACTAAAATCAAAATTAAATCAAAGGTAATTTAAGCTAAAATATTTTTTTAAAATTAAAGAATAAATATCTTTCTTAAACACACATAAAAATATCAATAATAATATAACTTTCGATTAGTAATATAATTTGTTTTAAATCAAAACACATTTAAATTATAATATCAAATATATATATATATATATATATATATATATATATGTGTGTATGTATGTATGTGAGGAATCTCATGTACTTGTGATGATGAATAAAATATATAGAATAATACTTCATTAAGTAGGAAGTAGCTATCAATGGCAAAATTATCATTGTTTGATATATGTTGATAGAGTAGCTTATATGTGATAAAAATTTATAGCATTTTTTATGTATATCTTAATTGATAGTCATTGTTGTAATTGTTCATTTTATAGTCATCCCCGACTCAATGGATAAATAGAAGAGGATGACTAATTGTAAATACTCGATGCCATGTAATTCTAATAAAATGAAGTGAGCTCTCAATGGCTAAGGAGAACATATTTCAATGGCTAATGAATCAACCCATCAATGGTTAAGAAGATTACACTTTCAATATCTAATGTAGCAAGTAGCAATTGATAGTGACAGAGCACATGGGCTGATAAAATATTTCATTTTGAGAATTGGGGAGCCAAGACAAAGCTTGTGGTTGATTTGCATAGTAAAGAAAAAAGAAATATTCTATTTTTATGCTTGACAAATTGAAGGGATATTTAAAGCAATATATCAAGATACAATCTAGCCTGATTTGTGAAACATAACGGGAAAGAGAATGAAGAAGCAATCTTGCTGGACCTCGAAGACTGTGTTATTCATTTTCTAGAAATCTTTATAACTTGGTGATTTATAAACCAAGTAACAACAATGAATTCTCGAAGAAATAATAACATATAGTTTTCAATAGAGCTTAGTCGAGAGCACTATCTTTTAGAAAAATACTGTAAAACACATGTGTGAAATTTTTGTAATTTGAATATATTATTTTTTCAAAATATAGCTCAGGTGGTAAGTCAAAACAAACCACCTGAAATTTTTAATGTCTTGTGTTCTGATTTCAGTTTAGCTATTGTTTAAGTTTAAAAAGTTAAAATTTATAATTTGTACTCAACCCCTTTCTACAAATTACTCTAGTATTGATTGTTGGTATGTATCAATTGGTATCAGAGCGAGCTCTCAACATGCAGAGAGTTTAAAGATTTTGAAGATATACAATCAATCACGGGCAAGAAGGATGTTGGTGTGAAGATTCTAGTTTTTGACATATAATTTTATTCTCACTGGATAGTGAATATGAGGCTTCAGTTGATGTCTTAGGATGTGGGATTTGTCAACTGCATTGACAATGGTCTTCATGTTCCTATGAAGATAATCACAGGACTTGCAGCAGCTGATAGTACCATTGGTGCTGACAAAATAGTGGTAAAGAATCCAGATGACTACTCATCAGAAGATCTGGAAGAAGTCAACAAAGATAGGAGGACTATGAACATTCTATTTAATGGTATTGATTCTAACATATTTGAATGTGTCATGAACAGTCCTACATCCAAGGATGTATGGGACACCATTTAAACTCTCTTGAAGGATCTGGACAAGTCAGAGAAAACTAAATGCAACTCCTCATACAACAATATGAGTACTTTCACTCTATCCGTGGTGAAGGATTTAGTGAAACATTCAATAGATTTAATGAAAGATTAAGTGAAACATTCAACAAATTCCAAAAATTGTTGTATGGTCTAAGGTTTCATGGAAGAGTCTAACTGGTTCATAACTCTAATCTAAAGTTTTTGAGATCTCTTTTAAAGGAATGGAAGTCAACAACTGCATCTGTCAGAAACTCATATGATTACAAGGAATTCCTTGACAGATTATTTGGAGTTCTTAAAACTTATGAGCTGGAGATGCAACAAGATGAGGAAATTGAAAAGAGCCAAAGAAAAGACAGATCTTTGGCTTTTGTTGCATCAAATCACTATGCGAAGCAAGTGGAAGTTAAGGTAGAATATACACCAAATAAAGCTGAGGAATCAAGACAAAATCATCAAAAGGAAAAGTCAAAGCTGTTGAGACTGAGAGTGACTCCGCCTCAACTGATGACCTTGAAGATCTAGATGAACATATGGGTTTTTTGTCAAAAAGATTTTCTAACTTGAAATTCAAAAGAAAATTATTCTCCAAGCCATTTAACAAAGAGTTCAGCAATAATATAAATTTGGTTGAAAAATCCAAATTTAGATGCTACAACTGTGGAATAGCTGGACACTTTGCAAATGGGTGCAGAAAGCTAAATAATTTAAGGAATAATGAAGCTGTTGACTATAAGAAGAAGTATTTTGAACTCTTGATACAAAAGAAGAAAGCTTTGATTACCAAGGAAAAAGGATTGAGCCAATGGAGATGACTCTGCTGAAGAAGCTAAATATGTGAATTTTGCATTAGTGCTTAATGATGATGGTCTTGAAGCTCGTCCATCAAGCAATCAAGTAATCACTACTGACCTTTCAAATTTGAGTAAGAGTGAATACAAAGAAACTATAAATGACAAGACTTCTGAACTTTATAATTTGCAGGTCACTCTTAAATCTCTCAAGAAAGAAAATGCTAGAGTTAAAGAATCTAATGTTTTATTTATTGAGAAAAATACTCTGCTAGAAACTCAGTTGCATGAACTTGTGAAATTAAAAAGGGATTACTTGGTAGTTAAATATTATTTGCTAAATGTGTTAAAAAGGAAAGAAACTCTAAAAAATCAACTTGAACATGAACAAACTATTATTTCTAAAAGGAAAAAATCCAGGAACGCACCAAAAAATATCATAGAAATTTAATGCATTAAATCTTTCTCTGACATTATTGGAAACATGGATAAAGTTAAGCTTGAACCTGTTACCAATCAGCTCTTCCAAACTGGAAAAACTCAATGAGAAGTATGGTCCAGTTAGTAAGAACTTTGTGATTGGTGAGTGTAGCAAAACCAGGCAGAATAAGCAACGGAACATAGGCTATATATTTAGCAAGTAATTGAAGGACAAGATTGAGACTAAGATAGGCGTTAAGAAAATGAATAACAGAAATGGAAAAGGGTACACGGTGGGATATGGCGTGATTTTAAAAGGAAATATCATCATAGATCAAGTAGCACTAGTTGATGGACTGAAGCACAACTTGCTGAGTGTCAGTCAACTTTGCTATAAAGGTCTCAAAGGTGATTTGGAAGCCTGTGTTGTTATAAACAAGAAAAAATAACAAAGTGGTATTAACTGGAGTTAGAAAAGGAAATTTCTATGTAGCTAACTTTAACTCAACAAATGCTGATTTTATCACTTGTCTTATTAGTAAATCAAGTATTGATGAAGGCTGACTGTGGCATAAAAAGTTGTCTCATATCAACTTCTGAACAATGAATGATCTAGTTAAGAAGGATCTATTTAGAGGAATGCCAAAATTGGAATTGACCAAGGATGGTCTCTGTAATGCTTCCCAACTTGGTAAGCAAAAGAAAGACTCTATCAAAAGTAATAGTCTCCTCTATTTACAAACCCTTGCAACTGCTTCATATGGATTAATTTTGACCAGTCAATATCAAGTCTATCTCCAAGAAGAAATATCTCTCTAATAAATCAAGCTCATGGTATGACTCCCTATCAAATATTCAAATGGAAGAAACCAACCTTGGATTTCTGCATGTGTTTAGTTGCAAATGTTTTATTCTGAGAAATCAAGGAGATAATATTGGCAAATTTGAAGCTAAGGCGGATGAAGGAATTTTTTTCGGGTATGCAGGCGACAAAAGCCTATAGAGTCTACAATATAAGCATCAACATTGTTATGGAATCTGTTCATGTGGTCTTTGATATTAAAAAGATTCAAGGATTGATAGACCAGGAGTACAATGATGCACTTGTATTTGATGATGAAATGGAAGACTGAAGTGGAGAGAACAGTTAACCAACAAAATATAGTAGTCATTGATCAGTCTAATAGGATAACCGTTAATCAAATTGAGGCATCCATTGAAGCTCAAAATGATCTATTAGTTTAGCCTCAAACTTAGGGGTTTCTTTAAGGAATATTCTCTCAAATTCAGTTCAATAGAATGAAGATAATAAAGTCACATCATCAAGATCAAATCTATCATCTGAAAGAAAATGGACAAAAATTCATTCATTGAATTAATAATTGGAGATGCATATGCCAGAGTTAAGACCAGAAGAGCAACTCAAGAGGAATGTAGATACAATAGCTTTCTCTCATAAGAAGAGTCTAAACGAGTTGACGAAGCTCTGCTGGATTCAGACTGGATTATGGCCATGCAAGAAGAGCTAAACCAGTTTGAAAGAAACAAAGTATGAAAGTTAGTACCTAGGCCAAAAGACATATCAGTCATTAGAACTAAATGGGTATTCGGAAATAAGATTGATGAGAATGGCATTATCACAAGGAATAAAGCAAATTTTAGTTGATAAAGGTTATTCTCAAGAGGAAGGAATTAATTTTGATGAAACTTCTGCCCTTGTAACACGATTGGAAGTAATCAGAATCTTTTTGGCCTATACAGCTCAAGTCAATTTCAAAGTCTATTAGATGGATGTAAACAGTGCTTTTCTGAATAGAGAACTTGAAAAGGAGGTATATGTGTGCCAACCAGCTCCATTTGAGCACCCAAATTTTTCAGAGTGTATATATTATTTTAAAAGCACTATATGGTCTAAAGAAAGCACCTAAAGCATGGTATGATACTCTATCCCAATTTATACTTGAAAATCATTTTACTAGAGCAACTGTAAATAAAACTCTCTTTTATAGAAATGCCAATGGTTCTAGTATTCTTGTACAGATTTATGTGGATGATATTATCATTGGTTCTACTGATGAGAAACTTTACAGAAAATTTGCCAAACTAATGCAAAGTAAATAGGAGATGAAAATGATGGGTGAACTCACCTACTTCCTTAGTTTAAAAGTTAAACAAGTAAAGGAAGAAATTTTCATAAGTAAGAAAAAAGATGTGAATGATCTTTTAAAGAAGTTTCACTACGCCATAAGTGCACATACGCAACGGTTTTTATCCAGCGTTGCACGAAAATCGTTGCATTATCTACAAAATTTTTAGTTTATTGCAACACAGTGGTGAAAGCATTGCAGTTCATTGAAGTTACCGTTGCTAATAACTATTAGTGTTGCGCAACATGCAATAGTAGAGGCCATAGCGTTGCATTAGATATTTTCTTATTTAATAAATGCTGACATAGAAAATAAATCTGAGGTGGCATGCTGAGACCCACGGGTGCTGACATGGCATGCTGATGTGTCATGCCATGTTAGCATTTTGGGCCCCACATATGGGGCCTATTGGTGACGTGGCATGCCACGTCAGCATGCAAACGTGGCACCAGTGGGACCCATATGTGGGGCCCAAAATACTGACGTGGCCTGCTGATGTGGCACACAGTGGGGCCCACTTGCTGACGTGGCAGTTGACATGACATCTTGCGTGGCACTTCCGTCGTTGCATTTGCTTTTTGGTGTTGCAGTAGGTTATTTAGTGTTGCCTTAGTTATTGTACTATTCTTAAAATTTATTTGCTATATTCTTGTTTTAATTTTTTTAAATAATTTTTAATTGATCCAAGCGTATGTATTTTATTTTCTACTAGTTTTAGAGATGTGTAATTTTTTTAAAAAATATAAATTTTATATCACGTGTTGTTTTAATAGTCAAACCCCGGTGCACACAGGTTCACATTACGTAGTCTTGTTCTGGGTGGTGATTCTATTTTTTTAATATTTTTGTTCAACGATCCAACCATACGGATTATGATACCTACTAATTTTAGAGATTTCTAATGTTTTTTTTTTAAATTTAGATTTTATATCGTATATTTTTATAATAGTCAAATTACAGTCAACACGGGTTCCTATAACCTAGACTTGTCCCGAGTGGTGATTCTATTTTTTTAAAATTCTTGTTCAACGGTCCAACCATACGGATGATGTTACCTTTGAATTTTAGAGATGTTTATATTTTTTTTAAAAAAATTAGATTTTATATCACGTGCTTTTTTAATAGTCAAATTACGGTCAACATTGGTTCCTGTTACCTAGTATTTTACCGAGTGATTATTCTATTTTTTTAAAATTCTTGTTCAACGATCCAACCATACGGATGATGATACCTACTAATTTTAAAAATGTGTAATTTTTTTTTAAAAAAATTAGATTTTATAGCGTGTGGTTTTATAATAGTCAAATTACGGTCAACACGGGTTCCTATAACAAAGTCTTGTCCCGAGCGTTGATTCTATTTTTTTTAAAATTCTTGTTCAACGATCCAACCGTACAGATGGTATTACCTACTAATTTTACAGATGTGTAATTTTTTTTAAAAAATTTATATTTTATATCGCATTATTTATAATAGTCAAATTACGGTCAACACATAATGATTTCTATTTTTTTAAAAAATTCTTGTTCGACAATTAAATTATACAAATAATTGTTCTGATTAATTTTATTATTGTCGTGTTATTTTGACATATATTTTACATTATTTATACAATTTTCTTATAATATTTAAAATTATAAATATTTAATAAAATACTGAAAAAATAATTAAATGATGTTGAGACAGAAATCTGCACACTTTCCCAGGCCAAAAAATTGGGCGGCTATTTTCCCCTAACAAAATTCACTCCTTTTCCTTTCTCACAGTTTACTTTCCTTCTCTCCTTCTCACTCTTTCTCACTCTCTCCTTCTCACTCTTTCTCTCTAAATCTAAGCTGATATTTGGGCAGCCAAATATCTGAGCTGATATTCGAAGGCTGATATTCACTCACTCCTTCTCACTTTTTAAACTCTTTCAATTGGTAAGTATGTGCAACGTTTTCTAAATCTGAGCTTCGTTTTCTAAATCTGGGCAACGTTTTCTAAATTTGAGCTTCGTTTTCAACTTGCAGATACTTTGAGGGCTTTACATTGGTTGATTTTGCTGATATTTTGAACTTTTTTTTCAATTTAGGGTTTATTTTTAGGGCATTTGATTTGGGGCTTTAGTATTTCGATTTAGGGTTTATTTTTAGGGCTTTTGATTTGGGGCTTTAGTATTTTGATTTGGGGCTTTAGTATATCGATTTAGGGTTTATTTTTAGGGCTTTTGATTTGGGTTTATAATTTCATGTGTTTCAAACATATAATTTAGGGTTTCTTTTCTCTGTGTTTTAGGCTTGTGTAATAATATGTGTATAACTGTAATTTAGTTTGATTTGATTTTGAATGTTACTGATGTTGTATTGTGTGTTTGATAGGGGGATTTATTTCAGTGAAAGTAGCTTGATTGGTGCTGCGATTAAAGCACTTGGTATTATTTTAAAGATTCTCGTCAGGTTATACTTGAAACCTAGCTTTGCGTATTTGTGTGCATTATTGTTTTGATATGATTTTGCGGATCTATTTTAGTAATGAACTTGATCTGTTTTGGATTGTGCATTGCTGGTGATGTATGTACTATTTTCATTTGATTTCATGTTTTATTTAGGAGCAATTTTAGCCTTATGCTTCTTCTGGTATTAATTTACACACACTTCTCTCTTTTTACAACAGTATAAATAAAGAAAGATGTCATGATCATATGTTATTCAGTTTTACAACAGTAGTGATGATTTTAGATTGTAATGTTAACACTTTGAAGTTTAGATTGTACTTTAATCTATGAAGTTTATGTTCTTCTGGTGTATTTTTATTTTTAATGTTAATGGATGCAGTAGCTTGCTTTTCACTTTTAGTTCCCCTGATAAGCTCTGTTTATATTTCTATGCAATTGTGTTCATCATTAGTTTTCAATTTAATGTCACTAGCATTGAAGATTAGAATCAGATAGTTGAAGCAACAGTAAAAATTACTAGTGACCTTCGAAATTCTTGGATAACCGGAATGGTATTATATTTATTTCATTATATCGAGTTACTGTATAACTCTTATCTTATTGTACCACATCGACTTGCAAGTAATCTAAAATTACTGAAGAAAGTGCAGTGATAATAATAGAATTATATACTCGCCATTAGGATAATAATGCTTATCAACCTAAAATTCCTTTATGTACCAGTAGACTCCTTTGGTCTCACCTTCATCTTTCTCGACATAAATACATTCCTTCATTTCTCTGTACATTGCCTTGAGAATTGGAGTCCCGTCATACTGATAATAGTTTCCCAGTAACGGCTTCATTGCCTCTGTTGCACCTCCATTTACTTTCATCACTCTCTTGTTACTTGTACCGCCATATGTCTTGTTCAACTATTTCTTAACTCCTGCATGCCACATATTACTTCTTGTAAACCTTGTATTATTTGCAGGCTCTCTGTTAGTCAAGTAAAAAACCTTAAGTTCATTGGCACATCTACTCTATTTTTTCTAGGTGAAGGTAGGTTCAAACTAAGTTTAGAATTCGTAATGGACTCTGAGAGTAACGTTTGGATAGAACTACCAAGATGTAGTGCAGAATACGGACAAGGGGTGACAGATTTTTTAGATAATGCCTTCCCAGTTTGTGCGAGGGGCAACGAAATGAGGTGCCCTTGCAAAAACTGTATTGATCGTAAATGGCATACAAGAGAGGTCATCAATGACCATCTTATTTATAGTGGTCCTTCCCTAGCACATGTCAAATAGATTTATGAAACTTCACAAATGAAGCCAAAGGTTAGTACAAACTTCATGGATTACGAAATAGGGATGGATTTTGGGAATAACTTATAAGAGATGTTCAAGTGTATGGGTAAAAAGTGGGAAAATTGTGAAGGAAGACCAAATGCAGAGGCACAAAAGTTTTATAGAAGGGTTGGGGAAGGAAAACAACCATTATTCCCGGGATGTACTAACTTTTCTCGATTAGGTTTCATGATCATATTCTATCATTTAAAGCGTGTTCATGAAATAAGTGAGTCCGTATTTATGGAGTTGCTTAAGCTAATGAAAGAAGAATTTCCTGAAGCCCACCTGCCTTTTTCCTTCAATGCTGCAAAGAATGTCATTAAGGATTTAGGTCTTCATTATGAGAAAATACATGCATGCCCAAATAGCTGTATGTTATATTGGGCAGAAAATAAAGATAAAGATGAATGCCATACTTGTGGAGTTTGAAGGTGGGTTGTACAAGAGAAAAAAAGGCGGTGGTGTTAATAACGAGTCGGAGAAGTTGATTCACAAAGTGCCGACAAATGTAATGAGATATTTTCCACTAAAGCCAATGTTGCAAAGAATGTTCATTTGCAAAGGGTTTTCCAAAATTATGACATGGCATGTAGTGGGACGTAAAAAGGATGGGAAACGTAGACACCCGGCTGATGGCGAGGCTTGGAAAATGATGGATGCTCAATATCCTGATTTTTCCTCGGAACATCGAAATGTGAACTTAGGTGTAGCAGCAGACGGATTCTACCCGTACAATGAATTTAACTCATAGCACATGGCCAATTATGTTGGTAAATTATAACCTTCCACATTGGTTGTGCATGAAGCAAGAAAATTTGATACTCTCAACACTAATATCAGGTCCAAATTCTCCAGGCAATAATATCGACGTGTATATGCAACCTTTGATTACGGAGTTAAAAGAATTATGGGATGTCGGCATTGAAACTTATGATGCCTTGACTAACCAGAATTTTAAGTTGCGTGCACGCATGATATGGACCATTAGTGATTTTCTCAAATATGCAATATTGTTCGGCTAGCGTACGAAGGGAAAACTAGGCTGTCCTGTTTGCCATTACAAGACTTCTTCATGTTATTTAAAAAACAGCAGAAAGATGTGCTACATGAATCATAGGAAGTTTCTTGAGCCAACACATAAGTGGAGGCTGGATAAAAAAAACTTTAATGGTGATATTGAAATGGGACGGATTCCACCAGTTCTATCAAGAACTAATATTGAAGAGTTGTTGCAGGGGTACGGAAACCATTTCGGGAAGGGCAAGAAAAAGGTTAAAAATGAATCTCCTTTCAAAAAGAAATCAATTTTTTTGATTTATCATATTAGAGACATAATCCACTTCGACACAACCTTGATGCCATGCACATTGAAAAAAACGTATGTGACAAAATATTAGGTGCTCTACTTGATATTAGTGGTAAGTCAAAAGATCATTTAGAAGCGCGTTTCGATTTACAAGAACAGAATATAAGAAAGCCCCTTCATCCTGTTTTATCTGCTGATGGAAAGTCATATGAAATTAGACATGCAATATTCGATATGACAAAAAAGGAGAAAGAATTTTTTTGCTCCGTATTGAAGAATGCCAAACTACCATACGGGTGTGCTTCGAATATTAGTCGGTATGTAAGCATAAGTGATAAAAAGGTGGTTGGGTACAAGAGCCATGATGCTCATTTCATGCTTCATTATTTGTTACAATTTACCGTGAGAAGAACATTAAAGCCGGAGGTTGCATTATCGTTGATCAAAATGGGCACATTTCTCAAAGGTCTATGGAATAATTTTTTAAAAAAAATAGAATCACCAACAAGAACCCGTGTTGGCCGTAATTTGACTATTATAAAAATACACGATATAAAATCTAATTTTTTTAAAGAAAAATTTATACATCTTTAAAATTAGTAGGTAACATCATCCGTACGGTTGGATCATTTAAAAATAATTTTAAAAAAATTAGAACCTGAATATAACAGATAGTTTTAAAAATAGTACAATAGCTAGGGCAACACAAAATAACCTATTGCAACAACGTAGAGCAAATGCAACGCTTTAAAGTGCCACATCAGCATGCCACATCATCAATGGACCCCACACGTGGGCCCAATATATGGCACGCCATAAAAAATTCCCCCTCCTGTGGGACCCACATGTCATGTCAGCATGCCATGTCAACAACATTGGGTCCCACAGTGGGTCCAGCATGCCACCTTAGCTTTTTTATCCATATCAACATTTTGTAAATTAAAAAAAAATGTGTAATGTAAGGTTATGACCTCTACTATTGCATGCTGCGTAACACTAACAGTTTTTAGCAACGGTAGCTTCAATGTATTGCAATGCTTTCTCCACTGTATTGCAATATATTGAAAATTTTATAGATAATGCAACGCTTTTCGTGCAACGCTAGCAAAAAAGCATTACCTATGTGCACTTATACGGTACTGCACGATGGTCATACGAGTCCCATGAGTATTAGATACATGGGTGATTGGCTCTAGTGCAAGTGGGAGATTGTTAGTGGTTGTGCCCTAGAGATAATACTACAATGTTTTAGTTCAAGACATTCAGATTATTAATGTTTATGTTCTACCGATTATTCCCTTTATAATTTATTTTGTCTTATTTTTTGCGATATAAATGTGGGATTAATAAATATCCTTGAAATATGATATGAATTCTATATTTCTAAGTACGTGACTTAGAAACGAGATTATGAGAATAATATCAATATTCCTAAAGGTCCCTAGTCGAGTATTATTATTAAGGGACAATAATAATGCATTTAGACGGATGTGTTTTTGACTGATGATAATATTACATTGATCATAGGTATAAAGTCAAAATCACAGGAAGATGTAAATGTACATGATGCTGGAAAGACCGAGTATGAGATTCTACATATCTGTTGTGTCATAAGTAATTCTCACTATGATAATGATGTAATAGTCTTTATACATGAAATCGGTATATTTTATACGATAATTAATATGCTTTGATTACATTATAAGTTATCTTTGACCGGGTACTGATAAAAGTGTATTTCGGGGATATTATAAATTGTATGAGAAATATGAATGATCTAGAAAGGATTTAACCTCCTAATTTTAGTAGTGATATTATTGGCCTCTTGTGTGAGCTAGAGTATGAAATGCGTAACCGCACTCAAATGTTGATTTGATGTGATAGTCTACTCATTCAACAAGAAAACCTGGATTAAACTATGATGAGGATGACACATAACATGCCTCTAGTTTAATCTATAATGTGTGGTTAAAGGGATTATATTATATTGTACATCATTCACGAAAGGTTTAATCGATCACCAATTTAATTATTATTAATTGGGATAGAATGATGTATTACTAGATGTCGCTCATTGTTTATGATTTAAATTATATTTAAAATTCATTTTCAACGTAATAATAACCTATAGGGTCACAGACAAAGAATGTATGAAGAATTATTTAATTTAAATTAAATAAAGTAATTCGAATTATTTATATATTAATTAAGTTTAACTTAATTAATTAGATAAATAATGATGTTGGAGTTTACTAATATTAGTTATAAAATTTATTTTTTAATTAATTAAGTGAGACTTAATTATAATACAAATAGGAATTTCGAATTTATAATAACTCCTAATTAGTTAAGAGTTATAATTCGTTTTTCTACCCTCTATATAGTATTTCTTATGTGGCTGAATTTTTATGCAAGATCTTTACTAAAACCCTAGCTACCAAGAGAGAAGATGGATAGAGAGTAAGAAGAAACGATTTTGTGCTAGTACACATTCAATCCTTGCGTTCAAGAGCATTCATGTCGATATCAATAGAGCGTAGATCGCGAGAGCCTGATGCGTGGTGGTTAAACAAAATTTGGATGTTCATCGGTCAACCAATTTATAAAGCTTCATAAGGTAAACAATCTAATCTATGAATTCAATATATGTTTTTCGCATGGATCCTGTGGTGGGTTTTGAAAATTCTGGTTTTTCACATTTTTAACTACAGGTTTCTGTTGCATTTTATATCTCGAAACCCTTCAGACGCGTCCTCTAATGATGATTCCCCATGTCAAGGTATATTTTCCTCTTAGAGAGGACGCGCCCTCCAAGGATAATCCTCCTTGTCGAGGTAGATACTCCTCATACAAATGACGTGCCCTCCACGAATGATTCTCCTTGTCGAGGTAGATGCTCCTCTTATAGAAAAAGCACCCTCCAAGTATGATTTTTCTTGTCGAGATAGACGCACCTCTTATAACCCTCCAAGGATGAATAGCCTTGTCGAGGTGGACGCTCCTCTAATAGAGGACGCACCCTCTAAGGATGAATACCTTTGTTGAGGAAGACGCGCCTCTTACAAAGGACGTGCCCTCCAATGACGAAAACATTCTCAAAGTAAACGCTCTTCTTATAAACAACGTGCCCTCCAAGGATGTTACCTTTGTCGAGGAAGACGTTCCTCGTAAAGAGGGCACACACTCTAATGATGTTAATTTTGTTGAGGAAGATGCCACCACTATAAAGGGAGCGCCCTCTAAAAATAGATGATTGTAGAAGATCGTAAAAGTTTTGACTTTAATTTGAATAAATGAATCACACTATTTATAAAAAAGACGAGATCAACGGTTTGGAGTTATGACTTGGCAAGAAGCAATATAGAATGGTATTGTGTCGTCGGTGGAAGGATCATTCTCAACAACAAGGCACGTCCTCCTTGCATTAAAGATGATTTATTACTTGATGATCAGAGAGCTAGTCTTTATTCTGGTTGTGCCTTCCCTTATAGCGCGCCCTCCTATGATGACCCTTTCAGTTTAAGGCACGCCTATATGAGTCCAATATTGGGATGAAAAAGTCAGAGAAAACCCTCAAACCTTTATTAAGGATTGTGCTTTTCCAAGTTATCTGAGATGCACACTTTTGTACGATTTCTCTCTTATTTCTTATGCTGAGTTAGCTCATGTAATCTTGGAGATGTGGTGCATAAGTGGTAAACCTCTCTAGAGAAATGAAGGTTAGGCTGGGGGTGTGAAGTTGTTGTATAGATTCATGAGACGCGGATTCATCGAGGGCGCACCCTATAATGTTTAAAGAAGAAATAGAGCAACATGAAGAAAGAGGAATGGATAAGTTTTTAAGGGCACACCCTTAAATTGGTAGAGGCTCATACAAAATTTTCAAGTTTGCTAGGAGGTTGAAAATTCAAATCCCATTTTCAATGGCATATGGAATTTGGGGATAGTTGTTATGTCCAAAATATGGTACAAGCAATATTGAGGTCCAAATCGGGTCATTTGGATAAAATTGGAGCAAAATTATGAAGATAACCTCAAGTTAGGGCTTTCCCCTTTTTTGAGAAAGAAAGGGCGCGCACTCTAGGGCAGGAGATCAGGCGCGCCCTAAATTATATGGATATTAAGGCGCACCCCGTTATTTAGCTGACAATAGATGGATTTTTAGGCAAATTCTTTGGACGCTTCGTGAGGATAGGAAGACGATGGATCATTATCACCAACCTATTTTTGGAAGGTACTCTATTGAAGAACTCCTTCCTGTAGTGCAACCACAGGAAGGCGATGTTCGTGGTCAGAGACCTACAGGGGTATGCCTGAATGGAAGGTATCATCCTATAGTCAATGGGTGTCCTCATTGGGGATGTAGGGTAAACTCTGGTGCGTGCTTTGGGAGCTCTATCTCTGTAGTCCACGGTTGTCCTCATTGGGAGACTTCGGAGAATCCTGCACTTTGCACCCAAAAGTTTGGGATCATTTATCCTGTAATCTGGTGGGGGCTCCTCATTCGAGGGACAAAAATGTATCCAATATTTGGGCTAAAATATGGCTATACCTGCATCCACGGACTAGAGAAACAGTTGGTAGTGGAGGCTTATCCTCGGCCGGGGAGATGCCTTATTCACGAAGTCTTGAAGCTGTAGACGAGCCTTGGGCCTTTTTGGTTATGCCTCATCGGCGAATGTTTCTAAAGCTAGTAGAAGACAGTTTTCAATAGGTTTCCTACTGGGCCCGGGGATGAGAAATCTAAGCCCATTAGGTTTCTTGTTCTCCAAGAACTATGTTGGCTTGATTCCTTAAATATGGATACGTAGGAAAATTGCAAGGGGTCGGAAGCGAGAGCCTCAAGGAGCCACCACCAACTCTATGCAATCTAAGCCCCCAATTCATCACAATCATCATACTCCGCTCACCTTTTAGATGAAGAACCACCATCGTTGACCTTGATTCCTGCGTCGAACCTCAAATTTTGTTGTTACCAAATTTCTCCGTCAACCACTATCAAAAGTTAATTTATCAGTATATAACTCGACTAGCTAAAATAAAATCATATATATACATTTTATCTAGGTTGAAAAAAAATTATCATATTAAACTGGAATTAAAAAATTAAAATCAAACTAAAAATAATTAGTTGGATTTTATCGGTGTCATTACTCTCGGGTTAAAACACAATAATGTAAACTATTGATTTTCAGTCGAAGCATAATTTATATATTATTGATTCAAACTAAAACCTAACTTTTGTTTAAAATATAATCATTAAAATATTTAAAAATATCAATAAAAATATATCGTTCAATAAGTATCATAGTCTTTCTTAAATATCTCTATTAAAAAATCATGAACATATACGCAGATTAGAGGAAAGTTCTATGGAGACCACTTTTTCATCGGAGACCTTGGAGACCACATATATTCTGCGATCAAAACACTATATAACAATTTTGATTCTTATATTGTAGACACTATAAGCTTTGTCGCCTGAATACCCGAATAAAATTCCTTCATCTGCCTTAGCCTCAAATTTCTGAATATATTCTCCTTGATTTCTCATAATAAAACATTTGCAACTAAACATATGCAGAAATCCAAGGTTGGTTTCTTTCCTTTGAACAGTTGATAGGGAGTCATACCATGAGCTTGATTTATTAGAGAGATATTTCTTCTTGGAGATAGACTCGATATTGACTGGTCAAAATAAATCCATGTGAAGTAGTTTCAAGGGTTTGTAAATAGAGGAGACTGTTACTTTTGAAAGAGTCTTTCTTTTGCTTACCAAGTTGGCAAGCATTACAGAGACCATCCTTGGTCAATTCCAATTATCAGAAGTTGATATGAGACAACTTCTTATGCCACAGTCATCCTTTATCAATACTTGATTTACTAATAAGACATTTGATAGAATCAACATCTGTTGAGTTAAAGTTAGCTACATAGAACACAGGCTTATTTTTCTAACTCCAGTTAATACCACTTTGTTATTTTTTTTTAACAACACAGGTTTCAAAATCATCTTTGAGACCTTTATCGCAAAGTTGACTGACACTCACCAAGTTGTGCTTCAGTCCATCAACTAGTGCTACTTGATCCGTGATGATATTTCCTTTTAAAATCATGCCATATCCCACAGTGTACCCTTTGCTGTCATCTCTAAAGGTAATGTTTGGGCCATCTTTTTCTTCTAAATCTGTGAGTAGGGATAAAGCACCAGTCATGTGTCTTAAGCAGCCACTATCCACATACCTGATAATTTTCTTATTTCCCTACACACAAACAAAACCAACTCAATTCAACTTTGGTACCCAAGTGTTCTTGGGTCCTATTTTGTTAGATGCTTTCTTTTCCTTGTTACCAATCTTAACTTTAGGCTTTTAAAGATCAAGATCCACTCTAGACTTTGATCTATGATCAGAATTAGTAATGTTGGAATCAGATGCAAAATGTTGCAAATGCATAGTATTCATGTGAGGATTAACCATGTTATTCATTCGATATATGCAGAAAAATAGGAACTAGGAATGAATGATATATTATTACAATTTTGATTAAACATATTCAGAATAGACAAAGATTGCATGGCAGGGTAGACATCTTAGGCATAGACATAATTGAAAGAGATGTGTCCTAAGTCCAATCATGTATGAAGATTTAGGAATAACTTTTATGTAATCTATTTTGATTTCATTGATATTAATAAAAGACTTGTTTTGGTTTTATTGCGTGCTTTAACTATTTAAGTGTTTAAATAAGATATACCATAGTTTAGAGTAAAGCTTTTTATGGATTCTGATGAGATCATAATAATGAGACCTAAAAGATGATAACTCTGAACTTAAATATTTTCTGGTCGTAGGATTACTAACTGGTAATTAGTAATTTAGTAATTAGCAAAGATCGGTACATACTATGCTTGCTTCATTATGAAGGATGTCTGTTCTCATAGACATTTGTGTGGTGATATTATAGCTAGTATGTAGGTGCTTATTACAGAATAAGTCCACTGAACATGACTCACACAGCTGAACAACTGACGGAGTTCACTCACGTGTCAGTAATTGTTCACATAGTGATAGTTGTACAAGTATCATTAGACTTGAGGTCATCATAGTCATCTTGTGTACACTGAACTATGCTTTGGTTTAGTTTTTAATCTCCAGGGACAATTATAAGGGCTCTGCTGGGTATAGGAATTTGTACACGAAGATAGTGTATGATCAATAAAGGATCTACCCCTTCCATTGAAGGAAGAGAATGTTCAATGCTGATCCACTTATGCTAGTTCAGGAATCTCTGGCCAGAGTGAATGAAATTAGAAAGGAGTTTCTAATTTGCATTATTTAGAACTAAGCATAGTGAATGGGAAAGCATATTATTAAATAAGATAGGCTTGACACAAGTTTCATGCCTTGTATTTAATTGTGACATTGCAGGGTAGAAGGAATTGATTGTACGGTAACTATTCACTGAATGGGTTCTTGGTATTCTAAGCAGTGAACTCGTATTATTCGGATAGTCGCGATATGCTGAGAAGTATCCCTCACGATATAGAATAAATATGATTAATTAATTAATCATATTTAATGAATTAGAGAATCTATATAAATAATAATAAAATAGTTTTATTATTATTTATTTCTACTACCGGCTTAATATTGAACCTACATGGTCACACCATAAAAGAGATGATTTAATGGTGGAGGAATTAATTAATAATGGCTGATAATTATCTATTTATGAAATAAATAATTAATTAGAAAATTTAACTAATGATTAAATGAGATTTAATTAATTATAAATTAATTAAGAAAAGTTCTTAATATTATTAATTAAGAATTTAATTTTGGAAATTAAATCAAGTGAGAGAATTATTTTTCTAAAGTGTTTAGAAAAAAGATTGATGATTAAAAGGTGTTTTAATTATTAGTTAATTGGTTAATAAGAATAATCAATTAAAGGGTTAATAATAATAATATTTTATGGAAAATTTTTAGCTGAAAATTTTGCATATAAATATACTATTATAAACCCTATTTGCCAAAACCCAAATAAAAAAACCCTAATTCTAAAGTAGAAATAGAGGGAGGCAACTAATTCTCTCAACCACTTCCTCCTCCATTACATTGATCTCTTGGTGGATACCGGTGGAGTGCTTCACACTTGAGGAGCAACTGCTACGGATCTCCGCTCATCGTTCTTGGATCACTATTAAAGACCTCCATCTTCCCATTAACTTAAAGCTTCTTAAGGTAAACATACTGAACTACAAATTAAATATTATTTTTCGCATGGATCCTGTAGAGGGTTTCGGTTTTTTTTAAGATTTAAATTTACATTTTCGTTGCGTTTATGTGCTAAAAACCCTTCAATAATAAGCACAAGCATAGACTTGCAATTAACTAACATATGATTAAAACTACCACATTTAATACAAGATCTTCTCGGAGCATACTTATCTGGAGTGTAGTTGTTATGTTTGTTAATTCCTATTTTTCTATTTCTATTATTCATTTTCTTAACGCCTATCTTAGTCTCAATCTTGTCCATCAATTACTTGCTGGATATATGGCCTATATTTTGTTGCTTATTCTGCTTGGTTTTGTTACACTCACCAATCAAAAAGTTCTTACTAACTGGACCATACTTCTCATTGAGTTTTTCCAGTTTGGAAGAGCTGATTGGTTCCTTCGACGGATTGATTTTATCCATTTAAACTTTACCTTTCAACTGATAATCACTATCTATTGAAACACAAGTTTCACTAACAGGTTCAAGCTTAACTTTATCCTTGTTTCCAGCAATTTCACAGAAAGATTTAATGCATTAAACTTCTATGATATTTTTTGTTGCATTCCTGGATTCTTTCCATTTAGAAATAATAGTTTGTTCATATTAAAATTGATTTTTTAGAGTTTCTTTCCTTTTTAACATATTCAGCAAATAATATTTAACTACCAAGTAATCTCTTTTTAATTTCACAAGTTCATGCAACTGAGTTTCTAACACAACAAATTATTTTTCTCAACAAATAAATCATTAGATTCTTTAACTCTAGCATTTTCTTTCTTAAGAGATTTAAGAGTGACATGCAAATTATATAGTAGTGATTACTTCATATTCACTCTTACTCAAATTTGAAAGGTTAGTAGTGATTACTTGATGGACGAGCTTCAAGACCATCATCATTAGGCAATAATGCCAAATTCACATATTTAGCTTCTTCATCAGAGTCAACTCCATCGGCTCAATCCTTTTCCTTGGTAATGAAATCTTTTTTCTTTTGTATCAAGAGTTTAAAATACTTCTTCTTGTAGTCAACAGCTTCATTATTCCTCGAATTATTTGGCTTTCTGCACCGATTTGCAAAGTGTCCAGCTATTCCACAGTTGTAGCATCTAAATTTGGATTTTTCAACCAAATTTCTATTAGTACTGAACTCTTTGTTAAATGTCTTGGAGAATAATTTTCTTTTGAACTTTAAGTTAGAAAATCATTTTGATAAAAAGCCATATGTTCATCTAAATCTTCAAGGTCATCAGTTGAGGCGGAGTCACTCTCAGTCTCACCAACTTTGACTTTTCCTTTTGATGATTTTGGTCTTGATTCCTCAGCTTCATTTGGTGTATATTCTACCTTAACTTCCACTTGCTTCTCACAGTGATTCGATGCAACAAAGGCTAAAGATCTGTCTTTTCTTTGGCCGTTTTCAATTTCCTCATCTTATTACATCTCCAACTCATAAGTTTAAGAACTCCAAACAACCTGTCAAGGAATTCCTTGTAATTATATGAGTTTTTGACAGATGCAGTTGTTGACTTCCATTCCTTTAAAAGAGATCTCAAAAACTTTAGATTAGAGTTATGAACCAGTTATACTCCTCCATGCAACCTTAGACCATACAACAGTTTTTGGAATTTGTTGAATGTTTCACTTAATCCTTTATTAAATCTATTGAATGTTTCACTAAATCCTTCACCACGGATAGAGTGAAAGTACTCATACTGTTGTATGAGGAGTTGCATTTAGTTTTCTCTTACTTGTCAGATCCTTCAAGAGAGTTTAAATGGTGTCCCATATATCCTAGGTTGTAGGACTGTTCATGACGCATTCAAATATGTTAGAATCATACCATTAAATAGAATGTTCATAGTTCTCCTGTCTTTGTTGACTTCTTCTATATCTTCTGATGAGTAGTCATCTGGATTCTTTACCACTATTCTGTCAGCACCAATGATACCATCAGCTGCGGCAAGTCATGTGATTATCTTCATAGAAACATGAAGACCATTGTCAATACAGTTGATAAACCCCTCATCCTAAGATATCAAGTGAACGCTCATCTTTACTTTCCAGTGAGAATAAAATTCTATGTCAAGAACTGGAATCTTCACACCAACATCCTTTTTTCCCGTGATTGATTGTATAACTTCAAAATCTTTAAACTCTATGTATGTTGAGAGCTTGCTCTGATATCAATTGATACATACCAACAATGAATACTAGAGTAATTTGGGTTGAATACAAATTATAAATTTTAACTTTTTTTAACTTGCCACCTAAGCTACATTTTGAAAAAATAATATGTGCAAATTAAAAAACACAAGATATTAAAAATTTCAGGTGATTTATTTTGACTTGCCACCTGAGATACATTTTGAAAAAATAATATGTGCAAATTAAAAAAATTTCACAAATGCGTTTTACAGTATTTTTCTAAAAGATAGTGCTCTCGACTAAGCTCTATTGAAAACTCTATGTTATTATTTCTTCGAGAATACATTGTTGTTACTTGGTTTATAAGTCACCAAGTTATAAAGGTTTCTAGATAATGAATAACACACTCTTCAAGGTCCATCAAGATTGCTTTTTTATTCTCTTTCCCGTTATACTTGACAAATGAGGCTAGATTGTATCTTGAAATATTGCTTTAAATATCCCTCCAATTTGTCATGCATAAAAATAGAATATTTCTTTTTTCCTCACTATGCAAATCAACCACACGCTTTGTCTTGGCTCCTCATTTCTTAAAATGAGATATTTTATCAGTCCATGTGCTCTTTCAAGTCACTATCAATTGCTACTTGCTATATTAGCCATTGAAAGTGTAATCTTCTTAACCACTGATGGGTTGATCCATTAAATATGTTCTCCTTAGCCATTGATGGCTAACTTCATTTATTTAGAATTACATGGCATCGAGTATTTTTAATTAGTCATCCTCTTCTATTTATCCATTGAGGTGGTGAGAATGACCATTCAGCCTAAAAAATGATGAAATTCTGAAAGTTGGTTCAACAGTACAATCCCATTTTCAACCCACGTTTCAAGATAATCTATGAAGCTCATATCCGTTTTTCTGATATCCCATTCTACACTAACCCTAGCAACCTCTTTTTTTATCATCTCTTTCTTTTGTCTCTCTTCTATAGAAACTCCATATTATCAATTGCTCACATTTACTTTTCATCAATTGTTTACCGATGGTCGAGATCGAGGTGGAAGCGTCTTCTGGATCCGGATCCGCTAAGTGGACCAACGAGTTACATGCCATCATATGTGAGTTATGTTGTTATGAGGTCGTAAATGGTAACAATGTAGGAGGAACTTTGAAGAAATAATGGTGGAATACGGCTTACTAAGAATTCAAAAAGCAGAAACCAGCTCTAAAGTACACTATTAAATAATTCAAGAATCACTTGGATGCAAAGAAAGATGATTACTAGTTATTCAGGAAGATTAAATTTGGGGAGAGTGGCTTGCGGTGGAACAAGAATACGAAGACAATCGAAGCATCTACATCATGGTTGGCAGCAAAAATACTGGTAAAATCCTTATAATAATTATCAATATTTGTTGTTTATTTTTATGATTGTTATTTGATTGAGTTATGTCGTATGTCAATGTTTATGATGTTTGAAATAGTTGTTAATTTTTAGCATTTTATCAGTTAAAGATATATCTCTTACTTGATGCATATCTGATCTCTTGCAAAAATAAATTTATTGACGTAATCACTATATTTACCTATGATTAGTATAAACACTTGAGTTCATAGATTGTGTTGGTACCCTGAGTTTAATATTCAACTCTCTAACTTCATTGGCCAGACTAAATATTTCAGATTCAAATCACTCTAAACTGTCTTTGCCAATAATTATATACATTCGGCTAATTATGAGACAAAACACTGTGTCTATGCACCTTGCCTATTGTCAAGGATCAATACAATATCTTTTTCTTTCCTAAGAGCCTTCTTGTATAGTGTCTATTTTGCTTCTTTGCGTGTATGAGAAGGTCTGGTAATTATACTTTGCTGGCTACTTGCGTTGTGCCCGATATATGCATTTTCATTTTTACTCTTGTTGAGTTCTGCTAGAATACATAATGCCTTAATGCAAGATCAGATTGCCATTTGATTAATCCATTATAAATACAATATAATGCTTTAAATTTTGAATTATTTTGAAAATCAACTATATGCAATTGGTGTTAAAAAAATTAGCATATTGTCAACGTAGTGGATATTATCATCGAGTTGAGAAATTAGCATATTTGCTACTGATTTAGCAGCTAAACCGACAAATTAGAATGAATATACTCTTTTTACTTTGCTGCACTAGGAGAATCCAAATTTTGGGAAGTACAGAAACAAAGATCTTTTTATCTATATGCAGTACTACGACACACTCTTTGGTGACATTGTTATAACCGGTGAACGAACAAAAGCTACAAATACATATTCTGCAGTGAATCTTGAAGTGGGAGAGGACTTCGCAGAGTTGCTTGGTGATGATGATGGAAAAGAAGGCAATAACGATAGTGATGAAAATATCTTTGAACCATCACTTAATTTATTTCCATCAGGTTTGCTAAAATCTGGTAGGGGCAGTGGTTTTAAACAAAAAAATCTGGAGCCTAGTGTGTGAGGGAGGGGCTTGATGATTTGGTAGCTGCGATGACCTATAGGAGTACCAAAACAACTGATGGTAATGCAAATGCAAATTTACTAGAGGGTGGAGAGCTAATATACCACTTTTCAAGGGATGGGAAACAACAGGGTGGGCAGTGAATTATCTATACTTGCAATTACGACATTCACACACAGTACTTTAAATTTTATTTTGTATTGGTTTGTGTGAGATGAGTGGTGAAAGGATGAGATTTCCATACACTATTATTATCATGACATCAACTTTTAAATCATGTACTTGTTTTTTATGGTATGTAATGAATTGTTGATTTTAAATTTCAGTTGCACATGTGTACACTGTATGCAATAATGCAATATTTGTATATTTATGTAGTAGTTATATTTAACCTACTATACTTTATTATTAGATGAATCACATGGAGCTCGTATTATTTGTGTATATATACCATGTCCAGGTGTATCCAGTTGGTATACTCTACATTCATATCACGATTATCGTTGAAACTAAACGATAGAAAGGCTAGAAGGCATTCATCAATTGCATGGATTTTAATCAAAATTCATTTGAGGATTTTAATCCTTTTGAAGAATGTAGCCAGGCTTCTCAAGATAGCAGTGGTCAAGATGCTACATATTTTAACCTGGACAGTCGTACTATGATCCATTTGGCCAATATTCCAACTCTGATAATCAATTTGATCAGTCTTCTAATAATGTTTTCGATAACTATTTTAACACATATACTACTTCTAGCGATTTTTCAAATATATATGATGCTTTCACATATTTATGCACTAGTACTGTGTATAATGCTTTCGCTAATTCATCGACTAGTAATGTGTATAATGCTTTTGCTACTGTATGGAAAAAAATTTCTGAAGATGAGGAAGAAAGTGAAGACAATTTACACGAATGGCAAGCTCTATGTACTGTTGTTGCATACACATTGGTCTATTACTATAACACGTTCATATAAAAAGAACCATGCCGTACATCAATTCGCATAGGAAATAAATTAATAAACGAAATATTAGATAGTAACAAAACTCGGTGTTATCAAGATTTTCGTAAGACTAAGTTTGCATTTAAATTTTTGTGTCACAATTTAGTCCAAAGGTATGGATTGGTACCAACGCGTGAAATGACATCATACGAGGAAGTTGGTATATTACTAATGACAGTTGCTCGTGGGACATAAAATGGTTTGATGCAAGCAATGTTTAATCACTCAGGTGAGACAGTTAATCGACATTTTCATTATGTTTTGGAAGTGATATGTAGAATTGTGAAAAATGTTATAATTCCTGCAGCAAATTATAATACTGGACCTAGATACCATAAACCACAACACCGTTAATATTATCCACATTTTAAAGTAAGTTCATAAGTACATGCACAATATTATTATGTATATAAAATTATTAATTTTAAATATTTTTACTTTAAAATGTATAATGCTATTGGAGCTATTAATGGCACACATATCAAATGTCAGATACGTGAATCAAAGCGTACACCTTATTTTGGCCATAAAGGATATGCAACACACAATATTCTCGTGTTGTGTGATTTTAACATGTGTTTTACTTTTTCCTGGGCACGATGGGAAGGCGGCGTAAACGGTAGTCACATTTTTACAGAGGCTAAATCTAGAGCAGAACTTAATTTTCCACATTTATTTGAGAATAAATTTTATCTTGTGGATGCAGGCTATCCACTTAAAAGAGGATATATGACCCTTTAAAAAGGTTCAAGTACAAGATATCACATTCAAGACTTTCGTAGGAGTAAAGGTACTTCACCTGCACCTCGAAATGTAAAAGAAAGATTTAATCATTCACATTCTTCGTGTCAAATGGTTATTGAATGAACATTTGGAGTTTAAAAACTAGATTTTCAATTTTAGCAAATATTCGAGCATATTCGATAAACACACAAACCAACCTCATTTTGGTTACCATAACGGTTCACAATTATATTCGTAAGTCAAATATTGAAGATAATGTGTTTCAAGGTGCTGAATGTGAGAGTTATATTCCAGACATTTGTACAATGATAACTAATAATAGGGATGCAGACATCGAAAGAGAGGGTGACCCTGATAATATATGGATTGCAAAACGTTAAGAGATTGCTTCAAATATTAAACAACTGTTATAATTTTTACTCCAATTTTTTGGTTTCAGTAATTTTTGAATTTTATATTTATGTATTACTGTAATATATTAATTTTTTTTTATAAATATTATAAATTATAAGTTATAATTTACCAAACACATCAACAACCTATAAGTAAAATTATTCAAACGCCAAAATCACTTAGAAGTAATAATTTACAACTTATAGTAAAATTATCCCAACACCTAAATAACTTATAAGTTACTATACTCATATCACTTTTATGACACTTTTTAACTTTAAGTCATAAATTATAATTTTTAAAAACCCCAAACTGGCCCTCTATATTCTTGATGGGAGAATATCACGCGGCCAAGTTGTAGTTTTTAGACATTTACTTCAAATTTACACACAACCTGTGAGAAAGTAATAAAAACTTTGAATATATTTAATAGTTACTATCTTTTCATACTTCACGAAAATTAAATTAGCTAGCGTAAAGATGACGAAAACTAGATAAAACACCAATCATTAGACTTTTTATGTGGTTATACTTCTAATAATTATTTTTCCTAAACTATCATTTCATTTTTTTGTTACAATTTCAAAAAATATTATTCATTGCTTTTTAAGTAAAGTGTAATTACGACCTTAACAAGATAAATTTAAAAGGTCTAAAGTAGTCCATAAATCAATCAATTAATTATTATATTATATTTAGAGAAAAATAAAATTTATTAGATGGAGTTTATATAGTGCATAAATTTCGTAGAGTAAAGTAGATATAGTGAATGTTTGGGAAACCATAAATCAAGCTTAGATGGGCTAAAAGCCCATGTGAGGACATCTATACCCACACTGATTTCACATTCATTTCATTATATAGTGACCATAATGTGAAGTTGGCAGGGAGGTACGTTCATCATTCAACTTATGTTTCAACTTAAAATTAGGTAGCTTTTCTCTACGTTTTTTCCCCTGCCAACTCCAATTTACATTTATCTAAGTAAATTACCTTAATTTATTCTATTTTATTATATATGTTTCTACTACATTTGTTCATTAGTGAGGGGGGGCTAATGTTTTTTTTTGCTTACTAATTTAGAGTGTTCGAGTTTTGTTGAAATGGTAAAATATACTCCTAGCCACACATTTCTTTGCAGTTTTTTATGATATTTGGTACACATTTTAAGGTTACTTTATATTTGATACACATTTTAAGACTATTATAAAGTACATTTTCATAAATTTTTTATTTTGAGATCATTATCCTTATTTTTAAATCTTTTTTTTATATTCAGGTATTAAAATTATTAATTTATGTAATTTTTAATTTACATTTTATTTTTCTTTCAAAAAAAATTATGACTTGTAAGTTATGATTTACCAAACACATTATCAACTTATAATTAACTTATACTTAAAATTATTTAAACACCTAAATAGCTTAAGTTAAGATATTCATATAACTTATATTTCACTTTTCAACTTTAAGTTATAAGTTATATTTTAATAAATTCCAATCGAGCCCATATTTCTTAATAAACTTATGAACTTACACCTGTAGTTATTTATCCTAAATGTTAGCAATTAGAGATAAGAATCGCTGGAGGATGCATTTTGTAATTAAATTCAAAATGGTATTCAACTAGATTTTATTTGTTGTTGAAGAACATATATATTATAGGAAATTTATCAAAATACCCATATTTTCAAACTTATTTTTGAAAATAGAGTTAAAATTGCCTATGAGGTAGGTTGGATGATGCACAAACATGAATAAGAGATTGTAATAGTTATAATTAATGTCCATTATACAATATTTTTATATAAATAAATTACAACTTGGATATTTTAACCAAAACCTCATTATTATATTTTGTCTCTTCCTTTATATCTTCACTTTCAACTTTAATGCTTTATATGTGATTTTTTTAACTCTTATTTAAATACTAGCTATATTATAAATTAATTTAGACTTAAACTATATTTTGATTATTGGATAGGGACTATATATGATTATGGTATTATTTAGATGTTTTTATTTATTTCTTTTTTCTCATTTAACATTAATTAATTATGAATAAATAAGCATGATCAGTACAGCAGAATTAAAACAACATGTTTTTTTATTTTAAACACGGTTGCCTCCACTTTAATTTAAATTTGTGTATTCCAAGTT
This sequence comes from Apium graveolens, assembly GCF_009905375.1. Classification (NCBI taxonomy): domain Eukaryota; kingdom Viridiplantae; phylum Streptophyta; class Magnoliopsida; order Apiales; family Apiaceae; genus Apium; species Apium graveolens. The sequence continues at coordinate 18,433,852 of NC_133653.1, forward strand.
TATGTGTTTTTCATTTTTAAAAATATATGAACACGGAGTATAGACATAACATCTAAATTATCAAGACTAATTATTTTCTTTCACGATTTGTTATTGTATAAAAGTTGATAATTAATTTTCTAATTTTGTTCTAAATAATTATTTAGAATTTGAATCTGATATGCGTTTTTTAGAAATATTAAAATAATCATTTTTCTCTTTAATTAAAGAATCTTATAAATTTCATTATCTTTGCAAGATTGATATATATATATATATGTATATGTATTTTGCACAATTGAATCCACGTTTAACACCAAATGTTTATTACTTTTTTTGACTAACAAGCGAAAATTTCAATAAAACATTAAAACACACCTGGAACAAACCTCCGAACTGTCAAATACAATTTGATTTTAAAACAAAAATAAGCTAAATAAATAGCTGTTATATTTTCAGATCGCTTAACACCTAGAATATGCAAATTCTTCAATCTAAAAAGTATTACAACTACATCTTGAGTAATCCAGTGTTCAGAGTTATGAATATTTTTTGTTGTAAAAACTAAGCTCTTGCAATATAATAACGGTTTGATGCGATTTTTACGGATCTCCCAAAATATCATAGAAATTCTTCTCAGAAATATTACTGAACTCGTAATAGGACACATAGAAATATCAAAATTGAACATTAACATTCCAAAAGATGGGCACACAATAACGGTTATAACAAGTTACTTCAGAAGATTTCATCTAAAAAGAATTAAATCTTAATTTTATTGAGAAAAATAGATAAAAAGATGGCGTGGAAGAACGAAAAGGAAAGAGGGAGAAAGGATCGAAAAATAAAAAACTGGTGGGTATGAATCCTAGATTTGAGAGTCGACTCTCAAAACCCTAGTTGAGAAAGAGAGAGGCTAGAGAGAGAAAAGAGAATCGAGAGAGGAATTATTTATCTCAGTGTTTCTAACTAGTAGTGTGTATATATATACTAGAGAATACATTATATGCATGTGGTGGATGTATAAGTACATTTTACTCAATTATAGATATGAAATAGTTATTAATGATATTTATATCAATGTTCACCAACATATGAACTGTATTGTAACATAAAAATTTTGCAGGTTCAAAAAAATAAAATACAAAAAATATTGTGTTACCTTTGAAATACTAACAATAATTGTTAACATATAATTATTCAATATCTGTTAAATTATGAAATATCTACAATTTTGATTTCTAAAACTTGGCCTTTTTAAAATTTGGGTTTTAAAATTTGGGTTCAAGGGTGAATCCAATGTTTTGTTGTCATTGAACTATTTCTTCCATTGTGATGTGATTCATGTATTAAATTTGCATTATACTGAAATTTAATTTATGTTTTGAGTTGATTTAATTTGCTTTTATGTAGTGTTGGAGATAAAACAAAAATGGTAAATACTTATTTTTCAAATATCAAACACTTGGTGAATACTTAATTTTTAATGGTTTTCCTATATATTGTATTGTTAGTAATGTTCTGACATATCATTGTGCATAATTCTTTGAAATTATATATGTTACATATGTTTATTATTAACGAATTATGGATTAAGTGATAATATATTTGAAAGTATTATGTATTATAATATATGTTTTGTTATATATAAATGGCAGTAAAATTCGATCCTTTCGAATATGCAGAGGCACTACCCAAATTTTATATATATATATATATATATATATATATATATATATATATATATATATACATATCTGTGTGTGTGTGTTTGTAACATTTAACAACGATAAAAAAGCGTATTTGAGTCTTTATGAATGGAAATTAACAACTAATGTGTACAATATTTTTAGAAATTATGAACTGATATGTGATGGGTTATTGAATTTGGTATGTAATCACTTGTGGGCTTGGATGTTCAACTATATATGCATTATTTAAATCAAGATGACTCCATAATCCGCTTAGGAACTACTTGTGTTGTTGAGAATATGCTATTCATATTTATATAATATCCAAGGCGGTGAATTCAAAATATATGGGCCTAATTTATTACATATCTGGAACGTCTTGTTAATAGAGATGTACCAAAAACCCAAAGTCTAAAGCTGATCCGAAAAACCAATCGGCTCATACTTGGTTCACTGGCCTTGAATAGGCCTATTACTTTGGTTCTAACTCAGAACAACCTTTTAGCATGAAATTCAAAAATTTAGAATGCAAGCCCAGATCAACAAAAATCTAGATATTCACATTTTCAAAATCTCAAATTCATCAACATATCACCCAATTAAGAAAATTAACTATGAAATTGGTATACATTTATTGAAAGCTTAGATATTATTTTAACTACAAGTCAAATTATATCTATACTATACTATTATAAGCGAAATATGGTTTCGTTTGATCGGTCGTATTTATATACGGTCGTATTTAGGTAGTCAAATTTAACAATAAATTCGATCATATGCGGTTGAATTTAGCCGTAGTACTCCTAAATTCAACCGCATCCGGTCGAATTTAGCCTTACAAAAAAAATGGGGGGAACTTTACCGTCAACCAATTTTTTTACCATTTCTAAATTCAACCAATATCTGTCAAATTTGATATTTTGAATTGGCAGAATTTTTTGTTTTTTTTTTTAAATTTAGCTATAAAATTGAAGGGAAGTTTCCTGCCTTTCTGAAACTTTTAATTTTTATAAAAACAGTTGTATTTGTCTATTATAACTACATTCAGTTATATTTATTATTTTCAGAATTTGTTTTATAAAGTAAAATAATTAAGTAACCTGATAACTTTGTACTCGAGCCGTTGGATCAAAATGAGTGCACAAAGTTATTCGTAAACCGAGCTGTTTGAAAAATATATATTAAAATCTATACATTATAGTGATATGATAAAAAAATTGAAAAAAATAAAGGAATTTAGTTTGCCATTTTAATAGTTAATCAGTAGTTTTACCAATACTTCTTACTAGTATGAAGTCCCACATGAATGATCCACCCTTATAGATGTCAATATTTATATATTTTAGTGAGATGATAAAAAATTTAGAAAAAAATAAATGTATTTGGTATGATATTTTAACAGTCAACTAGTAGTTTGACCAGTACTTCTTACTAGTATTTGTCAAATATCGATGTTTCGATTTTTTAAAAAATATTTATGAACGATCGAACCTTATAGATGTTAATATCAATATATTTTACTGATATGATATAAATTTAATCAAAAATTAAATATATTTAGTTTACTATTTTAACAGTTAAATAGTACTTTGACCAGTACTTCTTTCTAGTGTTAGCCCAATATCGATGTTTTGATTTTTTTAAAAATGTTTATGAATGATTCGACGTTACAGATGTCAATATTTATATATTCCAGTAATACAATAAAAAATTTAGAAAAAAATAAATGTATTTGGTTTGATATTTTAACAAATAATTAGTAGTTTGACCAATAATTCTTATTACTCGTAGTCCAATATCGATGTTATTATTTTTAATTTTTTTTATGAATAATCCAACATTACAAATATTAATATTTATATATATTTTAGTGATATAATAAATTCTTAGAAAAAAATAGATGTATTTGGTTTGATATTTTAATAATAATGTTAGTCCAATATCGATGTTTTGATTTTTTAAAAAATGTTTATGAATGATTCAACCTTATAGATGTTAATATCAATATATTTTACTGATATGATATAAATTTTATATAAAAAAATGTATTTAGTTTACTATATTAATGGTCAAATAGTACTTTGACCAGTACTTCTTACTAGTGTTAGTCCAATATCGATGTTTCGATTTTTTTTTTTAAAATGGTTATGAATGATACAACCTTACAAATGTCAATATTTATATATTTTAGTTGTAACTTCTGAGAAATTTTAGGCAGAAATATATTAGATATGAGATTGTTTAACATTTGGTTATTAAGTAATGCAAGGAGAAATGTTTAATAAATTATTAAACGTTTGATTCCTATTTAAATGTTCGAGAATCCTATTTTAGGAAGCTCTATAATGGGTACTAAGTAACTCGATTTAATACTAATTAAACCCTTAATACTAAATTGATAAATGACGCGTATTTTTGTTTGATTTACAATTTTATTTATTAATCTGGGATTTTTATTTATCCCAAGAGATATTTAGCAAAGTGTTATAACTATAGTTATTAATATATTTATTGCAAATATTTAATTTCTATATTTTGGATATTCCCTCGATTAAGAATTTATTTCTTTAAAAAGTTTGACATTGCATGCTATTATATTTTTTAGAAGGATTTTTAAGTCGTTTATATGCATATATTTTTTTTTATTTATTTTATGTCATTTTCAGATTATTTAGATTATTTTTATTATTTATTTAAAATTTTATTTTCGAGGGCGTAAATAATTTACTTTATTAGGATCTATTACCCCTCAAAAAAATTTATGCAATTATTTTTGTAGCAGAGAGTGTTTAGTAAGTTTACCATTTTATTTCCTAATATTTAAATGAGTAATTAGTAAATATAGATAATTATTAGTGTAGTTAATTATAAAAATTGATAGATAATACTAGAATCTACTAACTAGGCTAGAGTAAATTATTTTCCCAAACATAACCTTAGTTAAGGAGGTTTATAAATAAGATCATTTCCCGTAATCAAACCGATTACTAATAATCCCCAAATAGTTTCTCTTCTCAACTTAGTCTAATAAAAATACTAGATTTTGGAATTGTGATTGTGGGTTAAAGAAGATTAATTCGAGCAAGAATCAATCATGGTGTGGTATGAATTTTTGGGAGAATGTGATTCCAAGAAGCTCGTTAATCATTCAACCAAATATCAAGGTAATTACTATTACCCTTTTTCCTTGTCATTTATTTTGGTTTTATTATTGAATTAAGATGTATGAGTATTTGATTATTATTTTATTGAAGAAATTAATACTATGAGTATTAGGGGCAATTGTATGAATTAGGAATATATGGTTATATGATTTTTGATAATTTTGTATTACTAATAAATTGATAAATTGAATTTTTTTTATTCTATTTTGTTGCTAATTATTTCTTGATTTATGAATAAGTTGCAATTGGGTATTGGATAGTTGGCCCAACTAGGGTCCAACCCAATTCTTTACTAAAATTAGGTTTATTAAAATTTAGAATAGTAGTAATAAAATTTTGGTGAGTTTAATCGAATAAGTTGGAAATCTTGAGAGAGAATGAATTGATTGATGTTGTGATTGTGGATTGTGTGTTTGTGTAGGGGGTATGCTGGGGAAAGGCGGAGCCACCACCCATTGTAGTGGTGGCGGTGATCGGAAGGGAGAGAGAGGAAACGGGGGAGAGAAGAGAGAAAGAGAGAAGAGAGGAAAAGAGAAAGAGAGAAAGAGAGAATGCGAGGGAGAGAGGCGGAGAAAGAGAAAGAGAGGCGGAGAAAAAGGGAGAGAAGAGGAGAAGGAGAGAGGAGAGAAAGGAGGAGAGAAAGAGAAATCATAGAGAGATGAAGAGAAAGAGAGTGAGGGAGAGAGAGAGACTGAGAGCGAGAGAGAGAAAAACGGAGAAGAGAGAGAGTCGGACGGAGTTTGGTCGGAAAACCAACTCTGGGACGATTTTGAGAATTCGGATTGGATAGGTAAATAGATCATGAAAAGGGGAGAAATATGATGATAAAGTCGTTGAATTTGGGACTCACCAGAAAACATTACCGGTCGGCGACCGGACGACGACCACTGTCGGTGCCGCCGTGACTGTGGTGGAGAGTGAAGGTGAGGAAGGAGGAAGGAGGAAGGGGTAGGGGTAGGGGCAGAAACGTCTTTTAACATTTTGAAATGAATAATTAAATAAATTGAGTAGTTGACTAATTAAATAAATAGATAAATAAATAAAAAGAAAAACTTGCATAAAATTTAGTAATTGGTTAACAAAGTAGTGGAGGATTAAAAGATTTAATAATTTTACTATTTAATTGATTCTATTTCTATACTTTAAGAAATAGAATTTTTGGACATTTGATAAATTGGAATAAGTGAGAAGTTAATTCATAATTTCGTTAGGAGTAAAATGTAATAAAACTGTAAAGGCTTTGGACCATTAAATTAGAATAACGCCTCAGATTTTATTAATAAAAGAGTGAATATTACCTTGAACATTGATATGTGAGAGAACCATTAAATAGTAATTACCACGTAATGAGCATCGATAAAAAAATATTAAATAAATAATTCTCTTCAATATCGCTTATATAATTGACCAATGATTATGTGTTATAATAGAATTATAATAAACTCAGATTTAATTTATGAATATTTATTACTTAATGATTTGGGATATTTTCTAGAAAAAGGGAGATACTACTTTTATTTTAATATATGCAAATGGGAAGTGAGTACACCGTTAAAATTTGTTAGAATATTTTCTATTTTTATAAAATTCCTCGTAGAATATATGTAATACGTGTTATGATTTACGAAAGAAGATATTTTATAATATTTATTCTAAATTGATTTTGGTGTGATTTACTATTTTAGAAAATATCCAAAGTGAGAGTATTTAACCCAAAAAGGAGATATTGCCGCTTATGCGCTAATTGTTGGATACGAGGCAATTTTTTTCTGCTTTTTTCCTGCTTGATTTGTATATTTATTATTTTGGATAAATATTACAGATTTAAATCCCGCAGCTTTATTTGTGATTATTTTCGAGAAAATTTCTTGAAATAATCCTTTGCCGAATTCCATATTTACAACAGAAAAAATAACTTGTATTCATGATTGCTCCTATCGTTTAGGACAATTACCTCAATTTTCTTCAATCGAGTATAAATTTATATATTCATTTTAACATTCTAGAATCTACGACGATTCATCGGTCAAATCGATTGTTTAAATTCTTGTCTTTATCAATTCATTGAACCCTTTCAAAATTCATAAATAATAAATCAATTATTTATTTTTTCCTTCTAAACATCTTCATTTTTTTTATATTTTGGAAACCTTCAATATTTTTATGGACATGATTATTCTCATTATTCAGAATACTCCCTATTTTTGGAACATATCGATATATCATTCAAATTGATATTATAGCGATACTTTTACTAAAACAAGAAACTGGTTTATTGATCGAACCAGCAAATGTGTTGTGATTTGTGAAACACTAGGATGTTAAGTGAACTGAAATGTTAATCGGGATAAGTTCATCTATAATGGTCAACGTGGGATTTGAACCACGAAAATTGTTGTGACATTCCAATCTGCGGACATGTTATTCGGCTCGAGTGCAGCCGGGGGTAAAAATGATAACCCTTCTTTTATGCTAGCAAGTGCGTGTTACGCATTCTTACGATGAGCCGTGATCGAGTGAGCATAAGATTCGTAGGAGGACGGTACACTATGATAGTTTATCGCATGGTTGATGTATCGGGGGATAGAAAATGATCAGTTAATCTTGAATCATGTGGTATTATGTCAAATAAGAAATTATGTATACAATTGTTATATGCCGACTATTTTTCACTTGGCATTTTAAATTCTTTTTTCTCTTGGAAATTGTTGTCATTATTTAAATTTGATAGTCAGGCATACTTGTCGAGAACTCGGTTACTCACTCTTCCTATTCTAGTCTTCTCCAAAGCGGTGAAGAATGGAGTTGACAGGCCATCAGATCAGCCAAGGCAGAGAATAGGAAAGGAACATGTTCATGATGCCATCTTCTAGTGGATTGCTACCTAAGTAATATAATGTAATAAAATAGAGCTGCTATCCAGACTTGTATTAAGATCATGATTCCTATGTAATTAATAGATTATGCGAGAGATTCAATCTTGAGATATGTGGAGTGGTGTCCACAATAAATAATATATTTGCCTATGGTTTGTAATAATAATACAGGTGTGTGAAGTACTTTACTTTTTATCGTGACGATTTGGATCTACGATAAGGTGGATCTGGGGGCATCACATAGTTGGTATCAGAGCGGTCGTTATATTTACTAGGAACGCGAACCCTAGAGATATAACTGTATACAAGAGAGTATATATAGGAGTAGTTTATAACTGCTAGATTATATACTACTGGAAAATAAGATAGGGATCAGTGAGAAAATGACCTCCTTGACTTAGAAGTTTCCATCAGAAAATACTATATTAGAGGTACCTTATTATTTTATTATTTTATGATTCAGATGTCAGGATACAGAGCAGCTCGAGGTAAATCTCCTACTCCTTTTCCAGGAGAGAGTGTTGGTTCCAGCTCAGATACAGACCCTTATTAGGCCTATATAGTTATATCTAGTGATATCGAGGAATTGTCTGTCCAGGAGATTCCAGCACTTCCTGGAGCTCTACCTGTTATTATTGATTTAACGGATTCCCCACTTCGAGACGAGGCTTTTGGTTCCCCTTTTACTATGATCCAACCCACTGATATCACTCATGTGTTCACTAGCTTATCGGACATGAACCCAATTGATTCACCTGTGATTCGAGCTACAGATGAGGTACATGTTGTTATGACTTCTCGTGAGGAGGAATAGTTGGCTGCTCATGACTTAGAGACTCATTTCCATCCAGAGCTACCAGAGATCACACCATTGAGTGTAGGTACACCAGTTATGCCTACTGTTGACCTGTATCATTTTGAGACCATGAGTACTGCTGATCTGGAGTATGTTCCTACATAGACTATGGCACCTACTGGACTTCTTGTTTATGAGCCTCTAGATATGGACATAGATCCACCTTCTCTAGTGTTAGCTTTATTTCCTTCTGAGATGCCAGTATGTGATACTGCACCCCTTGCTCCTACTATTCTTGTTACCCCTGTCACTCCAGGCTTAGGGGGATTGACTAAGGGTTTTCCAACACTGATTGATGGTTTGGGAGGTTATCCTGTGACTACTGTTCCAGCCTTTATGTATGAGGAGCTTCGACAGATGTATGATGAGGTAAATTATAGATATCGGGAGGTGTTTGATACCCGAGATGCTTTGATGAGATTGATTGCTGAGAGACCATCTGTGCCCTCACCTGAGGCAGATTTTGTTAGGAGGAGTTTTGCTCGAGAGATTATGTATCAGACTGCTACCACTGTTATTGCTAGTATACAGACAAAGATTACTGAGATGCTATCTACAAGTTTAAGAGCTGGATAGGACTACTATTTCCGGGATGATTGATCAGACCGGAGAGGAATTCTTACAGCGGGTGGACGAGCTGTTCGATCCCCGTTGATATGACCATGTAGATGTGGTTTTTGCTTTTTAGGATTGGCATATATTATCACTTTCTCATACCTACCTCTTTTTTTAACCCGGTACATATTTTGATACTGCTGACTCGAGTACAATAGAGTTGATGACTTGGATATGATGATGGGATTGCACCCTTTTTGCTATTCCGTAGTTCCGAGTTTCTGGATATATATATATTGACTTTTGACTTCTAGATCATTAGTATATTGACTTAGTATGTATTATGCTTTTCACGATAATTGTACTGCTGGTATTTGCACTTATGTGTCAAACTTAAAATTATGTGTCAAAATAAGGATGATTATGGGATATATCTTTAATGATGCTACACTTTCCTGAAATGTTATTGTTTACTCTTTCACACGATATTATTACTTTTGTATTTTACTTGAGTATATCTTAATGAACTTGTCAAATTAAAGAGAAACCAAAATGTTTTCTTTAAACACCACCATATCAAATGTTTTCTTTAAGCAACATTATATAAAAAGTTTTTCACTAATGATTTCATGTAAATATTTCTCGAAAATAGTTTCGAACCAAACTAAACCATCTCCTTATAAACTCTTTTGAGACAACTCAGAATTTAAGCACAAAATTTCTTAAATAAGTGTTTTCATCTCAACTACACAACTTTCAAAATGTCCTATTTTCGTTAAAATAAATGTTTTCCCTATGTTGATTCTACAAGTGAAATGATTTACTCCTGTATTTTCCAAACAATGCTCGCAGCTCTTTTAAAAATCTACTTATTACATTCAAACCAAGTGTTTTCAAAATAATGACTGTTTCAACTCTTACCCCATTTCGACCATTGGTTTTAAAAGTGGCCTTAAGAAAAAAGTATCGTCAATACAGTTTCTTGAAAGGATCTGACAAGTTCAATAAGATTCATTGAGATTTAATTGGTTTATACATTGGAACAATATTGGAGTTTCCTAACTGCTATTAAACCCTGCTGGTTTAATTTGATTAAGCTTGATGTTTTCTTCTTAATAGTGAAAATATGCCACCTAGGAAAAGAAGGGGAATACCCCCAAGGAACTCAAGACTCACCCCTAGGTGGAAGAGAGTGAACACACTTACCCTCAACCAGCGGAGGAACAAGGTCAAAATCTAGATCAAGGACAGAATTAAAATCAGAATCTACCCCCAATCAATAATGACCCTACCGCTCTTCTACTCGCATTCCTACAACAATAAACTCATAATCCACTACCTGACCCGAGGAGGCCACGAGCAGAACATGCTCAGTGTACTTTAACTTTTAAATCTTTCAAATCCCAGAACCTACCTGAGTTTAAAGGGACAATAGGTCCCATAGAAGTTATAATTTGCCTCAGAGAAATTGAGAAAACCTTTGAAATTGTAGGAGTGGAAGAGGACTAGAAAACCATCTTTGCTGCTTATATGTTGAAAGGTGAAGCTAATTATTGGTGGGAAGCTAAAGCTAAGAGAGCCATTGAAGAAACCTAGGTAATTCGGTGGGAAAGATTCACTACTTTATTTCTTGAGAATTATTTTCCAAAGCATCTAGAACAACATATAAAATTGAAATTTTTTAGAGTTAAAGCAAGGAAACATGACTTTTGCTGAATACGAGAATGAGTTTTCAGAACTCTCCATATTTGTACCCTATCATGTGGACACTGAAGAAAAGAGAGTTAGGAAATTTTAACTAGGCCTGCGACCATGGATTCAAAATTGAATAGCGGTACTTGAGATCTCTAGCTACGTGACTCTTGTGCATAAAGCTTCGATTGTAGAAAGCGAGAATGATCTGTATCCCAAGGACAAAGGAAGTGTAAAAAGAAAGTTTTCAAATAATGGTGGGAATTTTGGAGGGAAATTTGATGGAAATAAGAACAAGAAACCATTCATGAAAAGATAAGATCGAAGGATTGATAACCAAAGGTTTGGGCGCCAAGATACCGAGGAAATAAGACTAGATATCGGGTCCCTCAAACAACAAATCTACTTCAAGGAAGACCTCCAGTGCCAAATTATAAAAATTATGGATGAAAGCATAGTGGACAATGTCGCGAGAAAAATGTGGTGTGCTATGTATGTGAGAAGAAAGGACATTATGGTAATAGCTGCAAGCAGAAGGCCATTATTTGTCACAGCTGCGGAAGAAAAGGACACTACGCTTGCGAATGTTGTCAAGCCAGAAAGAAAAGTGAGGTACCCAGACTTATGGCACCAATGACTCAAGGAAACCACAACTCGATCAACGCTAAGAACACCAACAACAAACCTACTGCATGGACCTTCAACATGACTCTTAGGGATGCTATCGATGATAATGACGTAATCGTAGGTACGCTTTTAGTGAATTCTGCAAGTGCTTGTGTGTTAATTAATTCTCACGCTACTAGATCTTTTATATTTGAGAAATTTGTAAATAAGTTATGATTAGAATTATTGTCGATAGATGAGGATATGATGATAGAAATTGCAAACTAAGAAGTTAGATCTGTTAGTCAAGTATGTCCTAATTGTATGATAGAGATGCAAGAAAAACCTTTTGTTATAGACCTTATTCCTTTTAAGTTAGAAGAATTTGAAATAATACTAGGAATGGATTGGTTAAATCGATATGATGCCCAGATTAATTATAGACTGAAGAGAGTTAGTTTGAAAGGACCCAATAATAATAGAGTAATTCTACGTGGTTAGAAATAAACTCATAATTTCTCACTATGTTGCAAGCTAAAAGAATACTACGCCGAGGATGTCAAGCATATCTCACTCACATCATAGATACATAAAAGTCTACTCCTAAATTGAAAGAAATCTCAGTAATGAATGAATTTAGGATGTTTTCCCTGATGATCTACCCGGATTACCCCTGATAAGGAAATCGAATTCACAATCGATCTCGCTCCAGGAACGACACCCATTTCTAAAGTCCATACAGAATGACCGCTGTAGAAATGAAGGAGTTGGTTACACAACTTCAGGAATTATTGGACAAAGGAGTGATTCGACCCAGCGTATCCCCGTAGGGAGCAACAGTCTTATTTGTGAAAAAAAAAGATGGATCGATGGGGCTATGTATTGATTACTGAGAGTTAAATAAACTAACCATCAAGAATAAATGCCCTCTGCCAAGGATTGATGATTTGTTCGATCAGCTGAAAGGAGCCGCTTATTTTTCGAAGATTGATTTAAGATATGGATATCATCAGTTGAAGATCAAACATGAAGATGTGCCAAAAACCGCATTTAGGACAAGGTATGGACACTATGAGTTTCTACTGATGCCATTTGGATTAACGAACGCCCCTGCTGCTTTCATGGACTTGATGAATCGAGTATTTAAAAAATATCTAGATACGTTTGTGATAGTATTTATTGATGACATCCTGATTTATTCTAAGTATCGCGAAGAACATGAAGAACACCATAGAATTGCCTTGGAAATTCTGAAGAGAGAAAAGCTGTATACCAAATTCTCAAAATGTGAATTTTGGCTAGTGAAAGTGCAGTTCTTAGGACATATCGTCAGTATTGAAGGAAGGGAGGAGACGAGGGAGAGAAGAAAGAAAGAGAGAAGAGAGAAAGAGAGAAAGAGAGAAAGCGAGGGAGAGAGAGGCGGAGAAAGAGAGAGAGAGGAGGAAAAAAGAGAAATAGGCGGAGAAGGAGAAAGGAGATAAAGGAGGAAAGAAAGAGAAAAAGAAGAGAAAGAGAGTGAGGGAGAGAGAGACCGAGAGCGAGAGAGAGAAAAATGAAGAAGAGAGAGAGAGTCAATCGGAGTTTGGCCGAAAAACCAACTCTGGGACGATTTTGAGAATTCGGTTTGGATAGGTAAATAGATCGGGAAAAGGGGAGAAAGTAAAATATTTGAATTTAGGACTTGCCCGAACACGTCACCGGCCGGAGACTGGACGACGACCACCCCCGATGCCGCCGTGACTGTGGTGGAGAGTAAAGGTGAGGAAGGAGGAAGAGGCAGAGGCATGAACTTCTTTTAGCATTTTTAAATGAATAATTAAATAAATTGAGTGGTTAACTAATTAAATAAATAGATAAATAAATAAAAAGAAAAACTTGCATAAAATTTTTGTAATTGGTTAATAAAGTAGTGGAGGATTAAAAGATTTAATAATTTGACTAATTAATTGATTCTATTTCAATACTTTAAGAAATAGAATTTTTAGACATTTAATAAATTGGAATAAGTGAGAAGTTAATTCATAATTTCGTTAGGAATAAAATATAATAAAACTCTAAAGGCTTTGGACCATTAAATTAGTATAACTCCTAAGATTTTATTAATAAAAGAGTGAATATTACCTTGAATATCGATATGTGAGAGAACCATTAAATAGTAATTAACACGTAATGAGCGTCTATTTAAAAAAAATATTAATTAAATCATTCTCTTCAATGTCGCTTATATAATTGACGAAGGATTATGTGTTATAGCAGAAATGTAATATCCCTAATTTTTGGCGCTAATCAAAATTGCATTATAATAAACTCAGATTTAATTTATTAATATTTATTATTTGATGATATGGGATATTTTCTTCAGAAAGGGAAAGAATACTTTTATTTGATTTTGATGTGATTTACTATTTTAGTATATATCCAAAGTGAGAATATTTAACCCGAGAAGGAGATGTTGCTGCTTATGTGCAAATTGTTGTATACAAGGCAAGTTTTGTCTGCTCTTTTCCTTCTTGACTTGTATATTTATTATTTTGGATGAATATTATAGATTTAAATCCTGAAGCTTTATTTGTGATTATTTTCGAGAAAATTTCTTGAAATAATCCTTTGTCGGATTCCCTATTTAGAACAGAAATAATAACTTGTATTCATGACTGCTCCAATCATTCATGATAGTTACCTCAAATCTCTTCAAACGAGTATAAATTTCTATATTCGTTTTAACATTCTAGAATCTACATCGATTCATCGGTCGGATCGATTATTTAAATTCTTGTCTTTATCAATTCATTAACCCCTTCCAAAATTCATGAATTATAAATCAATTATTTATTCTTTCCTTCTAAACATCTTTAATTTTTGTTATATTTTGGAAACCTTCAATATTTTTATGGATATGATTATTCTCATTATTCAGAAAAATCCCTATTTTTGGAACATATCGATATATCATTCATATCGATGTTATAGCGATACTTTTACTAAAACATGAAACTGGTTTATTGATCGAACCAGAAAATGTGTTATGATTTGTGAAACATTCAGATGTGAAGTGAACTGAAATGTTAATCAGGATAAGTTCATCTATATTGGTCAACGTGAGATTTGACCAACGAAAATTGTTGTGACATTCCAATCTGGGGACATGTTATTCTACTCGAGTGCAGGCGGGGGTTAAAACAGTAACCCTTCTTTTATACTAGCAAGTGTGTGTTAGGCGTTCTTACGATGAGTCATGATCGGGCGAGCGTAAGATTCGTAGGAGGACGGTACACTACAATAGTTGATCGCATCGTTGATGTACCGGGGATAGAAAATGACCAGTTAATCTTGAATCGTGTGCTATTAGGCCAAAGAAGAATTCCTGCATACAATTGTGATGTGCTGGCTATTTTTCACTTGTCATTTCAAATTCTTTTTTCTCTTGGCAACTGTTGTCATTATTTAAATTTGATAGTCAGTCATACTTGTTGAGCACTCGGTTGCTCACTCCTTCTATTCGTGTCTTCTCCAAAGTACTGAAGAATGCAGTTGACAGGCCATCAGATCAGTCAAGGTAGAGAAAAGGAAAGGAACATGTTTAAGTAATATAATGTAATAAAATAGTGCTGATATCCAGACTTGTAGTAAGATCCTGATTCCTTTGTAATAAATAGATTGTGTGAGAGATTCGATCTTGAGATCTGTGGATTGGTGTCCACAATAAATAAAATATTTGGCTATGGTTTGTAATAATAATACAGGTGTGTGAAGTACTTTACTTTTTATCGTGACGACTTGGATCTACGATAAGGTGGATCTGGGGGCGCCACATTAGTGATATGATAAAAGTTTTAGAAAAAAATAAATGTTTTTGGTTTGATATTTTAATAGTCAACTAGTAGTTTGACCAGAATTTCTTACTAGTGTTAGTCCAATATCGATGTTTCAATTTTTTGAAAAATATTTATAAATGATCCAACCTTACAAATGTTCATATATATATTTATTTTAATGATATAATAAAAAATTTAGAAAACAAATAAATGTATTTGGTTTGATATTTTAACAGTCAACTAGTAGTTTGACCAGTACTTCTTATTAGTGCTAGTCCAATATCGATGTTTCGATTATTTAAAAAATGTTTATGAATGATTGAACCTTATAGATGTTAATATCAATATTTAACTGATATGATATAAATTTTACAAAAAAATAAATGTATTTAGTTTACTATTTTAACAGTCAAATAGTACTTTAACCAGTACTTCTTACTAATGTTGATCCAATATCAATGTTTCTATTTTTTAAAAAATGTTTATGAATGATCCAAGCTTACTTATGTTAATATTTATATATTTCAATGATATGATAAAAAGTTTAGAAAAAAATAAATATATTTGGTTTGCTATTTTAATAATCAACTAGTAATTTGCCCATTACTTCTTATTAGTGTTTAGTCCCATAATGATGTTTTGATTTTTTAAAAGATGTTTATGAATGATTCAATCTTATAGATATTAAAATCTATATATTTTAGTGATATGATATAAAATTTAGAAAAAAAATAAATGTATTTTAATCATTAGATCTTGATTATTGTAACAAATAAAGTGTAATTAAACATTATTCTTAATTTTGCCGCACACTCTTGTTAATGCAATTTATCATAAAATTGATCAAAATTACAATTCAAAATTTTTATTAAAGTATATTTTATGAAAAAGATTAACAAATTATAATATATTTTTATAAGAACTATACGTATTTTAATTTCTATAACAGAAAATACGTAATATATGCATTCATAAATTGACACTCCTAAATTCAACTTATTGCGGTCGTATTTAGCATGTCCACGTCAGCGATCCATGTGATTAAGACGCAACATGTCAAATTCAATCACTAAACTATAATCCAACGATTGATTTAACTATTTATAAAAAACCTAAAAATCAATATCTTTTTAATCCCCTTTTCTCTCATCCGCCACCACTCAACCCCCTCCCCCTCGATTTTTCATTTTTTCCCCGGCCCACACCCTTTTTTCCGATCACCTCTTTTATTTTCTATTCGTACAAACACCCTCCGCGAACACCCATCTTTTATCTTTATTTTCTTAAAAAATATATTAAATGGGTCTTCAAAATTTTGTGTTTTTATATCATTTTTGATTGTCGGTTTGTATTTAGGATAGTTCTAGGAGTATATATGTTAAAATTTCGAAGTGAAAACTTGATATTTGTGATTTGATATTATTTTTGAATCAATTGTTTTGTTCTTGATACGGGTTATATTTAATACAATTATTGAAAATTTATTGTATAGGTTATTGGCTTTATTTTGTGATATTGAACGTTGAATTTGGTTGAGTTTTACATTATTTAGAGTTTGGGTAGAAAAGTTGTCATTTTGATTGGAACATGGATTGTATTCTTGATGTTAGTTTTATAGTTTGGAAATGATTTGTTGTGTGAATTTGAACCAAAAAAATCCCTTTTTTGGCAATATTAGAGTTATCAAAATGGTTGTCGGATTTTTGAAGCTCACCGGAATCTGAGAATTTTCCA
The DNA here is from genome assembly GCF_009905375.1 of Apium graveolens. Classification (NCBI taxonomy): domain Eukaryota; kingdom Viridiplantae; phylum Streptophyta; class Magnoliopsida; order Apiales; family Apiaceae; genus Apium; species Apium graveolens. Next base: position 18,450,820 of record NC_133653.1, read on the forward strand.
GCGTGATATTTTTTAAAATCTGGTGCTCGTGAATTCGACCGCAGTCCATCGAATTTAGAACAATGTTTTTAACCATATACATTTGAATTTATAGTTTAGGTGGACTTTTTAAATTTTTTCAAAACTTCAAATTTTTGAACTGGATTTTCAAATTTTAGGTGAAAAACAAATTCGTCCGCTTTCGGTCGAATTTAAGTGGTGGAATTTAGCCGCTCGTATACTAAGTATGATCGATTTACTATATATGACTCGAGAGAATGCGCCAGTGCAAATACTTGTTGTATTTAGTTAAATATGACCTGAAATGGTCAAATTTAACTAAATAAAACCGATTTTTAATCAGTCATATTTACCCGTTTTTCTTGTAGTGAATTTTCGAGTTAAGGATCAATTTAAGTGAAAAAATTTTGAAGGTTTATCATTTGGATCTCTAAAATAGTGAATATATATATATACCAAAATATAATATGAATGAAAAAATATAAGTATTAACGTGACCCATGCAACCTACATGGTAAGCTAGTTTATATTATATTATTATAAATAAAACATGATTTTGTTTAGTCACTTATTACTTTCCTGAAAATTTGTCAACTACTTCGAAAAGATCTAAAATATGTTTATTTATTTAAAAAATATATGAAGCACACATCCAACATAATGAAAAACTGTATTATTATTTTTACAATTCAAATCTATATTATTTACACCAAGTTGTTCCTAAACACATCTATTAAAACTCTTCCAAATATTATTTAAATAATCAAAGTAATTTAAGATGAATGGAAAAATAACTTAAAAGATTATAAGTTTCGAAATTGTAATTTATACTATACTATTATTAACACAAGAATTATTTCAGTTTGACTGATTTATTAAGACCTTCCAAAATATATAAAATATGTTTATTTATTTAAAAAATAAATGAAGCACGTACCCAACATAATTACAAACTCTATTATGTATATTAGGGTGGGTCTGAATCTCTGCTACTTATACTCAACTTCTTCCTCAACTCTCGTATTCAAAGGCAAAGTCTTCCAATGATTTATATAATAGACCAACATAATTATATAATTAATGAGACATTATATACATTTAGAAATTGACAACTAACTTCCTAACCACCATACCACTTCATACACCACATTAAGGTTGCACATGGGCTGGGTTGGGTCAGTGTTATCATTTTAACGACCCAACCCATTTAGTACGAGTTACAAAAATATCTAACTATCAATTTCAAAAAAAATATTAAAACCCAACCCTACTACTTACATGACAAGTTGGGTTGGGTTGATCAGGTTCCAAGCATCTTTTCCGCGTTTCTTTACCAAAGGTCTTGGGGAAGGACTTACTGTATTATATAAACTCAGGATGTGAATATAATTATATACTCAAAGATATACAAGTGAAATTTAGACCAAAGCATTTCCTCGGATCTTAAACAGAATGATATAATTTATAGCTATCTTAGAATAGTTTGACAGTCAACAAGTGAAGTTGGCCCGAAGTAATACATCTATGCAGGTTAATAAATATCTAGTATTTAAATGGCATCCACCAGACGGAGGCAGATTGAAAATTAATGTTGACGCTCATGTTGTGCCAGGAAATTCATGGTTTTCATGTGGCCTTGTTTTGAGGGATCAGGAGGGTGAATTCATTGCTGCAAGATTACATAAATTTGCAGGTGTAGTGCCAGTTGTGGAAACGGAGGCTACAACAATTTTAAAAGGTATCAGATGGGTGAGTTTGTTTGGTATGCGACATATGGATGTTGAAAGTGATTCTCTGATCTCAGTCCAAGCCATTAACAAGGATTTAGAGAATTATTTGGAAGTCGGTGTAGTGTTCCAGGAATATCGTACTATTTTGAGAGCTCGTAGAGATATCATGCTCTCATTTGTTAAAAAGCAAGCTAACAAGGTAGCTTATTTAGTTGCTAGAGTACCTTGTGATGTTAATTGTTTATTGATTTTCCGACTTCTCCACATTCAGTGTTGGAGCATCTTGTAAGTGACAGTTTGATGGCTTAATAATATCTTCTAGTTTCAAAAAAAAATTATTAGCAATATTTTTCAGGTTTGTTTCTCTAAATATTTCCGTACATCTATGTATATTATTCAGTTCGACTCTGTTATTCAGGTTTCCTTTTAACTTCAAGTAGAGTTTTTCAAGGTTAATTGCATGAATTATATAGTTTCAAGCATTTGCAAGGTGAGGAGTTAGGCTGCCACAGCTGGAATTATAAGTTGTATACTGAAATTATTAACATACATATATTTCCTAGGTTTCTTTGTTATGGTATGTAATGGAATTGAATTGGGCGTGGTATAATAAATTTGAAATGCAATGGGCTTTTTAATAAAAACGGGTTGGGTTGGGTTGGTTTAGCGTTTCAAATAGGTAAAATCTAACCCAGTCCATGATAAACCGCCCAAGTAAAAAGTAAACCCAACTAACCCATAGGTTTAAACGACTCGGTTTGAACGGTAGGGTTAGGTTGGGTTTTGCCGGTTATTTAACCCATGAACAGCCCTACACCACGTGACATATTTGTTCATGTGTTTGTTATATTTAAAAATAATTTATTGATATGCATCATCCAAGTCAAACCACTAACTTGCAAAACGTAATTCCACCTTACCTTATACTCTATGTCTATGTAATGTTATTAATTATTACTTTAAACTTTTGTAATCTAAATATTAGTTATACAAAAAATTATTAGAGATTTTAATCCTCTGTAATACTTGGAGTAAATATTATTTATTACACTATGACAAATCATTTTTTAAATAAATTTTACCCCTTCACTATAATTGCATGTAAAACAGATATAAAATAGAAAAAATTTAAAAATACTAGTCCATTCTCATCAGTATCCTTGAAACTAACTATTAGATAAAATTTTAAAAGGAATCTAGTCCTACGATTGTTTAACTTAACTCATATATTAATAAAACTTAACCCGTATATTAATATTGATATGATTATTTTCCTCCAATACAATTTTGGTATTAAATCCTCAAAAAACAAACATTTTCTATGTGTTTTAATCATGCACTTAAATGAACTTAATATGTGTGTGCATGAGAGAGTAAAATTTGACATATTCATTTTTTTTGTGGTATTGTGTTTATTTCCTATTTCCATTATTATAACTTATATGATAATCATTTTTATCATATTTTTCTTTTTATATTTATTGATAGAGTTACTTAAATATTTATAAATAATTTCAGTTACTATGAAACTAAGGATAGTTACAATAAAGCAAATCTGAACACTTGCTAGAATTTTTTAGTTATCGACAATATCCAAACAAATTATTTTTTTAAAAACTAATGGCCTATCTAAAGAACATTCCCACTTTCATCTGGCTAGGGGATTCCATTGAAGAAATGATATTGTTGTTGTGTCCAACCATGCCCATCCTCAATACTTTCCGTGACTTCCAACTTAAACAATTAAAAGGAGCACATTTATTGTGACTGAGACATTTTCTTAAACGGTGACAACACCTACCAGTAGTTTTTGCATGCTTAGTTGAAACTGGATTTATATTAGGCATGAAAGGACAAGATCTCTTCGCTTTTCTGCTCCCTTGAGCTCTAAAGAACTCTTATCCTGTGAACGTCAAGATGACATTTAATTATAGACCGTTCAAGTTAATTAATATATTAATATATATTAATATATGATCATTTACTTGGACCTCAGAATGGGTACAATTAACTATCCATTCATATATTAATATTAATATTAATATATTAATATTAATATTAATATATTAATATTAATATTAATATATTAATATTAATATTAATATTGTTTGCTAATTATACATTGTCAAGATGACAATGTATAATTAACAAACAATATTAATATATGATCATTTACTTACCTCGGAATGGGTACAATTACCATTGCTTGAAGAAGGCCTTTCCCCTGTTTGTTGCAGAGTTTGAGTTCCTATACCTTTTCCAGAAGATACCTTATTCACCATCCATATCAATTCTTTCATTGCACAGGTTTTTTTGTTTTCTCTTTCGTCGTCACTGTCAATGACATCAGTGAACAGATTCAAAGCTTTATCACCCTCTTCTACAACAGCATCAGTTTCGAAACCTGGCATGATTAATTGTTGTTAGTTAAATAAGTATTGTATTTTAACTACAACTAGCTTTATAACCCGTGGGATGCACTGGTCTTCATTATAATATTTGTTATTGGCACCATTCGAACCTGAAAGATTTAGTAGTGTATAATTGATAATATAAATATTTGTTGAATTCGAACTTGAGAGTTTAACTAGTGTATATTTTTTTTAATATTTGAATCTAACGGTACTAATCATTGATTAAAAAGATTCGAGAATCAAAAATGGGGATAACCAAACCAACCAAAAAAAACATACCAAATTATACCACTTTCCGGTTATTATTGTATATAATAGTATAGATTAGGAGAAAATAGCGAGGAAGTTTTCCTAAATTTCAATTTCTCGTCCAATTTATAATCCAATGTCAAAAGAAGAAAGCAAATATGCTGATTTACATTGTCTAGACCATTATGTAATAGCTATAAGATATAGGAATATCCAATTTATCTGTGATGCTTGAGAGGTTTCCGGTAGTTGAGGTTGATCAGATGTCATTTCTACCGCAACCCTCGCTAGCAATTCTAGTGAAACATTATATGGGATCTCTGTTTCACTTTCACCAATACTGTCGACCTTGTTTATGTCCTTAGCAGGAGGTTTAGTATTGTTCTTTTTTTGGGAACCTATCCACAATTAACTTTTATTATAGATCGAATAACAATAATTGAAAAACAACAATTTAAAGAAGATTTAGATGTAGAGTGTTTTTAAATGCAAAGTATATTGGGAGGAAAAAACAAAATATACAGAAACATGATAGTGTAACCCAAAACCTCATGGTTTAGCCTTATCGAGGTTTCAATCTTGACAAAAAAAAGGTGTGTGTGTGTTTGCTTATGTTAAACTAACAAAAAAAAGTAAACATGATAGAAGTCTATCTACCTCCATCAACCCTGAGCTAAATTGAAAAATCTTGAGCAGTAGTGCTTGAAGTGACAAGTTCACGTACACAAGATCTGCAGCCCCACCACCTATATTGAGGAACATCATGTGATCCTCGTAGCTGCTCCCATCTGTTTTCGGTGATTTCATCGAAGGGGATGCAGGCCTTGGGGTTCATATTCCTCTTTTCAGCCACATACCCACTGGTCATAATCATTGGGAAAGGCCTTAAATTATATATTGTCAAAACAATTATCATATTCTATTGAGAACCAACTCTCTCGAAACATTTAAGAAAGGACATAACTTATAAATTCAAAAATGATATTTCACACTACTCACAAACAAAATAAAATTTAAGTTAAACAGTGTGGTCGGAGGAATCTCAAGTTAATGTAAACAATAGATGGTAGGAGGGTTAAAACAAGAGAGATATCATTTTGAATAATGAAGACCTCCAAGAATTGTAATAAGCTGTCCGAGACGATCGTAATTAGAGAAATAATTAATTTCAACATCCAAAACTTCGTGACGAAATAATTGTTTCAAGGCCATATTATGCATGATCTGATGTACAATATTATTATGCATATAAAATATGCTAAAAGTTCAAATTAGAAACGAATTGAGCTCGGATGAACTTTTAATGAAATCAAACAAAGTTTTAAGATACCGAATAATTATGTGTAACTTTACCGAACTAATATTCTTGTCTTAACTCGAGTTCGGTAATATTTGAAATGACACAAATTGTTCACGAATATATAGAGATTAACCGAATACGAACTATTCATGAACATTATATATTATTTTAAGAAGTAATTTTTACCTCTAATTTAATTTAAATTTTTTGTAAAAAATAATATTTATTTTAAATAATTATAAATTTAATTAAATATAAATTATGAATAATATATATTATATATACAAATATTTTTGTCGAATCAAACTCGAGTTTAACGAATGAGTCGAACATCTTGAAAGCTTGATTGCTCATTAAAATTATCGAACAAATTATGTTGTTCGAACTTGTGTTCGATAAGAGATATTGAATGAACTTATCGAACTTTACTCCGACGAACTCGAACGTGTTTAACGAAAATCATATTTTTTAATCCCCTAAAAAATATAAGTAATGGCAAAGGAATACCGCATCGAGAAACATTGACAGTTCACATCCGAATTTCCTGAGTCTATAGACAATGACTTTATACTGTCTTCTAGTTTGTTCGATCTTTTATCAGCAGCATCAACACTAAAAGGGGAAATCTCACGGACACAAGCTTTACATCTCCACCACTTATGACGAGAAACATCTAGTGAACCTCATTGTTGCTCCCATGTACTTTCATTTATACCATTGATGGGGATGCAAGCCATCGGGTTTTCATTTCTCACATCAGCCACGTACCCCGCGACCACACACATAATGTAATTTATTTACGCACCACAATAATTAAATATTAAGTAAACAACTCTTAAAAAATCTCAAGATATATGAAAAGGCTTGAATTTGTCAAAGTGTTATATTCAACTGTTTCTGCATCCGTAGACTGCACAAATCGAGCACAGAACAAATTTTAAAGAAGAGGATGGGAGGGCTCGACCAACTGGGATATCATAATATGAAATCAAGATCTCTCTAAATCTTGGGATATTACGAAAACTCCTTGATTGATTCAAATATTATTCAACAAAAAAAATGTATAAAACACAAAACTTTCAAAACGTCTAATACTATGAATTATATATATGTTCATGTCCACGAAAACTAAGTCCACATTTATATCCACATAGATATATACTAGAAAGTGAGATGCATATAAGTAAGGGGAAAGAGGGATACCGCATCAAAAAAGGTTGACAATTTAAATTCTCGTCTTTTCGTAGCACGTCTGAATTCATTGAGTCAGTGGACGATGAATCTATTACATCGGTAAGTTCGTTCACAGGCTTTGGCGCGCCTTCCATGGAAGTATAACCACACTTCTTCTTCGATTCTAAATTAAAATCATGGCACCACTTGAGACATAATAAAATTTTATTGGAATCGCGAATGGTATGTATGTAGAAAAAAGTGAATATTTATAACAAGAGTCCACCATCTAAAGAAGTAAAAAAGTATGTTAAGAATATAAGATTCTATGTTTTAAAAAATCAGCAAATTATGCAACAATATACGTTCTATAGTTCAGGGGCATTTCGGAAATAAAGAATTAGGCAGAGGATGTCTAAATGGATATTTTTCTTAAAAAATTCAAAAAAGGTATGGATTTTCTGTTTAGGAAAGGAAAGAGGAAATCTACTATAGCAAAAAATACTGACAATTTACTACTCGTTGCAAACCGAACTTATCTAACAACATTTTATATACATTAAATTTTAAGATCCCTCGTCCACATCGGACTTGCAAACTTAACATAAATTAAACCATTGACTTTAGTCGATCGGATTCATGACGGTCGGAAAGTACTATGTTTCTTGTAGTGTAGAGATAGGTTTGATCACCGTAAAGGAACACATATATTACTATGTGGACAGTTTGAACTTGTCTCGGTGTGCGAGTGTGTTTAACTATCAAAAAAGACTCATACATTCCGAATTTATATATAAATTTCAATTTCTAAAATTTGATAAAAAAATTATAAATGGTATCATATTTTTATCCATTTCAGATATCATATATTTCATGCGTTTGAACAAAAATTTACAATAATCTTTATAGAGCCGTCTCCATAAAAGTAAATACATTATAATGAAAATCTCGGTATCAAATCCGCAATATCGTATCCTTGAAATAAAAGATACGATCAAATATTTAATAATATCCTACGTCTTTTAATATCTTTGCTTTTAGAAAAATAAACATGGAAGCAAAACTTTGCCTCTTCATTACTTTCAAAATTCAGTAATCCAATTTCCGAACTGAAATTAATCAACCAAATAATTGGCTAAGACAACTATTGACGACAATATATGCGGTTCAACATAAATTGAACATGAAAAATAGAGCAAATCAATTGAACAATGGAAAATCTACAAAATACAATTAAAAATAAACATGTACATTTGATCTTCAATTCTCCCATTTAAAAGTGGTCTGCGCATAATTCAATCACACGTTCACACGTATAAATTAATATATAGACACATAAATATGTATTTACGAATTTAATAGAAGAAATATACCTTTTAATTCAAATCTGTGATTGATGTTCGAAAGATGCAGAGCTTGATTTTTGCAGCTAATGATATTCAGAACATTTGAGATAGTTATATGTGAAATATATATGAGCCCTAACACTATATAGACAGGAGTGAGATATATAATTAATACACATTATCTCTTGTATATAGAGATAGAATGACGAGATACATTGTATATTGAAAGTTATACATTGAAAAGTGCATGTGTTCCTCCCAATAAAATACGGCCATGTCACCAATTTCATATCTTTAATTGCTGATTTTTGTTTTAAACCCTAGTGAGACTGTGGTCCACACACGCACCTCACAAGGTCCACCTCGTTTGTTCCGCCGTTATAGTCATTCCGCTATTTTGCCAAAATATAGGGTTAGGTTTTTTTAAAATCAATCAATTACTTAACATATTAGATGTATGTTTAACCATAACTTACTATATATTAAACATATTTACATGGCTTAAAAATCTAGGGAAAATATATACGTACTTAGAAAATGATAGCCATAAATATTTCTAAAACAAGTGAATGATAGATTATATACCTTTAAATAGAGGGCACTCTTTCACCATAGCATTATATGGTGACACACCATTCATGAGATCAATTAGTGGAGAAAGTTTTATTTCGAGGTTATATAATTTACTTCGTTGTGCTATATGTTGATAATTACGATTTAAAAATTATTTGTAATAATTTTAGTGTTATTAATCGCTACAAATATCACAAGATCTATAATGTATAAATAATTCAAGAACAACGAAAAATTAAAATTAAACTCACGATTAATTAAAAATATCTTTACATATAGATTAATACAAATTTAACAAAATTTTTAATTGGATTTCACTATTTAATTTTCTTCCTTACACGAACAGAATTGGTCACTGGAGCTTCTTGGGTCACTGAAGAGGCTTTGTTTGTTGGAAAATTTTTGGATACCGGTATCGATTTAGCCATTGTATTTATTGTTCCCCATGGTTGATTTTCTAGGTGTTGATCTTGTACGAACCATATATTTTTAGAAGAACAACTGAATTTTGTATGTGTTTGTGTGTATATGTATATGTTTGTGAATTTTGGACATATGTATAATATTATATATTCGAATATATATGAAAAATTTATGTTCCGGCAAATCTGGACCGTTAGTTTGTTATTTTGGGTACTACATTTTAAGCATCAGATCTTCTTCACGCGGATCGCTGACAAGGTACTAAGTACAAATTCGACGGGAACTGGTTGAATTTATAAATTCAACCGCTTCCGGATGAATTTATAAATTTAACTATTTTAGGTATAGTTCATAAGTTCAAGTACTTATAGTTGAATTTCAGTTAAATTCGACTGAATCTTGTTACATTTATATTATCAATAAAATCGAGTTAAACATGATCAAATTTTTTTTAATAATAGAAAATAATATTTAAAATTCCCTTATGTTTTATATATGTTTGTTAATATTAATAATTCAACACATGTATATTTGGATCGTTTAAAAATATGACATGTACTCATCAAACCCATACATAGTGATTGAATCATGTTTTCATAGTTTTGATTATATTTTATTATTTATTTTTAATCGATTCAGTAAAAATTTTAAATTTATTCAAATTTCATTTAAATTTTGAGAAATTACTAAAAATACTACTTTTTATAATCATATCCTATTTTATAATACCAGTAAATGAGATATTTTAAAGTACTATCAAATAAAATTACCAAAAGTACTTCTTTAAATCTAATTTAAAATATAATTTTGTATGCACAATATATCGTAAATGTAATAGGAACAAAAAATTGATAAAAATATCTTTTAACATATTCTAAGTAGAACATGTATTATAAGTTATAAATAAGATAGATTGAGATTTAGTTATTTTAAGTTATAAAAATATGGTTCAAGATTTATAAGAAAAAAGATATCCTAATTTATAAATGAGAGAATTTTGAATTGTTTTTAACTGAATATAACTAGAGCATATATTTGAATTTATAAAATAGAGAGTTTTACATTATCTTTTTAAAAATTGTAAATATAATAGGTACTATAATTATACTCCAAAGTATTATCAAAGGTCGACGTTCGATACGCGATAAAGTTAACTTCAATTCTCAATATACAAAATAACAAAAAGTTAAAATTTTCAATAATGCTATAACATATTAATATATAATAAACATCGTTTTGTATATAACATTTATATTACAAATTTGAAAAGTTAAAATAAATTTTATTTTGATTAATTTGAAAATAGTAAATTTATATATAAATTCAACCATTTATGGTTGAATATACAAATTCAACGTTTATCTCTTAAAATTAGTTTTAACATTTTTGCTTTTTTTGTTTAAAATAAATTAAACCGAATATGGTTAAGTATATAACATCAACGGGATATGATTGAGTTTAGTTTAATAATTAATATTATTTTAAGCCGGAAATTTCCCTTCAATATTGTACAAAAATAAATTCAACAGAACATGGTTGTATTTATAAATTCTGCCATCACGCGTTGAATTTATATTTATATTTAACCGCCTAAATTCAACCATAAATTAAATCAACAAAATTTGGTTGAATTTATATTTTAGTCCGCTGGAAGGGAAGTTGATGATAAATTTAACCGGATATGATCAATTTAATGACGTTTGAATTTATCCAGTTGAATTTGACTATTTTTTAGCAGTGTTTCACAATGATGCAAATGTATATTCATATTTATATTTTTATCTTTCATCAACAATGTTGACTGAATTTGTTACCCTGTTAAAAAAATGATTTTAAAACTACTTTGATCCAAATTGTTAGGAATCACATATATTTTTGATGATTAACAAAACATATAGCATAATCATTTATTAAATATGTGCATAACCGTTCATAGAGTAACTTATCTACTCATAAGTTTTTGTAACATTTTTCATGTTGATCTTAATAGATAGTCATTGTTGTAATTATTCATTCCATTCTCATCACTAACTCAATGGATAAATGAAATCCGATGGTTAATTTTAGATATAAAAGGTCATATAATTCTGTCTAAGTGAAGTGAGTCATCAATGGCTCAAGAGAATAGACTTTCAATGTCTAATGGAATTAGTCATCAACTTTTAATGGCTAATGGAATCAACTCATCAACTGCTAAGAAGATTACACTATCATTGACTAAAGTAGCAAAGTGCAATTGACAGTGACTTGGAAGAGCACATATATCAAATTTGTAGAGCAAATGAGTTCATTAAAGATCTCAGTTTGAAAATGGGAGCCAAAAAAACGTGCATGTGATCTTGGATTCTGAAGAAGAATAAACATATCATTTTATGCATGACAAATTGGAAGGATATTCAAAGCAATATATCAAGATAAAATCTAGCCTCATTTTTCAAACCTCGAAAGAGAATGAATAAGTAATCTTGTTGGATCTCGAAGAGTGTGTTATGTTTTGTGTAATAAGAAGTGTAACTTGGTAATTTATAAACCAAGTAGAATGAGATGTTTACTGTTAAGAAATAAGTTTATAGAATTTTCCATAAAGTTTAGTTGAGAGCAATACCTCTAAGAGAAACACTCTAAAAAGAAGCTATGAAGTTCTTCTAATTTGCATATATTATTTCTTCAACCTATTACTGAAGTGGCATGTTAAAAACAAACCACCTGAAATTTTTATGTCCAATATTTTTATTTCAGTTTTGCAATTATTTTAGTTCGAAAAAGTTAAAATATGTAATTTGTATTGAACCCCCTTCTATAAATTACCCATGTATTAATTGTTAGTAAATAACACAAATATATTTTCATATCTACATTTTTATCCTGGTGATTATTTTAAAAATATATGTAACTCATGTTATATATATATAGGATTTTGGTCGAATGAGAACTATGAGAACTCATAATTTTCATAGTTAAATTTGGTAGTTTTATAAATTTTAAAAATTTTACTTTGCACAAAATCATCAATTTACGAAATTTAAAATTTTAATTTTTCAAAAATTCACCAATTTTAGCCACATAAATTACGAGTACTCACGGTCTGATTTTAAGAAGTTTTCATTGGAGCGCGATTATATATATATATATATATATATATATATATATATAAAGATCCGCTATAATAAAATAAGGTTAAATACAATCACACAAATATAACCACGGTCAAATGCTAACTTCATTTTAATTTTATGAGAAAATTGTAATGATTATTAAGGTTTATGTTGTATCAATTATTCTCTTTACAATTTATTATGTCTTAATTACTGCGATATAAATGTTAGATTAATAAATATGCTTTAGATGTGATATACATTCTATATATGTAAGTATATGACTTAGAAATGAGATTATGAGAGCAATATCAATATTTCTAAAGATCCCTCATCCAGTATTATTATTAAGGAATAAGAATATTTTTTTTAGACTAGTGTGTATATTGATTGATGATCACATCTCATTGATCACATGTATAGTGATACTAAAATCGAAAATGTAGGCACATTTAAATATACATGGTGCTGGATAGACCCATATTGTGAGATTATACACGACTGTTGTGTCATAAGCAATTCTCACACTGAAAATAATGTAATGATGCTTAGACTGGAAATCATTATATTTTTATACGAGAATTAATTTACATTGATTATATTAATGATTAATGTATAATTTGAGTATGTTATAAATAATAAGAGAATGTAAATGATTTAAAAAGGATTTAACCCTTCTATCTTAGCCAGTGATATTATTGGCCTCTTGTGTAAGCTAGACTCTGAAATGCATGAAAGTGCTCAAATATTAATTTGATATGATAGTCTACTCATTGATCAATAAAATATGGATTAAATTATAATAAGGATTATACGTTACATGCCTCTAGTTTAATCTATAATAAATGGTTAAAAAGATTATAATACACTGTACATTATTGGGGAATGGTTTAATCGATCATCAATTTAATTATTACTAGGGTATCAATTATTTATTACTATAACAAGGATCCTGCTGTGGGTTTCAATTGTTCTATTTTTTACAATTTTATATTTATTGGTTTTTGGAGTGTTTTATGCCCCGAAACCCAACACTAATAAAAAACTATTTTTAAATTGCTGCTTTAGAGTCGACAATATGGTTACATGTGTAGTTTAGTGGTATTAATTTAAGGTTTAAGGTATGAATTAGGGTTTGAGTTTACCATTTATGCTACATTTGTATTGAGCTAGCCATAGGGTTGTGAAAATTGTCAAAAATAAAGAGTGTAGGGAAAAAAATCAATTAAGTTTTATATTTAGATATTAATTATTTTTACAAAATCAAATTGAGGGATCAAGATCCTAACCGTAGAATATTCTACCTATTTAGTATATATATTGAACGATCCAACTGTACGGATGCTAAAATGGTTAAAAGAAAATGTTATATACAAAATTTTAGAATTTTAAATCATTAGATCTCGATTATTTAAACAAATAAAGTGTAACTAAACATAATCCAGATTTCATCATACACTCTTTTTAATAGAATTTATCATCGAATTGATCAAAATCATAATTCCATTTTTTTATTAAACCAATGAGTTATTAAATTAAATTATAATATTTAAGAAAAATATTAACTAATTACAATATTTTTTTAGAAATTGAGGACTTTAGTTTTCATAATATAAAACACATAGTATATGATCTCGGTTGAATTTATAAACTGACACTCCTAAACTTAATCGAATGCGGTGAAATGTAGCCATGTCACATCAGCAATCGGCATGATTTAGATCCAACACACCAAATTAAACCACCAACAGAATAATCCAACGGTTGGTTTTATACTATAAAAAACAAAACTAAAAATCAAAATTAAATTAAATTATAAAAATAAAATTTTTAACTTACCCAAGCCCCACACACCCCCAACTCCCTATCCTCCTCTCTCAGTGACACATCCCTTCTCCCTTGCCCCATCTCCCGTGCTTCTTCTTTTTTCAGCAAAATAGGGATGGCAACGGGTCGGGTTCGGATATTGTAAAATCCAAATCCAAATTATATTTTCGGGTTATCCAAATCCAAATCATATTTTCGGGTTATACAAATCCAAATTTGTCGGGTTTCAGATCAGATGGGGTATTTTATGGGTATCGAAAATTAAAAATAATGTAGTCGAATTTAATATTATTTATACATATAAACACTATAAATCAAATTTATATGATAGATAAAATTAAAAATACATTAACTAATAAGTAGTTAAACATATTATATTGCACGGGTTGGCAGGTGGAGTAATATTTAAAATATGCCGATACCATAATATTTAGTATTTCATCACAATTTTTTTTTTATATAAATATATACAAAGTAAATCTTACATAAAAAAAGTTAATTTTGAAATAAAAAGTTATAATTCACTAAATAAGTGTTGACAGTCTTGATAATAATCTACTAATACTCCAATAATGCAAGAAAAATACATAAATTATATGTATTATATCTAAATATTACATATAATCTATAATGAATGGGTCGAGTTTTACTCGGGTTTGGGGTTTGGATCGGATTTGGATTGAATTTCGGATTTTAGATCAGGTATCTGTTTGATATACTTAAAATCCAAATCCAAACCCTAAAACTTCGCGTTCGTTATATTCAAAACTTCGGGTTTCGGATCAGTTATTCATCAGATCAGATTAATATTCCATCCATAAAGCTAACCCCCTTTTTTTCCTTCCAACCTCGTTTTCTTCCTTTAGCAATCCCTTTTTTTTCATTTTTCTACAAATCGTACAAACACCCGCACACCAACGCCCATATTTTATCTTTGTTTTGAACAAAAAATTAAGTGTTTCTTCAAAATTTTGTATTTTTAATTTCGTGGGTGTGTGTTTAGGAAAGTTGGAGGAGTACATGTGTGAAAATTTTGAAGTGAAAACTCGATATTTGTGTAAATTTGAATTTGGTATGATGTTTGATTCATTTGTTTTGTTCTTGATAGAGGTTATGTGTTAATATATTTATTGATGATTGATTGTAATGATTATTGGCTTTATTTTGTGATATTGAGTGTCGAAATAGATTGAGCTTTACATAATTTTGAGTTTGTCCGAAAAAGTTAACATTTTGATAAAAAAATGGCTTGAATCATTGATACGTCATTGTTCGTGTTAGTTTTGGGTTCTTAACGATTTTGACTGGTTTGGTGTGTAAAACTGAACTGAAAACCACCATTTTTGGCAACACCTAAGCTATTAGAATGGTTGATAGATTTTTTGAAATTTACCGGAATCTGAAAATTTTTCAGCGAGATTTAAATTTAATGCGATGCTTGTTAATTCGACGAAATATGGTCGAATTTAGAACCATGTTTTTACCGTATACGATCGAAATTATAACAAAAGCGGGCGTTTTAAATTTTTTTTAAAATTCATTTTTTTAGCATTTGACCGCATTTTAATAGTATTTATCCGGTCGTATTTCGACGGTCAGATTTAGTACTAAATTCAACTGATTTACTAAATATGACTCAAGTATTTTTGACTAGTCCAAAAACCGATTGTATTTAGTAAAATACGACCGGATCGCATTTAGCTAAATACAACCATTTTTTGACCCGTTGTATTTTACCTTTTTTAATGTAGGGATTAATCAGGAACTCATTAAATTGAGTAACCTACTAACTTTCATTTTCAACCATTAGATCAATAAACACCACCTTATTTTTACATTTTAACTGTACACAAAGTCATACTTCTGTTAAAATCTGTTAGGTAGGTGCATGTGTAAATGTATTGGTTTTTTTTGCTAAACATTTAGGCTTATGTTCCGCCTAACATGTTCTGTATGTGTTTTGTATTGTGTGTTCTATATTTTTCTTTAAAAAATTATGTGTTTTATATTTTAAATTAATTAAAAAATTGTGTTATCATAAAATTGTAATTTCAGTTTTGAATCACATAAAAGCAATTTAAACACAATACAAATAGGTAATACATGTACAAACACAATTATAGAAACATAAAATTATATACATGTTACAAAAATATATAAAATAAAAGTATAGAACACAATAAAGTTGAAGTATGACAAGGAAGATGAAAAATAATTATTTAAAATACAAAATATGAAACTCAATATAGAAAATACAAAACATAAAATAATATTTTTTTTAAAAAAGAACATGAAAACTAAATAATAATATATAGAAGATAAAAAGTACATAATATCAAAAATGCAATTAATATTTTACATAACAAACACAATAGGAAAAACCATAAAAATAAATTATAAAATGGAAAACATAAAAAACAGTAACATAAGAAAAGAATAATTCCCTGCAGAGTGCAAAATAAAAAAAAAATTATAAGTGCACTGAACACACCTTAAGTTACTTACAATTTAATATTTTTTTTCTAAGTTTGTATTAGAAAGAGGAAGAAAAAATAAGGGATCAACCCTAAGCTCTATGACATGCCGTAGAGAGCACTACCTATAACCAATCTATCTAGAAGAGATGGGAGATAGAAAGCAAAAAAGTGAGCAGCTGTACACAATAAACTACGGCTGACAACTAAACTACAGAACTAAACAATAGAGATAATCAAATATGGTCTATTACAAACTAGTCTATTAAACTAGGAATTGGGTGATAGGCGAGCTCCAACATCCAAAACAATGCCTTGGAGCAGCTTCTTTGGGCCAAAGACCCCTTTGTCATGAGTGCCAGCATTGCGTTCCCTCCAGATGTGATAACAAAAAACTTGAGCATAACAAAGAGAAATGAGCCTACGAGGCCTTTCATCAATAGCTAGGATGCCCAAGAGAAAATCAACCCAGGTATGACCAAAATCCAAAATAGGCAGCTGAGAAAAGATGGCTACCAAAATACCACCCCAAAAAATACGCAGCTGAGAAAAGTTGAGTTTATGCCCGGTGCAAAGACCCCGAGGCAAAAAATGCCTTAACAGCTTCACAAAAACATTCGCCATAATAGAATTTCTTCTTTTTCATGGACTTCAAAGTTTTCCAAATAATAGAATTTGTGACAGGCATCTCAAGAGATAACAACTGATTGTGAGTGAGCACAGGGGCATCAAAGCCTGACAAATCAATGTTCACCTATTGGGTAGTTGAAGGCCCAAGAATTTGTTGATAATAATTAACAGCCACATCTACAATTTAATATTTACTATGTGGCAGTTAATCATCAGACTTAACGGAAGTTACTAGCTACTCAAATAAGTAGTTCCTCACGAGACATACCCCATTTTTTTGCTAAATAAAAAAATATATTAGAGAAGAGAACATACAAGGGAGATCTCCCATGCTCTATGACAGACCATAGAGAGGACTATCTATAACCAATCTTTGAGACTAGATTGGAGATAGAAAGCAAACCTACAAGCTGACTACATCAAAATAAGATCAGACCTATTACATACTACTTTAGAGAACCAAGTTGAGCTGTTAAGCCTGATTTTAACTTCAAATAGAATACAATCTATAAGGTTCGTTGGGTCAAAAATTCCTTTATCACGGGCTCGGGCATAGCTTGTAGCAAAAACCCTGGATAAAAAAAGAGCAACACTACTCTTGGCTCTGTCCTGATTATGCAACATGTGGTTGTGAAATTTCAACCAGGTGTCACTAACAATAGATAGATCTAACTTATGCAACAAGTTAGAGAGAACAAAACCACTATAGTCGCAGTGCAGAAATAAGTGATTATCAGTCTCACGCCTCCCAATACATAGATAACATTACCGAGTTGAAACAATGCCGAACTTGGCCAACCTAGTTAAACTACTAAGTCGCCCATGAAAAACCAACCACTGATGTTGCGCATAGCGAGGGATGCGAAGCCTATGCCAGACTGCCAAATACCAAGGCATTGTTGCAGCTTTACAACGAATGCTTTTCCAAACATGCCAAGTCTTGACTTTGCAAATGTTCATACCATCCCATAAAATGTGATAAATTATGATCATTAGCTTCAAAGTTGAAGTGATTGTAATTGAAGGCGTGCATTCAGTGAAATAGAAGGGGATATAAGTATCGATGTCTCAGGTTAGGCTGAGGAAGCATTCAACCATTTCTAGATAAAACGTTACTTACCAAATCATTACTGGGAATGTTGCATCGTCAAATGATGCACTAAGTCATAAGTGGGCTCCTACAATATTTTTTCAAAAGCCTTACAAGCATTTCCTTGTAGTAGCTCAGAAATTTGAGGTCTATTATAATACTGTCAAATTGGTGTTATAATAGCTGTTAACCTAGTGTTACATGAATGTGATACTGTTACACAACAGCGCTAGCACGTGCTGTTACAATAGGTATTATTTTAAATTTTCTAAAATTAAAGTAAATATATTATCATAAAATTACATTTAAAATTCTATTGTGGATTACTCATTACTATAATATATTATAATTTTTTTTTAAAATTATTACATTTTATTTTAAAAACAAATTATAATAATTTATATAAATAATAAAAAAAATTGTTACTTATATAAATAAATAATTAGTTAATCTATAAATTAAAAATAAAATTATAGTTTCCTAGGTGAAAATATGTGGGCGGTAGTTTTCCCCAATTGAAAAGATACTGGCAAAATCACACAAACACACAAGCGGCGTCTATCTTTCTCTCTCTGACAGAGACTCATCTCTCTTTCTTTTTTGACCGACTCTCTTTTTAAATTTAAACGTGGATTGAAGCATGTATTTGGTACTTGAATACACAAACACACACAATTTCTTTGATTTAGTTACTACCACATGATTTTCCTCTTGCAGATAGTTAGGGAAAGTGATAATATATCTTGTGTTTTCATTTTTTACTCTTGGATTTAGTTGTATATCTTGTATAAACTGTTTTACTAACTGTTTATATCCTGTATTTCAGGGGATTGAAGTTTTTATTAAATGATCAAAATTAAAAGGGAGAAAAGATAGATATTGTGTATAATTTAGAAAAGAAAAAAGAATGTCAGTTGTTACTTTGAAGGCAGTTCAGTTTGTCTATTTAGTAATTAATCTAAAAAACAAGGGTAAATATTTATCACCGGAAAAGTACTACAAAAAAACAAGGGTAAATTTGACTAGTTAAATATGACTGCGGCTAAATTTGACCGAAAGCAGTCAAATTTGAGGTCAAATATTTATTTACTAATGGTCAATATTTAATATTGACTAGCGGCAGTCAAATTTATTTTCTGATCAAATTTGTTCGGTCATTTTTATTTTTTGAGTCCTAAAAAAAATTTTATTCTGGTCAAAACTTCCCGCCAAGTGAACAAAATTTGTTAGCTGTAAATTTGACCGCAAACAGTCATATTTAAGGGCTGTCAAATTTATATTTTGGCGCTAAATTTCCCGCCCAAAATAAACGAATATTATTAAAATCAAATTTGACTGACGACAGTCATGTTTATAAATGTGACTGCGAGTAGTCAATTTTAGTAATATAATAAAAATTTAAAAAAAAATTAATATATTTGGTTTGATATTTTAACAGTCAACTAGTTGTTTGACGAGTATTTCATACTAGTGTTTTGTCCCATATTAATATTTCGATTTTTCTAAAAATATTTATAATTGATCCAACCATACAGATATCAATATCGATATATTTTAGTGATATGATAAAAAGTTTAGAAAAAAATAAATATATTTGATTTGCTATTTTAGCAGTCAACCAGTAGTTTGACGAGTATTTCTTACTAGTGTTTAGTCCCATATTAATGTTTCGTTTTTTCTAAAAATATTTATGAATGATCCAATCATACGGATGTCAAGATCTATATATTTTGTAATATGATAAAAATTTTAGAAAAAATATACATAATTGGTTTGCTATTTAAACAGTCAACCAATAGTTTAACAAGTACTTCTTACTAGTGTTTGGTCATATATTGATGTTTTATTTTTTTTAAAACTATTTACGAATATATATATATATATATTTTATTGATATGATAAATATTTAGAAAAAGTAAATATATTTGATTTGCTATTTTAACAGTCAGCTAGTAGTTTGACGAGTAGTTCTTACTAGTGTTTAGTCTCATATTAATGTATCGATTTTTTTGAAAATATTTATAAATGATCCAACCGTACGGATGTCAATATCTATATATTTTAGTAATATGATAACAATTTTAGAACAAAAATATACATATTTAGTTTGTTATTTAAACAGTCAACCAATAGTATCACCAATACTTCTTACTAGTGTTTAGTCACATATCGATATTTCAATTTTTTTAAAATTTTTTAAGAATGATCCAAATATTTTAGTTATATAACAAAAAATTTAGAAAAGGTTGGCGATAGTGTAAACTAGTGACCTCAGAAGCACGGATGGCAATTTAATCCAATCTAACGGATAACCGACCCGAAATACGAGATTTTGGATATACCGAACTCGAAATTTTGGATTTGGATTTGGATTTCAACAATACCGAACCGATACCCGATCCAAAATCCGAAACCCGATCCAAAATCCGATAAAAACCCGATACATAAAATAGTATACAATGTTTCCATAATGTATTATTTATAATATTTCAGATGAAAAGACATACAAATTACATATTTTTATTTTATTATATTAGTAGTAATTGATTAATATCAAGATTTCTAAGACTTATTTACTAGAATTATTACTCTTTTTTTAATCTCAACTTTTATTATTTAAGTTGTACTTTATATATATATATATATACAAAAAATTCATTTGGGATGTTATACTAAATATTATGCTATTAACGTATTTTAAATTTTACTCAACATGTCAACTTGTGCCGTTGCCATCCCTACTCGGAAGATAGGTGGGACATACGAACTTTTTGCTTGAACAAATCCTAGTAAAACAAAATAATTAAAAAATAAAATTAAAATGCTTAATCATTTTATAAATTTATAAATTTATTTTAGGCACATATCATATCAAATTGAGAAATGACTAAAAAACATTGATGTTAGATTTATTTAAGAATTTTGAATTTTAGAAAAAATAAATGTATTTAAAGATGTAGTGTAAATACATATTGTATAAACTAAAAAAATTTTAAGAGTCGATAACAGTGATCGAGTGAAGAAAATCAAGCATAATTCAAATTATTCCTTGATATATATAATTTGAAGTTTAAATTTACGGATTGCACATACAATGGTTAGTAGTGTTGTGTTATCTAAATTAGAATTTGAACAATCCAACTGTATGAATTTTAACTTTCTTAGACTTTAAGAGTTTATGTAAAAAATAAAATGATTATATGAATTGCAAATCCACTATTTATATATATTTACGAAATTGTTAAATAACCTCCACTTTTTACTATATAAACTCCACTTTTAAATTTTAGACATTTTATTACATATTTTTCCATGATTTTAAAAGTAAAATTCTTGGAATTTGTTTCTTTTATGTGTAGTTATGTCATTTGCAATACACTTAGAGTTTAAATAATATTTTTTAAGTTTATTTATCAATTCCATATATATATATATATTAAAATTTATCATATTTATCACATCTATAAAATTGACTGCACTTAGTCACATTTAAAAATATCACAGTTGTTAGTCAAATTTAAGTACATATTTGACAGCAAATCCTAGTTTGTCAAATTTACTAAATTGATCGGCATCAGTCATATTTATAAATATAACTGAAATCGGTCATAATTATTAATTTGACTGGAGAGAGTCATATTTATAAATTTGACCGAACGGGGTCAAATTTGATGCCATGTCAGCGATCCATGTGAAACACATCCAACAGTCCAAATTTAACTAACCAAAATTACAATCCAATGGTCCAGATTCTTCACAGCAACTCTCTTTTACATATAAATACATTATATACATACATATACATTCTAATTCCTCCATTATCTCTTTCATCTTTTCCTCTCCACCTCTCTTCATACCCTCTCCCACACATCTGTTAGTGTAGGTGCCCTAGAGGCAATACATTATTCTTTAATAATCTTTATGTCAGTTGATCATTCAATAAATATATTTATTATGACCTTAATTAATGCGATATTTTGTTAGCATAATAAATGTCCTTAAAATCATGATACAAATTGTATAGTTTAAGTACATGACTTGAACTTGAGATTATATAATATATCATATTCTTAAAGGTCCCTAGTCGAGTATTATTATATAGGACAATAATAATACATAGATAGACTAGTATGTTGTTTGACAAGATAACCACATCTCATTCGTTATAAGTATGGGGATACTAAAGTCAATACAAAGGTACATGTGAGAGTACATGGTACTGGACAGACCCACAGTGAGATTCTTCATGTTTAATAAAGTCATAAGAAAGACTCATAGTGATAATGGTGTAACGATCCTTTAACTTGAAATTATTATATTTCTATATGAGGATTAATATACTTTGACTACATTAAAAGTTACTTTTGATCGGGTGATGATAAAAGTGGACATCGGGTATATCATGAGTCGTATGAGAAATATGAATGATAGATAAAGGATTTAACCCTCCTATAATTAGGAGAGATATTATTGGCCTCTTGATTGAGTGAGATTATAAAAGCATGGTCATGCTCAAATAATGCTTTGTCTCGATAATCTACTCATGGATCAAGTAAAACTGGATTAAATGTTGAAGTGGATGACTAAATACATGCCTCGAGTTTAATCTATAATATGTATGGTTAAAGGGATTATATTACACGAAAAATATTAATCACGAAAGGTTTTATCTAATCACGATTTAATTATTGTTTAATTGGGTAACAATGATGTATACTAGATACCGCTCATTGTTTATAATTTTATTAGAGAATAAAATTATTGTCAATTAAATAATAGCCTATAGGGTCGCACAAATAGAGGACTTAATGGAATAGTTAATTCAAATTATGGATTTAAATTAATTGATGATTATTTGAATTTTATTATAATTAAGTAAGACTTAATTGAGATAATATAAATTCGTAAAAGGAATGTTTTTTGCCCATAATAATTAAGTATGACTTAGTTATTAATTAAATAATAGAAATTCGTTTTTATTATTTAATCCAATACCTACTAGGGTTGGGCTTTGCTGTTATGGGCCTTTTTAATCAGCCATTATAAATACATAATGATAGGTTAAAGAGGCTTGTACGTTTTTGAGAAAACCCTAGCTGCAAAGAGAGGCAGAGGCAATTCAGATCGTCAAGAAGGAGGCTAGTACATCCATTCTGTAGTCAAGTTCGTGAGACGTTCTTGAAGGTGCTCGTGTGGATACCATAGAGGTGTTTCTCCGAGAGGTAGACACAAAGCGTGATAGCTAGGATCTCCGTTGAGTTCGTGAAAGTTAAGCTCTTGAAAGGTATGATTCGTTATCTCCATAATCTGCCCAGAATTATACATGCATCCTGTTTTGGGTTTTGAAATTTTTGTTTTATTTATGTTTATCCGCTGCGTTTTATGCCTTCGAAACCCAACAATGGCATCAGAGCTACGTGTATAAGGGGCTGATTTGGTTACGTGTTTACTGTATTTTTACAAGTATGCATGTGTGATGAGTCTACCATGATAACAGTTATGTTATATGAGTCTGCCATGATAACAGTTATGTTATATGAATGATATGATGAATCTGTTAATGATCTATATGATGATACTAGTATGTTTAAGATCTGCCATAACTCTTATGTATGCGGTCTCTTAAAATATGTATACTGATACATGTTTTTGGTAACTGGGATATGGATCGTCTGTATACTGATACATGCTTCTGGAATAGTATTCTGATACATGTTTTGCTAGTATTCTGATACATGATTTTACAAAAATTTCCGCCATCGGGGGTTTCATTTTTAATTTGTGCTTATGAGATATGCTTTACTTATTTATTATTCTTGATTGGATCATGATAAGTGATAAATAGTATGTCATCTTTATATGATCTATCATGTTCTTTAATGGTTACTTGAGCATGGTGCATAGTTATGGCCTTAAAACCTTAGTTGTAATGGTTTATTCTTTTGGTTTGTAATAAATACGACTTGCATGTCGTTTTCTATTTGTAGTTGTTTTATCTCGAATGTAACTCGAGTTCTTTTGTAAGTTCATTAGTATAATTCTTAATGTAACATCCAAGAAGGACAAGGGAAAGAGGAGGCATCCTATGGAGGCCAAGGAGACAATGGAAGCAATAGAGAAGACATATGTAATAGTTATTTTTATACCATAGACTGACCTTGATCTTTTCATTAGCCTGAAAAGATCACATAGGATTGGGCCATAACTATTGCACGTTTACTTTACGCACTTTTCATATGATGTATAAATAGTATGTGTAGAGTAGAAAATACATATTTTAATTAGATTAATGATGCATATATGTATTAGATACATCACCCATGTCATGCCTTTAAACAAGATAAAATCTGTAACGACTCAAGATTTAAAATTAACAAACGATCATGAGATTCTTGTGTTTATGAAACACGGAATAAAATATGAATTTTCTTTATTTCTGACATGGGGCGATTTTGTCAAAAACGGGTTCATAGAACTTGTAAGGCTGTGGGTTTTAAGCGAGACCGATATGACTCCTCCACTACATGGAAATCAAACTGTTGACGAGTATTGATTTAAAGTATTTTATTCAAAGAAAAATTGGGAATCTCTTTATGATGGGATCATGATCGTTCTAAATTAAAAATCTCTAACTAAAAATATTAAGTTTTAAGCAGATGCTTTCCAATGAATGAACACTCATTAAATCCTAGATCGATAAGGGGAAGGGCTGTCAGAGGCAGGGGACTCCTATCTATCATGGTGAAATGTGACGAATATAAACGGTTATATTCGGACGTTGTATCATTGGGTCTAACTTAACTGAGTCATCATAATAAGGTGAATATACACGGTTATATTCAACTATTATGAACTTAGAAGCATAGAGTTTGGTTAAAAATCTATTAGATAGATAAGATCAATTGTTGTTCACCAAATTATCCAAGAATTATATATGATATAATTGACAACTATTGTCTACCTAAATAATCATGTTTTAAGGATAGCAGTGGTTGACTTAGATCATGACGAAATATCGATCTTGGCTCACTAGAAAGATTTATGGGATATACTTTCCGAATTAATAGTTAGGGCTATTAATTTGATAAAAAAAATAGTGGGAGATATATTATGAATATATCATAATCATATGAACATAAAATTTTAACTCAGACAATCTAATGTTTATTTTGCACTTTTATTATTATAGATACTAAGTAATGGCAAACAACACAAACACACTATCCGTACGTTCAGTCCTTGAGAAGGACAAGCTGACAGGAGGAAACAGCTTCCTTGACTGGCAGAGGAATTTGAGGATTGTCATCAGGCAGAAGCGCAAGCTTCATGTCATTGATATTCCTCCTCCAGGCCCCCTTCCTGAGGGTGCTACTGCTGATGAACGAGCAGCACGCACAAGGGATGAGAATGATGCAAATGATGTTGCATGTCTTATGTTAGCAACTATGAATGCTGAGCTTCAAAGACAGCATGTGCATATGGATGCATATACTATCAATGAGCACTTGCAAAGCATGTTTGCAAGCCAAACTCGTCAAGAAAGGTTCAACACGAGTAAGTCAGTTTTTAATTGCAAAGAAGGGGCTAGTGAACCAGTTGGCCCACATGTTCTGAAGATGATTGGTTACATTGAGTAACTTGAAACTTTGGGTTTCCCAATTGGTCCGGAAACTGGTATTGACCTAATCTTGAATTCTTTGAACAACAAATTCACTCAGTTTGTTATGAACTACAATATGAATGAATTTGACAAAACACCTACTGAATTGTTGCATATGTTGAGAACATATGAGACCAACATGAAGACAGCTGAACCTGCTCCGATACTGATGGTGGGAAATAAAGGTAAGGCCAAAGGGAAGGGCAAATGGAAGGGTAAGAAGAAGATTGGATCTGATTCTACACCCAAGTCAAAGTCAGGTCCCAAACAGGCTTTAATGCCTAAAGGTGGTGTGGCCAAGGGTGAATATCACTACTGTAAGAAAGATGGTCACTGGAAGAGAAACTGTCCAATTTACTTGGAGGATCTGAAGAAAAAGAAAGCAGTTCAGATTTCTGGATCAGGTATTTATGTTATAGAAGTCAATTTGTCTATTTCTACGTCTTGGGTATTTGATACTGGATGTGCTTCTCACATTTGTATAAATGTGCAGGGCCTGCAGAGAAGTAGAACTTTGGCTAAGGGAGAAGTGGACCTAAGAGTAGGCAATGGAGAAAAAGTTGCTGCTTTAGCTGTAGGGACTTATTATTTATCTATGCCCCCTGGGCTTGTTTTAGAACTAGAAGATTGTTTTTACGTGCTAGCGATTCGTAAAAACATTATTTCTGTTTCTTGTTTGGACAAGAAAGGTTTTTCGTTTACAATAAAGAACAACATTTGCTCTTTTGCTTTGAATGATTTAACCATGGTGTTGCGCGTTTATTTAATGGTTGATATGTTCTTGATTTAGATAACCCTGTCCGTAATATAGAAAATAAATGACTTAAAATGAATGACTCAAATCAAACATACCTCTGGCATTTTTGTCTAGGCCACATAAATGAGAAACGCATATCCAAATTACATAAGGATGGTGTTGGGTTCCGAAGGCATAAAACGCAGCGGATAAACGTAAATAAAACAAAAATTCGAAACCCAAAAACATGATCCATGTATAATTATGGGCAGATTATGGAGATAACGAATCATACCTTTCAAGAGATTAACTTTTACGAACTCAACGGAGATCCTAGCTATCACGCTTTGTGTCTACCTCTCGGAGAAACACCTCTATGGTATCCACACGAGCACCTTCAAGAACGTCTCACGAACTTGACTACGGAATGGATGTACTAGCCTCCTTCTTGACGATCTGAATTGCCTCTGCCTCTCTTTGCTGCTAGGGTTTTCTTAAAAAACGTTCAAGCCTCTTTAACCTCTCATTATCTATTTATAATGACTGATTAAAAAGGCCCATAATAGCAAAGCCCAACCCTAGTAGGTATTGGATTAAATAATAAAAACGAATTTCTATTATTTAATTAATAACTAAGTCATACTTAATTATTATGGGCAAAAACATTCCTTTTAATTCGAATTTATATTATCTCAATTAAGTCTTACTTAATTATAATAAAATTCAAATAATCATCAATTAATTTAAATCCATAATTTAAATTAACTATTCCATTAAGTGCTCTATTTGTGCGACCCTATAGGCTATTATTTAATTGGCAATAATTTTATTCTCTAATAAAATTATAAACAATGAGCGGTATCTAGTAATACATCATTGTTACCCAATTAAACAATAATTAAATCGTGATTAGATAAAACCTTTCGTGATTAATGTTTTTTTCGTGTAATATAATCCCTTTAACCATACATATTATAGATTAAACTCGAGGCATGTATTTAGTCATCCTCTTCAACATTTAATCTGGGTTTACTTGATGCATGAGTAGATTATTGAAACAAATCATTATTTGAGCATGGCCATGCTTTTATAATCTCACTCAATCAAGAGGCCAATAATATCTCTCCTAATTATAGGAGGGTTAAATCCTTTATCTATCATTCATATTTCTCATACGACTCATGATATACCCGATGTCCACTTTTATCATCACCCGATCAAAAGTAACTTTTAATGTAGTCAAAGTATATTAATCCTCGTATAGAAATATAATGATTTCAAGTCAAAGGATCGTTACACCATTATCACTGTGAGTCTTTCTTATGACTTTATTAAACATGAAGAATCTCACTGTGGGTCTGTCCAGTACCATGTACTCTCACATGTACCTATGTATTGACTTCAGTATCCCCATACTTATAACCAATGAGATGTGGTTATCTTGTCAAACAACATACTAGTCTATCTATGTATTATTATTGTCCTATATAATAATACTCGACTAGGGACCTTTAAGAATATGATATATTATATAATCTCAAGTTCAAGTCATGTACTTAAACTATACAATTTGTATCATGATTCTAAGGACATTTATTATGCTAACAAAATATCGCAGTAATTAAGGTCATAATAAATAAATTTATTGAATGATCAACTGACATAAAGATAAAAGAATAATGTATTGCCTCTAGGGCACCTACACTAACAATCTCCCACTTGCACTAGAGCCAATCACCCATATATCTAATACCCATGGAACTAGTGTGACCATCGTGCTTCTGCTGCGACAAGCCTTTGGTCAGTGGGTCTGCAATGTTATCATTTGTGTGCACTTTACATATGTGTATATCACCCCTTTCATTAATCTCTCGAATAAGGTGAAATCTCCTGAGTATATGTTTAGCCCGGGAGTGTGATCTAGGTTCTTTAGCCTGTGCAATGGCTCCATTATTATCGCAGTATAGATCAATGGGATCTGCGATCGATGGAACCACTCCCAAAACAGATATGAACTTTCGAATCCAAACGGCCTCCTTAGCTGCTTCACAAGCTGCAATGTACTCAGCCTCCATTGTAGAATCAGCTACTGTTTCTTGCTTTGAACTCTTCCAGCTTACAGCACCTCCGTTTAGACAAAACACAAAACCAGACTGTGATACAGTATCATCTCTGTCTGTTTGGAAACTTGCATCGGTGTAACCTTTTACAACGAGTTTCTCTTCTCCTCCATACACCAAGAATGAATCTTTAGTTCTTTTCAGGTACTTAAGAATATTCTTAACTGTCGTCCAGTGACCTTCACCCGGATTAGACTGGTATCTGCTCGTCATGCTCAAAGCATACGAGACATCTGGGCGAGTACATACCATTGCATACATGATAGATCCAATTGCTGAAGCATATGGAACTTTATTCATGTGGTCCTTCTCATCCAATGATTTCGGACATTGGTCCTTAGAGATCGTTATCCCTTGAGACACAGGGACATATCCCCTTTTTGCATTTTGCATTCCAAAACGATGCAAAACCTTATCAATGTATGTGCTCTGACTTAGACCGATCATCCTTCTAGATCTTTCTCTATAGATCCTCATTCCTAGAATGTAGGATGCCTCTCCTAAGTCTTTAATGGAGAAATTGCTCCCTAACCACGTCTTAACAGCCTTTAGAGAAGGTATGTCATTCCCCATTAGTAGTATATCATCAACATATAGTACTATGAATGCCACATAGCTCCCATTAACCTTCTTGTAAACACACGGTTCATCTTCGTTTTGAACAAAGCCATACTCTATGACTATTTCATCAAAACAGATATTCCATCTCCTAGAGGATTGCTTCAATCCATAAATGGATCGACGCAATTTACATACCTTGCCAGCATTCCTTGGATCGACAAAACCCTCAGGTTGTGTCATGTACACATCCTCTTCAAGGCTTCCATTAAGGAAGGCTGTTTTGACATCCATTTGCCAGATTTCATAATCATGGAATGCTGCAATGGCAAGTAAAATCCTTATAGACTTGACCATAGCCACTGGTGAGAAAGTTTCATCATAGTCAATACCATGAATTTGTTTGAAACCTTTTGCAACCAGCCTAGCTTTATAGGTCTGAACATTTCCATCCAAGCCCTTTTTCTTCTTAAAAACCCATTTGCACCCTATGGGTTTTACCCCTTCAGGTGGATCAACCAAAGTCCATACTTGGTTTTCGTACATGGAATCTATCTCGGATTTCATGGCTTCAAGCCATCTCTTAGAGTCTGGACTGTTCATAGCATCTTGGTATGTGAGAGGCTCATCTTCATCTATGAGCATCAAATCACCACACTGAGTCATGAGAAATCCATATCTCTCTGGCTCATGGCGAAATCTACCAGATCTACGAACAACCTGTGTTTGTTGAGCATTATCATTATTCTGCTCTTGTTCCACTTCAGGTTCAATGCTATTTTGCGGTTCTCGATCTTCATCGAGATCTATAGTTCTCCCACTGTTTCTTTTGGAAACAAAATCTCTTTCCATGAAGACAGCATCTCGAGCAATAAACACTTTCTGCTCAGAAGGACTATAAAAATAATACGCCTTTGTTTCATTAGGGTATCCTACAAAAATGCACTCTTCGGATTTAGGTCCAAGCTTGTCAGATTCTTGACGTTTCACAAATGCCTTACATCCCCAAACTTTCATAAAGTTCATGCCTGACCGTTTCTCTTTCCATATCTCATATGGAGTCTTTTGAACCTTCTTAGTAGGAACACGGTTAAGTGTGAAAGCCGCTGTTTCTAGAGCGTAACCCCAGAAACTAATTGGAAGATCTGCATGACTCATCATCGATCGCACCATGTCCAACAAGGTGCGATTTCTCCTCTCTGAAACTCCATTCCATTGAGGTGTTCCTGGCGGAGTGAGTTGCGATACAATACCACACTCTTTCAAATACTCTCTAAATTCGGTGCTTAAGTATTCACCCCCACGATCGGATCGTAAGATCTTAATACTTGCATCTCCGCCAATTTGCTTCTCTACTTCAACCTTGTATTCTTTAAATTTTTCAAAAGAATCGGATTTGTTCTTCATAAGATATACATATCCATATCTACTGAAATCATCAGTAAATGTTATGAAGTAGTAGTAGCCTCCTCTAGCCATTACACGCATTGGGCCACATACATCACTATGTATTAGCTCCAGACGTTTAGTGGCCCTTTGACCCTTACCAGTGAAAGGGGCTTTAGTCATCTTACCAAGCAAACAAGATTCGCATTCTTGGTATGATTCAAAATCAAACTTATCCAAGTATCCATCCTTATGTAATTTGGATATGCGTTTCTCATTTATGTGGCCTAGACGACAATGCCAGAGGTATGTTTGATTTGAGTCATTTATTTTAAGTCGTTTGTTTTCTATATTACAGACAGGGTTATCTAAATCAAGAACATATAAACTATTAAATAAACGCGCAACACCATAGGTTAAATCATTCAAAGCAAAAGAGCAACTGTTGTTCTTTATTGTAAACGAAAAACCTTTCTTGTCCAAACAAGAAACAGAAATAATGTTTCTGCGAATCGCAGGCACGTAAAAACAGTCTTCTAGTTCTAAAACAAGCCCAGAGGGCATAGATAAATAATAAGTCCCTACAGCTAAAGCAGCAACTTTTGCTCCATTGCCTACTCTTAGGTCCACTTCTCCCTTAACCAGAGTTCTACTTCTCTGCAGGCCCTGCACATTTATACAAATGTGAGAAGCACATCCAGTATCAAATACCCAGGATGTAGAAATAGACAAATTGACTTCTATAACATAAATACCTGATCCAGAAATCTGAACTGCTTTCTTTTTCTTCAGATCCTCCAAGTAAATTGGACAGTTTCTCTTCCAGTGACCATCTTTCTTACAGTAGTGACATTCACCCTTGGCCACACCACCTTTAGGCTTTAAAGCCTGTTTGGGACCTGACTTTGGCTTGGTTGTAGAATCAGATCCAATCTTCTTCTTACCCTTCCATTTTCCCTTCCCTTTGGCCTTACCTTTATTTCCCACCATCAGTATGGGAGCAGGTTCAGCTGTCTTCATGTTGGTCTCATATGTTCTCAACATATGCAACAATTCAGTAGGTGTTTTGTCAAATTCATTCATATTGTAGTTCACAACAAACTGAGTGAATTTGTTGTTCAAAGAATTCATGATTAGGTCAATACCAGTTTCCGGACCAATCGGGAAACCCAAAGTTTCAAGGTACTCAATGTAACCAATCATCTTCAGAACATGTGGGCCAACTGGTTCACTCGCCCCTTGTTTGCAATTAAAAAGTGACTTACTCGTGTTGAACCTTTCTTGACGAGTTTGGCTTGCAAACATGCTTTGCAAGTGCTCATTGATAGTATATGCATCCATATGCACATGTTGTCTTTGAAGCTCAGCACTCATAGTTGCCAACATAAGACATGCAACATCATTTGCATCATTCTCATCCTTTGTGCGTGCTGCTCGTTCATCAGCAGTAGCACCCTCAGGAAGGGGGCCTGGAGGAGGAATATCAATGACATGAAGCTTGCGCTCCTGCCTGAGGACAATCCTCAAATTCCTCTGCCAGTCTAGGAAGTTGTTTCCTCCTGTCAGCTTGTCCTTCTCAAGGACTGAACGTACGGATAGTGTGTTTGTGTTGTTTGCCATTACTCAGTATCTACAATAATAAAAGCGCAAAATAAACATTAGATTATCTGAGTTAAAATTTTATGTTCATATGATTATGATATATTCGTAATATATCTCCCACTATTTTTTTTTATCAAATTAATAGCCCTAACTATTAATTCGGAAAGTATATCCCATAAATCTTTCTAGTGAGCCAAGATCCATATTTCGTCATGTTCTAAGTCAACCACTGGTATCCTTAAAACATGATTATTTAGGTAGACAACAGTTGTCAATTATATCATATATAATTCTTGGATAATTTGGTGAACAACAATTGATCTTATCTATCTAATAGATTTTTAACCAAACTCTATGCTTCTAAGTTCATAATAGTTGAATATAACCGTTTATATTCACCTTATTATGATGACTCAGTTAAGTTAGACCCAATGATACAACGTCCGAATATAACCGTTTATATTCGTCGCATTTCACCATGATAGATAGGAGTCCCCTGCCACTGACAGCCTTTCCCCTTATCGATCTAGGATTTAATGAGTGTTCATTCATTGGAAAGCATCTGATTAAAACTTAATATTTTTACTTAGGGATTTTAATTTAGAACGATCATGATCCCATCATAAAGAGATTCCCAATTTTTCCTTGAATAAAATACTTCAAATCAATACTCGTCAATGGTTTGATTTCCAGGTAGTGGAGGAGTCACATCGGTCTCGCTTAAAACCCACAGCCTTACAAGTTCTATGAACCCGTTGTTGACAAAATCGCCCCATGTCAGAAATAAAGAAAATTCGTATTTTATTCCGTGTTTCATAAACACGAGAATCTCATGATCGTTTGTTAATTTTAAATCTTGAGTCGTTACAGATTTTATCTTGTTTAAAGGCATGGCATGGGTGATGTATCTAATACATACATACATCATTAATCTAATTAAAACATGCATTTTTCTACTCTACACATACTATTTATACATCATATGAAAAGTACGTAAAGTAAACGTGCAATAGTTATGGCCCAATCCTATGTGATCTTTTCAGGCTAATGAAAAGATCAAGGTCAATCTATGGTGTAAAAATAACTATTACATATGTCTTCTCTATTGCTTCCATTGTCTCCTTGGCCTCCATAGGATGCCTCCTCTTTCCCTTGTCCTTCTAGGATGTTACACTAAGAATTATACTAATGAACTTACAAAAGAACTCGAGTTACATTCGAGATAAAACAACTACAAATAGAAAACGACATGCAAGTCGTATTTATTACAAACCAAAAGAATAAACCATTACAACTAAGGTCTTAAGGCCATAACTATGCACCATGCTCAGTAACCATTAAAGAACATGATAGATCATATAAAGATGACATACTATTTATCACTTATCATGATCCAATCAAGAATAATAAATAAGTAAAGCATATGTCATAAGCACAAATTAAAAACGAAACCCTAACCACGCGGTTCGAGTATCAGAATACTAGAAAAACATGTATCAGAATACTATTCCAGAAGCATGTATCAGTATACACACGATCCATATCCCAGTTACCAAAAACGTGTATCAGTATACATATTTTAAGAGATCGCATACATATGAGTTATGGCAGATCTTAAACATACTAGTATCATCATATAGATCATTAACAGATTCATCATATCATTCATATAACATAACTGTTATCATGGCAGACTCATATAACATAACTGTTATCATGGCAGACTCATCACACATGCATACTTGTAAAAATACAGTAAACA
Organism: Apium graveolens; assembly: GCF_009905375.1. NCBI lineage: Eukaryota > Viridiplantae > Streptophyta > Magnoliopsida > Apiales > Apiaceae > Apium > Apium graveolens. Next base: position 18,484,968 of record NC_133653.1, read on the forward strand.
CGTAACCAAATCAGCCCCTTATACACGTAGCTCTGATGCCATTGTTGGGTTCCGAAGGCATAAAACGCAGCGGATAAACGTAAATAAAACAAAAATTCGAAACCCAAAAACAGGATCCATGTATAATTATGGGCAGATTATGGAGATAACGAATCATACCTTTCAAGAGATTAACTTTTACGAACTCAACGGAGATCCTAGCTATCACGCTTTGTGTCTACCTCTCGGAGAAACACCTCTATGGTATCCACACGAGCACCTTCAAGAACGTCTCACGAACTTGACTACGGAATGGATGTACTAGCCTCCTTCTTGACGATCTGAATTGCCTCTGCCTCTCTTTGCTGCTAGGGTTTTCTTAAAAAACGTTCAAGCCTCTTTAACCT